>NC_142479.1:73800441-74155441 GCF_049115385.1 Moschus berezovskii | reverse complement strand
TGTTATTTTTTTCTTTGTGGTTAATGATACCTCATCTGAGAATTCTAATGCCTAAAGAGTTTATCCTTAAAAGTAAAAATGACTTTGTACCATAAAATAACCCCAAAGCCACTCTCTAGGGTTTTTATTTCCTTCTCTTTTTTGTCATTTTCTTTTAAAACTTGGTTTTGGAACTACTTTGGCCACATTGGTTCCTTAGAACAAGGTTTCAGTTCGGAGTTGTACAATGCCTACATTGTGATCACTGTCTCAGTGAAATTCTTTTGTTTTAAAAGATTCGTGGTAACACAAAATGTATTTTACTGCTACAACTAAAATGTATTTATAATAAAATGCCTTTTTAATAATTTGGAGATCTGTTTATTATCTGTGAAACACTATCCTCTTCTTCCTTTCAAGATTTGATTTTATTCATGATCTTAATCAGTAAAACCAGCTAAAGTAACAGAACTAAATATTAATTTGTATAATTGTGACTCTAGTTTTCAGAAATTTGCAACTTAAATCTCTAAACTTCAGCGGTAGTAAAGGCCTGAAGGCTTCAGTTGTTAGTTCAGTTCAGTCAGTTCAGTTGCTCAGTCGTGTCCGACTCTTTGCAACCCCGTGGACTGTAGCCTACCAGGCTTCTCCGTCCATGGGATTCTCCAGGCAAGAATACTGAGTGGGTTACCATTTCCTTCTCCAGGGGATCTTCCCGACCCAGGGATCAAACCCGGGTCTCCCGCATTGGAGGCAGACGCTTTAACCTCTGAGCCACCAGGGAAGCCCAGTTGTTAGTTACCTGAAAGTTTAAAGATCATCAGCCCTTTTCAAATTAAAAAAGTAACCCAGATGGCTCAGTGGTAAAGAATCCTCCTGCCAATGCAGGAGACGTAAGTTTGATCCCTGGCTCAGGAAGATCCCCTGGAGGAGGAAACAGCAGCCCACTCCAGTGTTCTTGCCTGGAGAGTCCCGTGGACAGAGGGGCCTGGAGGGCCGCCGTCCACAGGGTTGAAAAGAGACATGACTGAGCTGAGAGGAGGCAGTCGCAAGTCGCTCTTAACAAGTCCCTTGTTAACGCCGGGCTTGTGCAGCCCAGGATTTGCTGCAGACATTGCAAACCTAGTTCACGTCAACATCAACACAGGGGGTGTGCCAAGCACTAATCGCACTCCCTCCCCTCCCCTCCAAATGCTGGCTGGGCACAAAATTGGCCTGAGTTAGGGTCTCGTTTTCGTTGGGGAAATAATTCTCATGTGCCATGATTTGACTTCAAGAAGCATTAGCCGGTCACAGAGGCTTTGTATGCCTGGCGGTCTTATTTTAACCTCCCATTAATGTGGCACCATGAATCGAACTTGAGTATACTGTGCTTCAGGTTTGCAAATGTGGGGAGATGGGACAGTCGGCCTTTCTTAAGGACAAGTTACAATTCTTAGCGCAGTGACTCATATTCAAGATGGGTATCCTGCTTTCTTTGAGTTGATCTGATCCAACATAAATCATCTCTGGGTTTTGCAAAGAAACACACTTTACATATAAATCAAACGGCTGTGAAGAAGCCCTTGGGCTGCTATCTGCTCTAGAGGAAGTAACCAAGACCAATTTTCATTGGGAAACATGCAAATAAGACTCTCTCAGGTGTTAATTCCTGTGCATTACTGGTGCTCTTTGAAGCACTTTTCTGAGAATGAAAGCAGAAGAATGTGATTTCATCAAAACTGCAAGGCGGGATCATTCTGTGTGCAGTGTGGATTGAGCTGGAGAATGGAGAGTTGGCCTGGGCGGGTGGTGGTGCTGAAATGGAGCTTGGTTAAACTGGAACCCGCCGACGCGCCTGTGCCTTGGAGCTGAGGCAGGGTCTGTAATGGGCTCTGACGCCCAATGCACAGAGCGGTGTTGTCCTACCAAACCACTTCCCACAAGGATGGAGACCCTCGCTTCAGATGTGAGGGCCCATCTTGATCGCATGGACTCAGTTCCACTTCACCTACTACTGCAGCTGACTTGCCTTTCTGAAGTGGATCTGATGGCGCCACTCTTACCGGGAAGCACTCTGCGGTTTCCTGTTGCACCTTCAACTGAGCTGGACTCTGGAGCACTGCACACAGTCCCCGAAGTCAGACCGCTTCCCCTTCCTCCCTAGATGAACCCGCGTCCTTCCTTGCTTCTCAGCTCAGTGTGGAGCACACCCTTCAGCACCAAGTCACCCAGCCAGCTCTGGGGAATGCTGCTGATTGCTCAGGCCTCTGTGAACTCACCTCCCACACTTCCCAGTTGAAATCAGCTCCCCTCTCCTCTAAGGGCCTTATACTCGCGTTACATGCTCATGTTACTGCAACTTTTGTGTTAGAGTTGGGAGCTGGTGAGCTTCTGGGTGACAGGGATCGGGTCCCGAGGCCCCAGACCTACAGCGTAGGCTCTGCACCTTCTGCAGAGCCCACCCTGAAATGCCAGCGGAAGCAGCTCAGAGGGGTGGATTCAGAGAAGAGCTTAAGGACCCTCTCCCCTCCCCACCGATGATGTCCTTTGCCAGTGCAGTGCGGCCAGATGCCAGCTGCTACTGGCAGCAATGGCCCGGGGCGCAGCCACCCCCCGCCCACTCCGCTCCACTCCCCCAGCAATGACAGCTTTAACAGTCACCGGTGCTTTCTGTCTTCCCAGGTGTCACTGTTGGAACACTTGATTTGACAGCTTCACCATGGTTACGTCAACTTTGATGGATGCTGCCTACCTTGAGCATCTCCCGGTCTGTAGGCATAAACCTACCATACAGACTTTTGGGAAAGTGATGAAATTCCCCTTGGTCTGAAGCTCTGGTGGATTTTAAATCCACAGAGGGAGGTGATTAAATAGAATGGGAGCTGCAGCTTGCAGAGTCTGTGGTGTTAGCCCACTCTTAGCTCATTAAAGCCGATGCTCTGCAAATTGATTTGAACCATTGTTTTGGGAGACCATGGGGCTAACTCCTGAGAAGAGAGGACACTAGTGTGACAATGGGTGAACCAGCCATGGCTCTGGACGGTGGGCTCGGCTGGCTGCTCATGTGGCTTGCCCTCTGGGCTCCCCTGCAAACAAACCAGAGGAGAATGGGTTTGATGCTGTTTTGCCCACTAGTTGGACAGAAATGTAATCTGAGGCATCTCTGACAAGCCCTCTAGACATGAGCAAAAGCCAAAAGGGAAGGGCCTGAGGTCTGGTGGTAGGCGGCTTGTCCCTGGGCCTGCTCTTCAAATGCACCTGCTGTTAGGTCTTCTGTCAGCTTGGCATCCGGACAGGCGTGTATTTCTACAAACTGAGCAGAGGTGGGCGCTCTTGGCTGAGTCTCCTCTTCAAAGTTTTGAGGAGTTAGTCCTCTTTTAACTTGGTGATTGGGCATAAAGCGACTGGTGTGACCTGGGACCAAAGTAACGGAACTGCTGGCAGCTGCGTAAGCGATCAGGCTTTACCGGCAGATCAACTCTCCTCCCTGTGACCCTGCAGGCCAGCGGCTCCCAACCTTTGGGCACCACGGACCTTCCTGGCCTCCAAGCACCGGGTGGAGGGGGTGGCTCCTGGATGATTCAAGAGCACCACATTTATTGCGCACTTTATTGTTATTACGTCAAATCCATCTCAGATCATCAGGCAGTAGGTCCCGGAGGTTGGGGACCCTGCTATAGGCCTTCGAAGACCAAGATCGTTCCTGCTGCTTGTGCTAAAGAGTGGACGAGACAGCATTTTGAAAAAAATTGTGCTCTAGTGTCATCAAAGGTAGTTTTGAATCATCCAGCAAAGACCTTGTAGAAACCTATCTGTTCCTTTTTTTCTTTTAATTGAAGCTGTTTCAGTTTCAGGTGTTCAGCAGAAACCTGTCTGTTCTTGGCTGCCAGCTGACGTGTTCCAGCTGAGAAAACCCATCTCATCCGGGCCCGCAGCCGCGAGCTCTGCTGTGGCAGATGCAGGGGCCCAGGCCCAGCACAGGGCAAGCCACAGGGCTGTGGGCCCCAGAGGGCCTGGCCCGGGTCCCCAGTGAGCTCTGGGGGTCCTCTCCCTGCACATCCTGCTGCTTCTCTGGAGCACCCTACGCTCTCCTCCCTGCCCTCTTCGAGCTCACACACCAGTCTGATGAGCCGGTGCAGCCCAGGGCACTGCGAGGAGCGTTTGACTGGGTGGGGAAGGTTCTAGCTGCCAGGGTGACTCAGGAAAATATCACCCAGCAAGGCAGGCGCAGGGAACCATGCAGAAAGGGGCAGGAACCGGGAATATGAGCCCAGTGTCAAGGGCACACCAGGAAGAAAGCATGGATTTTGCACAGAGCACAGAGGGGTTAGAGGCACGTCCTCGCTGGGCCCTCGGGAGAAAGGAGGCCTCCAGCAACTTCTGAAAGGGGGCAGAGCGCCTGCGGCCAGAGAACCTAAACCGCATAGCACTTAGCTTTATTCTAAAGTCACTGACTATCGAACTCTAGGTCGTGAGGGGCAGGTCCATAACCCTTCCCTGTTGTTGTCCAGAAGCAGGTCCTGTCCTGGTTCAGCACACATGCTGTAGCCAGGGGATGAGACAGGACAACGGTCCCCGAAGACATCCGCATCCTGACTGGGGAGTCATGCTTTGTGTGGAAAAGGGACGCTGCACATGGGACTGGGGGGGGCGGGGGGGGCTTAATTGGGTGGTCCGGATGGATGCAGAGTGCGCAGAGGTCCTTCCAAGAGGGGGCCGTGAGGCGGGATGCAGAGATGGGTGAGGGCGCGCAGCACCTCCTCACCTCTGCAGCTCGTCTGTTTACCCTCGTCACACGCCGCTTCCTCTCTCATACCTTCCCCGACCATCCCTAAGAAAAGCAACGGAATGTCATTTTAAGGGGTTCCGCCCGGGGCTGGAAATGGGCCCAGGATGAAGAAAGGACCAGACCGAACTGTGTCCCCCCGAGCTCATGCCGTCCTGGGGCCACGGGCCAGAGCGAGCTTGTCCGCACCCCGAAGGCTGCCACTTTGGGCTTGAGACACTGTCCAACTCCTTGGAGAAGGTGGGAGGAAAACGACACTTCTTCCAGCCAGGCGGCCTGGCCCTCTGCAGACGTCACTTCACTTCTGCGACACCCACGGAGCGCGGCTCTGTGTTCCGGGAATCGGTCTCTCTGCTAAGGGCTCACACCTGGACTCTGGAGCTGGCAGGTAGGACCTCCTGGTCTCAGTGACTGGGGGTCGCCTCTTGCTGAGGTGGGGGCGGCCTTGGCGTCGGCTCCTTTTCTCCTTTTCCTTCCCATTAGGTGAAGCAGGTTGTGCGTTGCCACCTCCCTGCCTCTGGGACGTATCCGGACTGTATCCCTGTCTTTCCAGACGTTGTTCGGCCCGTGATGCACACGCAGCATGGATGGGCTTCTGACTGTCTCGGGGTGGGACGGGGCGAGGGCGTGACGCAGCGGGGACAGCTGTTTACATCAGTGACTTGGGTGTTGTTCTGAGCTCCTCAAGCTCAGAGCTGAAGACCTCAGGTTGTGGCTGCAAACACCCCCACCCCCACCTCTGTTTCTCCCTGGTTCTACCAGGACTGCTCTGTGGGCGAAGACAGAGGCAGGCTTAAAGCCAAATCAGCAAGCATCTCCAGGAGGCTGGGCTTTCACATGCAGGCCAGAAGCTTGTCAGAAGCAAAGCCCCAAGAAGACAAACTGGCGCTGCGTGAAGTGAGGCCGACACAGAGGAGCAAGTGCTGTTCGCTCGCCCTCGCACGAGGTACCTGAACAGTCAACCTCACCGAGGCAGCGGTGTGGTTGGAGGGCGGGGATGGGGGGTCGTTTAAAGGGGGCAGGGCTTCTGTTTGGCAAGATGGAAAGAGCCGTGGCCAGTGGGTAACATGGCGGAGCTGGACACATAAATAATTATGGTGGTAAATTTCATGCTGTGTATATTTTACCACATTTTAAAAAAGATCTCACACTTAAATGTTATTTATCTGACTGAGTTGCTAGTCCTGGCTCTGCCACCTCCCTTACCTCGTGGAATCTGATGAATTTTAAAAGTTAAGAAAGTGAACACATTATGGAAGCTCAGGGTTTGACAACCATTCAGTTCACACCGGTCCAGTGGGAACTAGAGTCGCAGGAACCAGACTCCAGCCCAGCGCCCCCAGCCCTCTCTGCACTCACCCTTGAAGATGCAAACAAACACTGACATAGTTTCTAACCGCTCAAGGCCACATCCTTAGGATGACCCCAGCCCTCCTTAAACTGTTTGCCTGAGAAAATTCAAGGCTGCCTAAAGACTCTGCTGTTTGTCCAGCCAAAACCTGCCACAGTCCCTGGTCTCCCAGCCTCTGTGTGAGAGTCAGCACCTAACTGGATCACCTCCTGTTAGCCAACCCAGATGGGTTCCCAGGTCCACCCCCTTCCACCCCTGGGCAGCCCTTTGCTTCTCTAGCTCTACAGAGCCTACCCATCCTAGAAAACTCCAGATCATCTCTGGGCATATAGTTGAGTTCTGCTCCTGCTGCAATAGTGCATTACTGATTAAAATCTGTTCTGACCACGATTCCTGTGGTTTTGCTTATCTCTGGCAGTTCTGATAAAACTTTATTTATGGACAATGAAATCTGAATTTCATGAGATTTTCACATCATGAAATCTTTTTCCTCTTTGAAGTTTCTTAACTATTTAAAACAATAAAAACCATTCTTAGCAAGAGACGGGCCCCAGATTGACCCTCAGTTGGTAGTTTGCTGACTGGTCCCTGCAAGAGGGGCTGGCCTCAGCCTCTGGAACAGATCAAGGTAAGGGGCACGGGGTCCTTTCTGCTCACGAGTCTGGCTTTCCATCCCCAAGGGCTGGCTGAATGCAGGGGATTCAAAGGCAGAAGAGTGTAAATTGTGACACTCCAGGTGGCCCTACTAAGGTGTCTAGCTGCTAAGCCCAGCTACCTAATGTTCTCTGCCACAAATATCCAGCGTCTGAAACCAGACCCTCGTGGCCAGGCGGCTGGAGCCTGTGTCAGCACTGGGATGCCTCTGGCCCCGGGAGCTCTGGAAATAACACTCCTTGTTTTTCAGGCTCTTGCCAATTCAGATGGCCTCTGGTTTCTTCTGAAAACAATCCAGGGCCCAGAGTTAGAAATTGGAATTCAGAGCCTCTAAGTCTCGCCGGTAAACAGACCCTCTGTCCCCGTGTCCCCACAGAAGTCCTCACCATCCCTGGGGCCTAAGCCTTCATTTCTCCTCTGGGTCAAGGGGGCCGTTGGGCTGTGTGATCAGGAACCCAAGCGATCTCTAGGCAAGGCCAAGGAAAGGCAAGTTTCAAAGAGTTTTTATTTCAAATCGCAGTCAGACCAGTTAAAAAGGGGTTGTTGGGTCTCCCAGAAGCTAAGGAGCGGGTGTCGGGTGACCAGGAAGCAGAGAGGCGCTGGCGGCTCGCACAGCTGAGCACCCGGGGCGGCGGGCGAGCCACGGAGGAACCTCGGGGAGGCCGGCCGGGACCCCGAGGACCCCCGCAGCGGCCGCGCCGCGTCCACTGGCCGGCCCCGGAGAAGCGGCGCGCCGCGTGTGCGCAGTGGGGACGCGGAGAAGTCACGCCACCGCCTCCGGCCCGTCCCGGGCTCGGCCTCCCGAGGCGGGCCCAGGGCTAGTGCTCGGGCTCGGCGTCCATGCAGGACTCCCAGGGGTCGCGGGGCATCCGCGGCAGCGCCAGGAGCAGCAGCGCGCCGCCGCCGACCAGGAGCAGAGCTGCGGCGACGCAGGCGCAGACGAAGGACCAGGCGAGCGAGTGCGCGGTCCAGGCCGTGTGCTCGCTGTGGACCATGCGCTGCACGGACTGCCGCGTGACCTCCGCCGACACCGCCAGGCACAGGCCTGCGGGCACAGCGGGGTCAGGCCGCGGGCCTCGAGGGGCAGACCCGGGCCGGGGGAGCTGAGGGCGGGGGCCCCATCCTACCCGCGAAGACGTAGAACATGGAGGCCGGCCTCAGCAGGTAGTCCCGTTTCTTCCAGAAGGACAGGAGCGCGCAGAGGGTGCCCACGATGATGAAGCCCAGGCTGAAGATGGCGATGGCTGCGGCCGAGATGCTGTACTCTGCGGCAGAAGTGTGCGGGGACGCTGGGGCCTCAGGAGGGGCTCAGCGTCCCCGCACCCGCTGTGCCTGCCCCCAGGTTAGCGGCTGCTCCGCATTCTGTCGTCCCCATTTCCCAAGTGAGGGCACCGACAGCCAGAGGTGAAATCATTCCTTCCGAGTGGCACATGAGTGAGGGATGGGGCCAGGATGTCCACGCGACCTAATTCCTTCTCCGGGTCATCGTCCAGGCACCAAAATGAAGGTCCTCCTTCCAGGGGCAGAGGCCTCAGAAGGTGGTGGGAGATTTGTGGCTGGAGACCTGCCTGGCGCAGAAACCTCCCTCCCAGAGTCAGGGCTGAAGGTGACACCCAGGCTCAGGGTGGTCTGTCCTGGGACTGACAAGCAGCCTCTGGAAGGATGACAGAGTGTGACTTGTTACAGAGCTCAGAGCCGGTGTATCTGTATGCCAGTGTGCGCCTGGGTCTGCATGTGTGTGTCGGTGTGTGTGCATGTGTGTCTGGGCATGCATGTGTGTACATGTGGATGTGCATGTGTGTCTGGGCGTGCATGTGTGTCTGGGTGTGCATGTGTGTGTTGGTGTGTGTGCATGTGTGTCTGGGGGTGCATGTGCACCTGGGTGTGCGTGTGTGCCTGTGTCTGGGTGTGCGTGTGTGCATCTGTGGGCGTGCATGTGTGTACATGTGTCTGGATGTGCATGTGTGTCAGCATGCATGTGCACCTGGGTGTGCGTGTGTGCCTGTGTCTGGGTGTGCGTGTGTGCATCTGTGTGCATGTGTGTACATGTGTCTGGATATGCATGTGTGTCTGGGTGTGCGTGTGTGCCTGTGTCTGGGTGTGCCTGTGTGCATCTGTGTGCATGTGTGGGCGTGTATGTGTGTACATGTGTCTGGATATGCATGTGTGTCTGGGTGTGCGTGTGTGCCTGTGTCTGGGTGTGCCTGTGTGCATCTGTGTGCATGTGTGGGCGTGCATGTGTGTACATGTGTCTGGATATGCATGTGTGTCTGGGTGTGCGTGTGTGCCTGTGTCTGGGTGTGCGTGTGTGCATCTGTGGGCGTGCATGTGTGTACATGTGTCTGGATATGCATGTGTGTCTGGGTGTGCCTGTGTGCATCTGTGTGCATGTGTGGGCGTGCATGTGTGTACATGTGTCTGGATATGCATGTGTGTCTGGGTGTGCATGTGTGTCTGGGTGTGCATGTGTGCGCATGTGTGTCTGGGCGTGCATGTGTGTACATGTGTCTGGATGTGCATGTTTGTCTGGGTGTGCATGTGTGTCAGCATGCATGTGCACCTGGGTGTGCGTGTGTGCCTGTGTCTGGGTGTGCGTGTGTGCATCTGTGTGCATCTGTGGGCGTGCATGTGTGTACATGTGTCTGGATATGCATGTGTGTCTGGGTGTGCGTGTGTGCCTGTGTCTGGGTGTGCCTGTGTGCATCTGTGTGCATGTGTGGGCGTGCATGTGTGTACATGTGTCTGGATATGCATGTGTGTCTGGGTGTGCATGTGTGTCTGGGTGTGCATGTGTGCGCATGTGTGTCTGGGCGTGCATGTGTGTACATGTGTCTGGATGTGCATGTGTGTCAGTGTATGTGCATGTGTGTGTCAGTGTCTAGGCGTGCATGTGTGCATCTGTGCATGTGTGTCTGAGCGTGCGTGTGTGTGCACTTGTGTCCCTGGGCATGCATGTGTGTGCGTGGGAGCCCTGATGCGAGACCTGAGACAGCTGGAGGTGGGCGCGGCCGTCTCTGGGCGCAGAGGTTGGCCGGCTGCCGCTGACAATCTTCAGGAGGGGCTGCTTGTCATCAAGCAGGAGGCTGGGGCTTTCATGCCAGGGATTTCCCGGCTCAGCAGGGAGTGGTAGAATCCACCCTTCCGCCCCCTCCCTACCCTCCGCCCAGGCTCACCTTTCTGAGTGGTGACTTCGAAGATCTCCGAGCTCTCGCCTGGGTTAAAATGCCTGAAGTAGGAACAGTTTTTCTCTGCAAAGGAGGGAGACAGTTGAGAGAAAGGGCTGCAGCTGGGGCGGGAGCTGGCAAGGAGGGGGCGGGCTAGTCCCCCCGGGGCTTCTGGCTTACTCTCCGCTCTCTAAACCCTGACTCTGCTGAAACAAGCATCTTTCTTCCACCCTTAGACCAAAAGTTTGGTGGGAAAGGGGCTGCATAAGAGCCTGAGGATCTTCAGGGAGCTGAGGCTGACTCAGTCTGGGCACAGAGCACTGGGTACTGATCCCATTTGGCAGATGGGGTAACTGAAGCCTACAGTTCAAGTCTGTTCGGGACTGCAGGACACATGGTCAATCAGGGCCAGACAGTGGTCCTCAACTGGGGCTGATTCTGTCCCCAGGGGACCCTGGGCAGTATCTGGAGACGTTTCTGTGTCCCAGCTGGGCAGACGGCTACTGGCACCTGGTGGGTGGTGGCCTGGGATGTGCCAAACACTCTGCAGTGCACAGAACTACCAACCCTCAGATGCCAGAGGCGCTGGGGTTGCCAGACCCGGGATCACATACAACCCAGGGCTGGTTTCCAATCAGCATCCAGGCCCATCCTGAGGCACTGGGTGTAACCTGGGAAACAAAGTCTTTTTCAAGAACTTTCCAAGAGATTCTGATGTTCAGTCAGGTTTAGAAACCTGGCTCCAAGCCCCTTAAAATGCCACCTGAAGGGCTTTGCTGAGTGGGCTATTGTGTGGACTTGGATGAAGGGCCACCATCATCTCATCATGCCTGTAAGCATAGAGGCAGCGCAGCTGAGACCTCCTGGATGAGCTGCTTGGCCCACTTGATCAGCGCCGGGAAAGCCATGGAAGACATGTGTTGGCCGCAGGGCCAAAAATCTGAATTTGGTAGGGGGGCAGAGGAGGAACTCAGAACAAAGAAATTCACACTGATTTTCAATATAATTTCTCCTCTGTTTTTCTCTTTTAATCTCTCTTACAACTGGATATACTGTAAAATTAAAGGACTATTGCTTATTGCATAATTTAATGTTCTTTACTGCTGATTTAGGAAGTAGATGAATGGGTTATTTTATACTATTTTGTTTCTTAAAAAACTAAATTACGCTGCTTTTTGTGTGAGGCGCTGCACTGAGTTGTTTTTCCTGTGTGTCCTTGAGCATCAACAGGAAACTCTCTGCCCCTGGTTTAGATGCATCTACTTTGTGCCTTCATTTTTTCTTTTATCTTCAGGCCACAGTTTAATGATCACCAGGTGTTTGGTTCCTCGTTTCTTTTGGAAGAAAACCTGCTGGCAAAGTCATAGCTTTCACTGGGTTCAGGCTTCCGTCTGCCTGAGATGCATCATCTCGCACTGAAACCTCTGGCCCCCGATCCCCCAACGTCAGGGTTACTGCTGCTCCGCAGCAGAGGAAGAGAATGAGCTCAGGAGATGGAGCCTGGTTTAGCAGCAGCAAATGTTCCATGAAGTAAACAGCCTTTTCTTTGAGCTTCTATATTTAAATCACTCTCCTTTTAAGCAGAGTTACCTGGGGTGTGTGGCTGCCGCTGGTGATGTCAGGCACTTCTGGTGCTATTTTCAAGCATAACGGAGCTCTCTTGTATGTGTTAGGTTATCAGCTGTAGCAGCCCTGCTCTAATGGCTCGTGTGAGGTGATGGGTCCCCCAGAGTCTCCCTCTGGACAGAGGAATAATTTCTGTCTCATTCTTTAAGGGCCAACTTTGGTTGCCTTTGAAAACCCTCTGAAGGGAATTGATTGAATTCAAGCATGGTTTATGATTGGCTGCCTCCCTGACAATTTGCAGACCCTGAGTTAGAAGCCTTCGGCACGAGTGGCCTGGACATAAGGCCCGTGGGGGACTCGGCCAAGGCAGGCACGTCCACGTTGCCGGAGGTCCTCTTGCTCAGGTGGCGGTTGGGGTGTCGGCACCCCCAGACCAGGCACCAGGCTCTGGGGAAGCCAGTCTGCAGACTGTGCGGGGACAGGTCCAGGCACCCCCCACTAAGCACTTTCCCGCTCCGGGAGTCTGGAGGTCCCCGCTCCCTTCCCCATGGCAGGTCTTCTGGCCAGCGGATGGGCCCGCCCGCCGTCCCCTCTCCTGACTCAGTACTTGTGGATGACTGGTGTCCCCTGTGCTGAACCAGAAGAAGCACCGCTTCAGGGCCCTGTGGATGCCCATCAGAGACCGCAGCCCCTTCGCGTCTTGTAATCTTTTTTAATTTAAAATTGAAAACTTGACATTTTAAACAATATAACTTTGGAAATTAGATGTCCACTCTTCCCCAGGGTTTGTTTCTGTGGCTGTTTGTTATTGTTGCTTGTTAAATTTCATTTCTGAATTAAATATGTGAAGTCTGTGTTCAGGTATGGCCACTGAAATCTCTGCTCAGTTAGTCTGGTGGTCAGCTCACAGACATTTCCTAGAACGCTTGGAAGCCACGCCTCTCCCAGCCTTTGTTGAGGAGCTCCGTGCCGGCAGACAGCCAGGCACTCAGCAAAGCGGCCTGCGCTTCTGCCTTCGCCTTTTCCTCCCTTCCTCCCCTGCCGCCTCCCTTTCCTACTCCTTCTCTTCCTCCTTCACACAGCTCTACATACGCCAGAGGTGAGCGCTTCTGGCCTTCTCAGATCCTCCCTGTGCACACTTGTTGCACTGGACCCACATGGCCGCCTCAATTCCCAAGAATATGTTACACTTTTCAAAGCCACCTTATTCTCCAGTTTTCTGGTTAGCCTGTTGTTTGCTCTGTTATCCCATCCCTTAGGCAGTTACGGTATGAAACAACTGTCTCTAATTGTTTTTGACAAATGCCTCCTGGGTAAAAGACTGTTTCCACTGGATGAGCTCAGAGTCAGGTCAAATAAAGACAGCCTTGCAAGTGGGGACTTCGAGGGAACCACCAGACAGATCAGATAATGACAGCACACTGGGAATGAGGCCTTGAAAGGATCCAGCCCTAGTCTGTCCCTTCTGGTGACTTCCAGGCAGCTGGCTTCACCCTGATGGCAGGCTGTTGGTTTTTGAGGTTGTGACAGAGTCAGGGAGGAAAGAACTGGAATAGCAGCTTAAGACACCACAGACCCCATTGTTCCTACTGAGATTCACCCCTCTTTCTTGAATAAGCACTTGCTTATTGCTGCAAGACTGGTTAACTTCTGGAGTCCTGAAAAAGTTTATTCTGACTATGTTAGCCAATGTTCTCATTATTTTTATGGAGAAAAGAATTTTTGGAGGTTCTTACTCTGTCATTTTTTCTGATGTCATCCAAAGTTAACATATATATGTTTGGCAGACAGTGCTACACTTGTATTTGTAGATGTTGTTAACTGAGAGAAGGCATATGAACTCTATTCCTCCAAGAAACAGTGATCCAGTAGAGCACAGGCAGGATGGGTGGGGAAGGAAAATGACGTCCCCTTGCAGAGAAAAGAGAGGGGAGAAGGCAGGAGTGCACTTGGACAGCTCGTCGGGCCAAGGCAGTGCTCACAGGCTCGGAAGGTGCAACTCACTTTGGACCAGGAGAAGGCGGCCTGGAGGTAGACTCGACTCAGGCTCACGGCCAGGCCGAGTTGGCACGTTCCCTGTGGCTGGGCCGGTCACATCTCGCCAGCCGTCTCTCCTTGTATAGACTGCCCTCACCACCCTGCTCATCTGGTCTGTAAACTCACCGGGCTTTAAAAGGCCAAGGACAGGGGGACCGTAACAGTGCATTCCCATGCACGGTCCCTGGAGAATCTGCCCTGCCTAGGAGGGCTGACGGGATGGCGCATCCGTTTATGGGTGTGCTCGGCAGTGGCCTCAGGGCGTGGGCATCTGGGCTACTTGATACCCTTCGAGCACATGTCTGTGCCTGTGAGAGCCCTCAGGCTTGGGACTCACTGTGTCTTCCAGGTGTCCGGTGGGAGTGAGCAGGGCAGGGCTTTCCTGGGGTTGGTGGGGGGGGAGGGAGGGCGAGGAAGGCGAGAGGTGGAGGGGTGGGGTTTGAGCTCCTTTGTCCCCCACAGAGACCGCAGGGTCTTCGGGGACTTAGCAGTGCCTTTCTTGAAGGGCTGGGTTCAAGGAACACCCAGTCTGATAACAGACTAATTCTGAAAACCAGGTGGGACCCTGCACTCACCCTGGTCGCCAGCCACCTTGGGGTGACATTGGAAGGAACGCTGGAGGGGACTTTGGGTTGCTGGGCCTGAGCCCCTGTGTTAAAGGAAAACGTGAAGCCTGCGATGGGCTTTGTCAGCACCCAGTCCTCCGCGGGTGGTGGGCAGGCCCGCGCAGAGCCCAGACTCTGATGCCGCCACGCGGCTCTTTCCGAGCAGGTCCACTGAGAACGTGGAGGCTCCTCAGCTACAGAGCAGACTGGCCACCCTCACACCGGGTGTTCTCCACAAAGAGCTCCTTCAAGTGTGGTGCGCTCACCACTAGGAGAGGGAGGCAGGCATTTAAATCACAGCGAGAGGAAGCGTTTTCTAAGCCTGAAGGGGACCCGGCTCAGGAGGAGGCGCAGGAAGCACAGTCCTGGCACAAAGCAGGTCCCGCCTCACAGGCGAGTCACCTGTGTGGGCGCTCAGGGCCGGCACCCAGGAGGGACGCCCACTGGGCTTCAGACTCGTGACAATCGGGAGGAGGAGTCCTGCATTCTCCTTTAGCGGAGTGTGTCGGCACCCCAGCCCGGAAAGAACTCCCCCCAGGCGGCCCTTCCCCCTGAGGCCTGCGTTTGGGGCGGGAGTCCAGGCTGAGTCTGCAGACTCGCGTTCTCTTTCCTGAGCCGCTGTCTGTCCGCCATCCAGACCCCTGCCCCCTGCCCAGCCCGCGCCCCGCGCAGCTCTGCTCGGGCCTGGGGAGCCCCGTCCTCCCCCAGGGGCGTGCGCGGCGGGTACGTTACCCCCGGGCAGGGTGATGGGGCCGCAGCTCCTCTCCTCGTCGCCCACGAAGATCCGCTTCGTGCAGATCCGCCAGAGGCCGAAGTGGGCCGCCTCGCAGGTGCTGTGGTGGCGCTCCACGTGGGGGCTCAGCACGGCCCAGTGGTCCGTCACCACGGCCACCAGGGCCAGCACGACGCCCACCAGGATGCAGAGGAGGGCCGCGCGGACCTTCAGGGCTTTGGTCAGGGACATGGTGGTCCCGGGGCAGTGGGCGCCTGAGGTCCCTCGGCCGTGTCCTTCCGGGCTGGGGCGGTGGCAGTGGCTCCAGCCGGGGGTGGAAGCTAAGTTTAGTGTGCCGGGCTGAGCCAGGGTGGGCTGGCCGTGGGCGAGGCCACTGGACGGGCTCAGCAGCTGCCCAGGCGTGTCAGAGGGCTGAGAAAGCTTCTATTAATGCGCATCCCGGCGCCTCTCCGAGGAAGGCTGCTCCTTGGGTTTCAGGGCTGGCTCCCCTCCCCGGGGCCAGGAGCACACCAGGGTGGGGCAGGAGAGAAGGCTCAGACGGGCTGCAGCCTGGCCACCCCGAGCCTGGCTCAGGGAGCCTGAGCTGGGAGGGGAGAGGGGCACAGGCCTGGTGCCACTCGTGCCAGCCTCTTTCTGCTGGGGCTGAAGGAGGAGTGAGCTGCTGGGGGAGGGCGCAGACCCAGGGACACAGGCCTCTGTCCTCGGCTGGGACCAGGTGAATGGGGCTCTGTCCTGGGACCTGGGGGGCCCCGCCCAGGGCCTCTGGAGCCCATGGCCCAAGGGAGCGCGCTTTAGAACCCCCACACCCCAGGCCACCCCAGGGCGCTCCTGCACTGTTTCCTTGTCAGTTCTCTTTCCTTCCTCCAACTGGGTCCAGAAGAAAAGCTGTTTTGGGGGTTAGTAAGTCTTTCACACGTTTCTGACACTTGCAAATCAAAGAATAGTGAAGGGAGAACAAAACCCACTGAATCTGACTGTAGCGCTGTTGTCACTGTTGTTTTAGTTTTGTTGTTGTTCGTTGCCAAGTCTTGTCCAACTCTTTGCAACCCCATGGACTGTAGCACGCCAGGCTTTTAGTTTTAGGGTTACCTTCTGTTAATGGCAGGTAATAAGGATTTTCAGGTTATATTGTCCTTTCCAAAGTAACTATACTTCAGTGAAGAAGAACCAAAGTAGATTGGTTTACAGGTGACTATTAAGTGGCTACTGGGTGTATGGATTCAGCAGAGGACATGTGGGGTTTGGGACCACCAAGCGAGGGTCCTGACTCCCCCTCGTGTCCACCCACCCCACCCCCCGGCCGCAGGCGGGTGCTCCAAGCTGGAACCCCTACACCCTCCCGGGCCTGTGCCTCCTTTCTCGTCACCAGGAGCCTCTTTTGGGGTGTAGTCAAGGGGCTGATGCATGGCCAGGAGGAGACCCCTGAGCCGGGTAGGGGTTTGACTTCTGAAGTCCTGGCCTCAGGCTGACACGGCTTACAAAGAGACTCTCTGCGTGAGGAGAACCATTTGGGGGTCTAGCCGTGGAGTTCAGACAGTTAATTATGACGCTGATCGTAGTAATAGCTCAGCCTCAGTGAGCGCTTGCTGTCTACCAGGCACTGTGCTAAGCCTCTGTGTACCATTGCAGATAAAGGACTACAGGCTCAGAGACATGAAGTAACTCATCCACGGTCACACAGCACGTGGGGACGGTTGGAGCTGGGAGGAGCTCTCAAGGTCACTGTGACTTTAGAGGAGCAAACAGGTATTTGTCCTCTACCTTGGAAGTTCTCTGGCTTCCCTGGTGGCTCAGCTGGTCAGGGAACCTCCTGCAACTCGAGACCCCGGTTTGGCTCCTGGGTCAGGAAGATCCGCTGGAGAAGGGATTGGCTAACCACCCCAGTATTCTTGGGCTTCCCTGGTGGCTCAGGTGGTAAAGAATCCACCTGCAATGCAGGAGACCTGGGCTCGATTCCTGGGTTGGGATGATCCCCCAGAGAAGGGAAAGGCTACTGCAATATTCTGGCCTGGAATATTGCACGGAGAATTTCACGGACTGTATAGAACATGAGGTCGCAAAGAGTCAGACATGACTGAGCAACTTGCTTTTTCACTTTTAAGTTCTCATCTGAGGCTTCTCCAACAGCAGACAAGTTGACAAGAGAAAAGCATAGAGATTAATATGTTTTATATGGCACCGGAGCCTTCATAAAAAAATGAAGACCCAAAGAAACAAATTTGAGTCTTTTTTTTAATAGTTTATTGTAATAATTTAATTTTTTTCCCTAAATGAAAGCATGTTTGTTATAACAAATGCAACCACATACATGTATATGGAGAAAGAAAGTGACTTTCTGCTTTTTGTATGTAATATCCCTTTCCTTATCCAGAGAGAAATGCTCTTCACAATCTACACCTGAGCGTTCTAGAGTCGCTGTGTGTGATGAAGAGTGGAAAACATGACAGGATGGAAGGGTACATGTGAAGGGCAGGAAACCAGGGGAAGCAAGGTCTGCATCCGTGGGGCGTTTGCTCCTTCCTTCGAGGACAAGCAGAGCACGTCACACCTGAGCATCTTGGGACCTGCTTCAGGGGAAGGGCAGAGAGGCCTTTCTGGGCAGGCTGTGTCTCGGATCCCTTCAACTTAAAATATGCAGCATGCCAAGCTAGTGTGTCCTGAGCCCCTCGTGACTGGTTAAGGGAATTGCAGCCAAGAGAGAGGTCTTTGTATCCTCTGGTTTGAGGTTGGCCGCCGGGGGGAGCAGGCAGATCCACTTTCTCTCCTCCGTTTACTAAACGCTCCTTCAGACAGACCGTCTCTGCACTGGGGGCCATGCCCGGCGGTCTGCTCTGCTCGTGGAGCCAGGGCTGCCATCCTCCGCTCAGCCCTGCCCCCGCCCGCGCCCGGGTCAGAGCCCTGCCTGCAGCTGCATGGTGTCCGGCATGGTGTCCTCTCTGACTGTCCGTCTTCTAGGGTTTGAGATAACGCACTTCACCAGCTCAGCCAGAGGGAGGTGCTGTGGACCGAACTCAGATCAGTTCAGTTCAGTCGCTCCGTTGTGTCCGACTCTTTGCGACTCCATGAATCAGCACACCAGGCCGTCCCCTTAAATGCCGGTGACGAGGCCCGCCCTTGTCGTGACCGCGTCCAGAGCAGGGCCTCGGGAGCTGAGTAGGTTCAGTTACTAGGAGAGACCGGAGAGCTTCCTTTCTCTTCCTCTCGGCCACGGGAGGACATGAGGAGAGGAGGAGAACGCATCTCAGAACACGCTGTGCTGGCGCGGTGACCCGGCTTCCAGCCCCAGAACTGTGAGAGAAGACACGCTGTCGTTCAAGTTACCCTGTTTGTGGTCTTGCTTCCTGACCCAAGGATTGAACCCAGCTCTCCTGCTTTGCAGGCAGATTCCTTCCTGTCTGAGCCACGAGGGAAGCCCTTTCCGTCATGTCAGCCCGGCAAATACATCGACATTAGGTACCAGGTTCGGGAGGCTTTTGTCATTCTCCTCTTCTGCGGACCGCCGGTGGGTCAGCTTCTGATGGGCCATAAGCTTCTGGAGGGAAGAGATACAGAACCGGCTTCTGTGCTTGTTCTGGGTTCCCTCAGAGAACTCCTTGAATGGAGCCCAGGGCTGGGTCTTCATAAATGTTCGCTGAAGGATGGATGACTGAGTGGATGGACAGATGGACTGAAAGAAGGGGACAGAGCTCAAATGACTGACGCCACTAGCTGATCCAGAGGACGCGGGCATGAGGAGACGGCTGGGCAGGCCAGCACGGCTCGGGCCAGCGACTGATTTGCCCCCAGGTGCTGAGGGGTGCCCCAGGAGGGAGGGGGGCACGTCGCCACCTCTGTGACCTAGTCCACAGGAAGACTGACATTTTCTACACACAGTCTTCAAGGTGGAGAGGCCCATGTTTGACTCGTCCAGATGAACCAGCGTCCACTTGTCCTAAGAAGAACCAGACATACTTACAGCAAGGAAAACACCTCTGAGAGGAGTGGAGCCGGGGCTGAGGCACACCTGTGTGGGGGCCAAGTGAACGTCCCTCAGAAACATGTCGACCTGATTTTGAGCTCGGTCTTACTCAGGCTGAGTGAAGGCCTTGGGTGTGTGTCATCCGGCTGGTCTCAACCTCTTTGCCACGTCCTCTGCCTCCCTGCACCGTGCAGCCGGGACCTTCTGCAGCCACGGGCGTGCTGCCCCTGGTCCAGCCTGGGCGTCACAGACGGCCTCCCTCCGTCCAGGGCCCCCGGTCTCCTCCACCTGAGTCAGCCCGCCGCCTGCCCTGTTCCCAGCATCCCGGCCGCCTTCTCTGACTCTCTGCCCTCTTGCCCTTAAGTAGACCCTTGTGGTCGGGGGGGAGGGGTCCACCCAGATAATCCAGGACCATCTCCCCATTGCAGGATCTGCGGTTTAATCACACTGCATGGTCCCTTTTTGCCACGAATGGTGAGAGTCTCAGGCTCTGGGCATGAGGCTCAGATGTCTATGGGGCCACTGTTCTGCCCGCTGCAGGCCCTGCCTTGGAATTTGATTTTCTCTGGCTTCACCTAGCAGTTCAGGTGTGGGGATGCAGGTGAGAAGGAAGGAGGGAAATTGGAAGGTTGAGGCCAAGGGGGCTGAGGGCAACAGTGGACGGTGTGCAGGTCTGGACTGCTTGGGGCGGTTAGCTCATGGTTGGGGTCACCCTGGGAAACAGCAAGGTCACGATGACGAGGTCAAGGCCCTGGAGGGCTTGATGAGGTTGCGGGGCAGGCGGGGGAGGCACTGGGGGCACTGGAAGCTATGCCCAGAGAGGCAGATGGCCCTGAAGGCCACGGTGGGGGGACACTCAGCCGTGAGGGGAGGTGCTTGGACGTGAGGAGATCACTGCAGGGGAGCCGTGAGGCCAGGAGTCGATGGTCAGCTGTTGGACGCTGACGTGGCAAGCCTTGGGGTGCGGAGGGGGCTTCTTGCCCAAGGAGAAGCCTCAGATGACATGAACGGGTGCGCAGGAGGGCGTTCAGGGGGTGTCAGTGCTGAGGAAGGGTTCAGGAGGGCCTCCCGAGGCCTCGGAGAAGGCTCTTCCCCAGGAGGGCGGGGAGTGGGGAGTCACCGCCCGCCTCCTGCGGTCATGGATCCAGGGACACAAGTGTAGAACCGCCTCTGGTCGCCTCTGCTCCTGGGTTTTGTCAGGAGCTGCAAACTTTGAAACACCTGGATCAGGTGTCTCTGCCCTGGCTTCCTCTGGACCCTGAGACCCCTCAGGCCCCCTCTCGCCGTTTCCAGCCCCGCACCTCCTGGGACTGAGGAGGGGCCAGGCAGTCTGGCAGGGACTCCGGCGGGAGGATGGATGGCTCCTACCAGGAGGGCTGGGGAAATGGGAGTCCTTGGGGGAGAAGAAGATTCCATCTGTCTGAGGAGGTGGACAGAGAGTTCGGTGAGGAGCTTTCAAGATGTAGGTAGTTCCAGTGGGCTCAGTGGAGACGGAGGATGGGAGGGGACTGGCGGGTAGAGACAAAGGCTGGAGCCAGGGAGGGTCCTGGAGAGGCCGGGGCCGGAGTGTCTTCCCCAAATGCCTCTGCCTGATCCTGTCCCCGCGGCCTCCAGGACCAGTCATCCCCCGTCAGCAAATGTAGTCCTCTTCCTCTCCCCTCGACCTCAGGCAGTTTCCAGCTGGGTGTCGGGAGAGCTGTGGGGGTGAAGCTCTGCCACCTCCGGGACCCCCACTTTCCTTCCTGCTTGGGGAATTCCAGAGAAGTCATCAGATCCTAACCAAAGGCAGCCTGAACATCCCAGCGCTTCGGTTCCATCCAGATGCCATTCAGGATTCAGAGACCAAATCCAGCATCAGTTAGGGAAGAGGTGGGATGTCTGGGTGATTTGGCCATCATAGGTTATGTTTTCGAGGAATAATCTAAATTAAAGATGTGGGAAGATGCTCATGGGGACAGTGAACGGGGCACTAACCCACACACTTGGGGGCGGCGACCTCGCAGTGGTGCTGACCTCAGCTGACCTCTTAGGTGCTGGGCTTTTGGTTGGTACTATTTTCTTCTTTAACTTTTCTGTGTTTTGCAGATTTTTTAAAGGTAAAGTATAATATTCTTAGAATGAGAAAAATATAAGTATTATTTGTTTTGAAAACCTGATTATTTGCAATTTAATTAGTGGACTCTGGAGATCTTGTTGTTGTTCGGTCTCTCAGCCGTGTCTGATTCCTTGTGGCCCAGCAGACTGCAGCACGCCAGGGCTCCCCTGCCCTTCAGTATCTCCCGGAGTTTGCTCAGATTCATGTCCACTGAGTCAGGGACGCCATTCAACCATCTCATCTGCTGGCGTTCCCTTCTCCTCCCGCCTTCAATCTTTCCCGGCATCAAGGGTGATCTCATGGGGGTTAATGTATCTCTGAGGACTGTTATCAGGGGACAAAGGTCAGGACCCCAGGTCCCCCAGGCCCATTGTCCTGCAGTTGTGAGTGTGAGCAGGTGGGTCCATCACCCTCTTTGATCACAGACCTCTGCTCCTGAGGCGGTTTTATTGGAAGCTGCAAGTTTAAAAATATCTGCATCAGGTGTATCTGCCCCTCTCCCTCTCTGGCTTCAGAGGCCTCCTCAGTCCCTGCTTCCCCCCAGCTCCAGGGCGGGGTGGATGGCCAGGCAGGCGGCCTGTGCTATATTGGGAACCAACGCAGGGGGTCATGTGGCTGGTTCTGAGTTCCCTGCAGGGAGGCCCCACCCCCACCTCCAGCATCTCCTTTCCGCAGGCCTGCTTTCTTTCCAACTCCATGCTGGGGACCCAGCCCAGGGCCCTCCCCTTGCAGTTATCACCTGTGTGGAACTGGGAAGTCCCTGTGGGGCTGGGGGTTACAGGGTCTGCAGAGAAAGCATCTTCCCGGGGGCCACTGAGGCAGGGGTGACGGTGCCAGCTGGAGAAGCCGGTGGGAGGGCAGCCCTCTTCTGGGGGCGCATCCGGCGCCTGGATTGGCCGGATGATAGGTTTTCTTCCAAACCAGAGTGTGCTGGACACAGACCCACTGTGGCCGGGCTCTCAGAGCACTGCCTCCCAGGACTCTTGTGGACCAGTTCCTTCTGGGGAATTCCTTGAGTGTTGTTTCCTTAGTCAGCAGACACTACTGAAAACTCCCTTCAAGGGGGAGTTTATGGATGTTTGCGGAAGGTCAAGTCTGTCCCTTCTCCCAACAGCCCCAGAGGGAAGCCTTTCCTTCCTCCCCTGATCTGGGAGGGAACTGGGCTCTGAGTGGGGTGAATGCCCGAGGGTGGCTGGAGGACGTGACCCCGGTCCTTCTGACTCTTGCTGCCGCAGGGTGTGGGCGGGGGAGCTCACTGGAGAGCCGGGAGGCCAGGCGTCCAGCTGGGCCAGGATTCCGGGCTTGTTCTACCACTGCCGTTGGGTTCGATTCCATCAGCACTTTGTCCGCAAACCCAGGGACCAGGCGCACCTACCCCGCCCCAGGCTAGGCCTTTCTCCGTTCCCTTCTTCAATGCCCTGACTTCTGTTTTCAAAACTGTTGGCTCGCTGCAGGGAAGGAAACGCTAAGAATAAGGGGTGAGGTTCCCAGTACGCCCACACCTATACACAAGCACCAAAAGCCCTCTGCATGATCCTCACACTTTCTGGGTCTCAGTTTCCCTCCCGAAAAACCCAGCCTAGGAATCACTGACATTTTGGACCAGGTCATTCTTGGGAGTGGGGGAGGGGCTGTGCCCTGCAGGATATTTAGCAGCAGCATCCTTCGCCTGGAGAAGAGAAATGGCAACCCGCTCCAGTATCCTTGCCTGGGAAACCCCACAGACAGAGAAGCCTGGCAGGCTCTCGTCCATGCGGTCCAAGAGTCAGACACGACTGAGCAACTGAACCTTCCTTGGCCTCCACCTGTCTTCCCAGCAGCACATCCTCCCAGTCCTGACAGCCAGGAATGTCTCCAGACACTTGTCCCAGAAGTAAAGATGCCCCACTCGAGAACTGCCAGGTGAGTGCTATCTCCTTTTGGCTTTGTCGTGAAAATCCTCAAAAACATTCCTTCCTTCCTTTTATTACCACTTTTACCACCCTCACCTCCATCTTTGAACTTGATTTCTATGATGAGCACAATGAATGAGGGAATCCACCTGCAATGCAGGAGACCCCGGTTCCATCCCTGGGTCAAGAGGATCCCCTGGAGAAGGGATAGGCTACCCACTCCAGTATTCTTGGGCTTCCCTGGTGGCTTAGATGGTGAAGAATCCACCTGCAAAGTGGAAGACCTGGATTGGATCCCTGTGTTGGGAAGATCCCCTGAAGGGAATGGCAACCCACTCTAGTACTCTTGCCTGGAGAGTCCCATGGACAGAGGAGCCTGGCGGGCTTCAGTTCATGGGGTTGCAAAGTGTCGGACACGACGGAGTGACTTTCACTTTCACATGCTGGTCCTGGCGTCCAGTAATTCTGTGGTTCTTGTTTGGGTCAAGGCTTGAGCTCGAGCCTGCTCCTCTAACTCAGGAAGAGGGTTGCTGGACCCATTTTACGGATGTGGCATCCAGACCAGAGAAGAGGCCAGACTTCAACTCTGGAGCTGACAGAGGGACTCAGGACACACAGCGGTGAATGCAGTCCCAGCAAAGGGGTCAGCTCCAAGCAGGCACTCCCAGGAAGATCGGGGAGGGGGAGGCAAAAGAGGGAGGTGCCCAGACACAGACCCAGAGCTGAGCGTGACCAGCTGTGCCCCAAACGACAGTCCTTCCTGCCGGGGCAAGACTGCACATCCCCTCTCCTCTGGCTCCAGGTGTGACCGTGTCCTTGAGCTCTGGGCAGTGCATGTGGGTAGAAGGGAGAGCCGCAGCTTCCTGGTCCGTTAAAACTTCTCACAACACCCTCTACTTGAGCTCACCTGCTCTTTCCCTTCTCCATCTGCCCACTGGAGGTCAATGCCAAGGGCGACCTTAGATGCTCATGTTAGAAGATGGCAGAGCCTGCACGGCGTGGGGCTCTGAACCCGTGATTGACCGTGGGGAGCAGAGCATCTCCCACCCACCCCACTGATGGGACTTCATGAGTGAGAGATACACTTGCATTGATTAAGCCATTCTGCATTCAGGGTGGCTGGCTATGTCATTAGTCTGAGTGATATGGGTGCAGGGTGAGGTGGGGCTGGAGCAGGGGCCTGGGGGTTCTTGATTGGGGCCCTAGAACATCCGCTTCTACGTCAGTTCCCTCAGATTTTACCCTGCAGGTTATGGAGGCAGAATTTGTAGCTGAACTGAAATGCATGATGGCGAGAGTCCCACATTGGACGGAGGCCATAGCATGTCACTAAATGCAGACCGCACGGGCATCTCCCCAGGACGGCTGTAGAGCTTGTGCTGAGCCAGAGTTTCCTCGGGGCTAAGAATAAACAGAACTGTTGGCACCTGGCGCTGATGCGGGGTTGCTTGCCTCCAGCTTGGAGCTGCGAGCCCGGAGCTAAGCCGGGGTCAGTGGAGGGGTGGGTCCCCCATCCCCCCACCCCAGGACCCAGCGGCTTGGTGCCTCTGGAAACACCAGTTTCTCCGGGGGCCTGTCTCAGGCAGGAGGAAAGAGGCTTAAAAGGCTAGGGCTGAATGCTCAGACAGGCCAGGGGAGGTTCCTGCGGCTGCATGGGCTGGGATGCAGGGGCACTGGGCCCCAGCCTCCCTGTGGGAGTCACAACAGCGGCCTTCTCGTGAAGGGAGCTAGAGAGGCTTGTGCATCTCCGCTCCGAGAGACCAGAGAAAGCCACAGCTCCTGGGAGGGAGACTCACAGAATCCATACAGAAAGTGGGGTGTGACTGGAAGCAGGGGCGCCAGGGCTCTGGTGGGGCGGGAAGGTGCTATTGCAGTTTCTCCTGCCGGGGCCCACCTGCAGGCACGGGTCTGGCATTACCCCGAGGGGCCAGCCAGTGCGGCGTCCTCGTCAGAAGGCCCCTTGGGTCCCTCTTCCCATTTGGCCTGTGGTTGGAGCCACGTCCTCCTGTCCAGCTCCTCTAGGCATAAAGCTCACACCTAGGGACAGGAATCCTCTATTTCTCATTCATTCAGGAATCCGGAGGGGAAGGAGGCTGGTTACTGGACTTGTCAGAAGCCCACCAGGCAGCTTAGCGCCCCTGAGGCTGTGGCTTTGTCCAGCCGGACGTGTCCTGCAGGTTCTGAAGATGGGCCTGGCTTGCTCAGCTCTCAAATGTCCACACCATGCAGAGGTGGCCTGCCCCTCTTCTGTGAACAGGCAGCTCCATGGACCCACCCAGGAGCCTAAACCCAGCTGGTGGGGATGGGGAGGCGGACAGTGGCCCGGACAAGAAGCAGAGAGAACGGCCTTGGCCAGCACAGGATCCACCCTCCTCTCCCCTTCTTCTCAGGGGTCTCCCAGACCCAAGGACACTGACCGCACACAAGGACTTGAAGGGAGCTCTCCCCCTCCTCGCCCAACATCAAAAGGAGAATGTTTTAAAAATGATTTTATTTAATTAAAAAAAAGACGGAACTGACAACCCCAAACCAGTAGTAAGTACAGGATTCACAGGTGTGTAACTGGCGAGACACAAGGGCAGGATGGAAGGGCGGAGGGCATGGGGTTGTGGGGGGGACAGGCACAGGCCGCCCAGAGTCCCTGGGCGTAGGGACGGGTGGGCTTCGACGGGGGCGACTGGCGCCCCAGTGGGGTGGGGAGAAAGGCTGTGACGACCAGAGGCGCTGAGGTGTTCTGCTCCCGGCTCTCTGTCCCTCCAATCCCTTTCCTGGCCCCGAGAGTGGGCCCCGCGTTCTCTGCTAGGACTGGGCGAGAGGTAGGATTCATGGGAACACAGCTTTCTCCATGAAATGATGGGCGCTCCCGGGGAGGCAGGAAGAAGTGGCCAACATGGAGGAAGGACAAGGCTGCCTGCTTTTTGAGATGACCTTGCTGGGGGACGGGCCCCCAGATCTCGCCCCGTCCTTCCAGCCTGGTGAGACGGTGTCAGGGCCTGGAGAGGGAGGGGGCACAGGGTGGGGGCGGGCCGAGCCCGGACACTCCAGCACTTGCGGCCGCACATGCTTGGACGGAGCACACAAAGCCAACCTCGATGGGGGGAAGGGCTTCGAGCAAGCGGAGGGGCCCTTTCACGCGGTCACCGGGGCAGGACAGGTGGGGGCACCCTCTGGGGGCAGCAGAGGAGAGCAGTGACCGTGACCTGGACTGAACTCCTGGGGCCGAGTCCGCCCCGGGGGCCCATGAGCAGGTGGCTGAGGTAAGAGTTTGCTCGTCACTTCTAAGTACGACAGCTACTAGGATCACGGACAACTGCTCTAGAGCCATCGCCAAGTTTCAAAAAGTAAGAAAGGGTTTGTCATTAGAAAGCCTGCATTTGTATAAAAGAGGGTCAGCTCCAGAAAGGGATCCTCTGAGACCGACAGGCTTCCAGGTTCTCTGCTCACTTCTGGGGGAAAAGCGGCTGGAAAAACACCAAACGTGGAACCTGCCAGCCTCCCTTCCTGGGGCCAGGACGTCCACTTAGCTGCTGCTTCCACACTTCCTCACCGATGCTTTTGGGTGGTGGCAGAATAAACAACAGTCACGGGGGTGGGACAGGGGCTGCTGCTACTTTTCAAGACGAAATGAGTGTCCTGGCTTTTCTGATGAGTGACCACCAGGGAAACAGGGCTTTTCCTTGCTGTTCACCCTCGGGTCTCCCTTTCTTGCACAAAGTCCAGGCTCCTGTTGGCAACCCCTAGGAAGGGGGCCTATTCCCATGACCCCCCAGGAAGGACAGTGCTGCTCCTCATGCCAGTGGTCAGGGGTGAGAAAGGACACAGTAAGAGGCCGCTCGGCCACCTTTCCTCTGACCGTAGAATCTTCCAGACTCTGAAGTACAGTCAGCAAATCTACACTTTCTGTGAGCAGAAACTTCCAGAAGTGAAGAGGAAAGCCTTTAACTTATGCCCAGCCCCCCACCTTCAGATACCTCCACGGGCCTCGGAGACCCCAGGCTGAGGGCAGCGGCCAAGGACAGCACAAAGGCAAAAGCACCAGGTCGTCACAGGCTGTGTCCTTAGGATCGCGGCCATCTCAACAACCGGCCGCCGCCAGAGACAGACAGACAGACAGAGAGGCAGGGATGAGCTTCGGCTTCCTCACCTCTGGCTCACAGACACGGGAACCTCACGTCCAAAAGCAGCTGACCAGCGACCGAAGGCTCCAGGGGGCCAGGAAGCTGGGCAGGGAGGGGGGCCCCCGGAACGCTGCTCTTCAGGCAGGATTTGTTCCCAAGAGGAGATAATGGCTCGGTTTTGTTTCCCAGGTGGGTCAGGCCATGCTGCCTCCGGAGTGCTCTGGGACCTCCTGGGAGCTTTCGGGACCCCCCCAGCATCAAAAGCCACATTTGGGGATAAAGTCAGCCACCTCGCTTCTAGTTCCTGTCTCCCCTGGGCTTCGCTCCAAGCCAGCCCTCCAAGCATTTGGGGACCCGGGAGGGTGGGGTTTGGCTTTAGCCTGTCCTCGGTCCGTCCTAGGGGTCAGAGGCCCCGTGGGGTCCAGGCAGCCGATCTGGGGAGAGGCTGGCACGGACAGGGCGGGCAGGGCTCACACGGGCGTGGTCCTCCGGCTCAGCATGCTGAGGTCCTGCTGGAAGAAGCCGTGCACCTGCAGGAAGCCAGCGTCCTGGTCTGGGCTGTAGCTGGCGGCCGTGGTCACCTTGAGGGGCTCCCTGGACAGCGTGTACATGGACAGCTCGCCCATGGGGATGGCCCCGGTGATCTTCAGCCCCACCGGCGACGCATCCCTGGAAGGAGAGGCGTCGGTGGACCTGGAGCTGGACCGCGAGCGCCGGCGCCGGTACCGGTAGCTCGGCATCCTGGCGTAGGGCGACGAGGAGGGGGCCTTGAGGAACTCGCGTCTGGTCTTAAACCGCAGCTCCTTGTTCTTCTCAATGTAAATGTTTACCGCCAGGACGCCCACGGTCTCGGCCACAATGAACGACAGGGCTCCAAAGTAAAAAGACCAGCCGTAGTTGTAATGGTTTTTCTTGTCTTCATCGCGCTTGTCGCTTGGGTCGCCCGTGTTGCTGGAAATGTAGACGATGATGCCGATGATATTACTGAGGCCTGAAAGCGGATCCGAAGGGGGAGGGGAGGGAGAGGTTAGACACTCAGCGGGGGCGGGGTGGGGAGGAGAGTGGGTCAAGTGGGCGGAGCAGGGGCAGGTGGGCGGAGCATGGGTTGTGGGCGGAGCAGGGGCAGGGATCGGTGGGCGGAGCATGGGTTGTGGGCGGAGAAGGGGCAGGTGGGCGGAGCAGGGGCTTGTGGGCGGGGCAGGTGGGCGGGGCGGGGCTGGTGGGGGGAGCAGGGGCAGGTGAGTGGGGCAGGGGATGGTGGGGGGAGCAGGGGAAGGTGGGCGGGGCAGGGGCAGATGGGCGGGGCAGGGGCAGGTGAGCGGGGCAGGGGATTGGGGGAGCAGGGGCTGGTGGGCGGAGCAGCAGCTGGTGGGCAGAGCAGGGGCTGGTGGGCGGAGCAGGGGCAGGTGGGCAGGGCAGGGGCAGGTGAGCAGGGCAGGGGATGGGGGAGCAGGGGCAGGTGGGTGGGGCAGGGGCTGGTGGGCGGGGCATGGTTTGTGGGCGGAGCAGGGGCAGGAATCGGTGGGCGGAGCATGGGTTGTGGGCGGAGAAGGGGCAAGTGGGCGGGGTAGGGGCTGGTGGGCGGAGCAGGGGCAGGTGGGCGGGGCAGGGGCTGGTGGGCGGGGCATGGTTTGTGGGCGGAGCATGGGTTGTGGGCGGAGAAGGGGCAAGTGGGCGGGGCAGGGGCGGTGGGGGGAACAGGGGCTGGTGGGCAGAGCAGGTGGGCGGGGCAGGGGCTGGTGGGCGGGGCAGGGGCAGGTGGGCGGAGCAGGGGCTGGTGGGCGGGGCAGGGAGCAGGTGGCCACTCCCCTATGTGGTATGTCTTTGTTCTGGTTGCTAACTCGTAAGTAAAAGTTCCGTTCCGTTCCGTTCCATCGCTCAGTCGTGTCCGACTCTATGCGACCCCGTGGACTGTAGCCTACCAGGCTTCTCCGTCCATGGGATTCTCCAGGCAAGAATACTGGAGTGGGTTACCGTTTCCTTCTCCAGGGGATTGGTGAATCATAACACACAGGCTCTGAGCCACCCAGTTCCCCCACTGAAGGCAGCTATCGTCGTCTCTTCTGTCCTTTCTATACCCATAGTCAGCCCTTCCCTTTCAGTGTCTCTCTTCCATTTTTTTCTTTGCAGAATGCTCTTTGGCCCCTTGCCTTTTCACTTAACAGTCCCCCCAGGAGGAGGGGCCCTGACAGGACAGTCCTATTCTCACTCTCCCAGCCTTTGGACCATACTTGTCCTGAGGATCACTGTCCACCTGCAATTATTCATGGGCCTGTCTCGCCTCACTGCTGGCCCCTGCATGTGACTCTGCGCCCACAGTCAGAGCCCATGATCCTGGGGATAAACGGGAATGGACGAGAATCCCCTTCTTGCCTGCCATGGCCCTTGTTCTTTGTGACTGCCTGTCCTCTCCACTCTGGCAGGACCTGTGTTTTCAGCTGAGTGTCTCGGGACTCAGTCTCTGCGGCCCCTCTGGTGACTCGCAGCATCTAGAGATGCCTTTGAAGTGGTTCCTCCCAGGGGCACAGGCAGCTGCTGAGGGCACCTCGCTTTTGAGGCCGACAGCCCTGTGCTCAGCCATGACTTTGGCAGCATGTGCCTTCGGGAAAGCCACCTGGCTACCTACCTGCCATCAGGAGCTGGGATGACAGGCCTACAGAGCACCTGGCACTGGTGTTAGTGGAAGTCTCCTTTCCTTCGTTCCTTGGCGAAGGAAAGAGGACAGTATTCGAATGTCACAGCAGGGACTTCTTTAGGGGTCCACACCTTGAGAAACCTGACTGCTCCAAGGAGGAAACAGGATGCCCATGCCCTCCTGCCTCCTCCCTGTCCTGGGCCATGGTGAGGAGAAGGAGGGGCCGACTTCTAAGGAGACCCTAAACACAGGCTCTGCTTCCCAACATGGGCGTACACCTATACACATACACACATGCTCCACACACACCACCCCCCTCAGATACACACACACACATATGCTCCACACACACACACATCCCCAATCAGATACACACACACACACACACGCTTCTCATACACATGACCCCCCTCAGAAATAAACACAGATACACACGCTCCACACACACATCCCCGCTCAGACACACACACACACACATCCCCCCTCAGACACACACACACAAACATACTCCTCACACACACATATTCCTCCTCAGACACACACACACATATGCTCCACACACACACACATCCCCAATCAGATACACACACACACACACACGCTTCTCATACACATGACCCCCCTCAGAAATAAACACAGATACATACGCTCCACACACACATCCCCGCTCAGACACACACACACACACATCCCCGCTCAGACACACACACACACACATCCTCCCTCAGACACACACACACAAACATACTCCTCACATACACACATTTCTCCTCAGATACACACACATGCTCCAGACACACACATCCCTGCTCAGATACACACACATACATCCCCCTTCAGACATACACACACACGCTTCTCACACACACATCCCCCCTCAGAAATAAACACAGATACACACGCTCCACACACACATCCCTGCTCAGATACACACACACATATCCCCCCTCAGACAGACAGACAGACAGACAGAGACACACACACCCCCTCAGATATAAACACACATACACATGCTCCACACACACACATATTCCCCCTCAGACACACACACACACACGCTCCACCCACACATCCCCCCTCAGATACACACACACACACACATCCTCAGACACACGTACCCGCTCACACACACAGACTCAGATACACACGTGTATTTACTGCCCTGGAAGGAGACAGAGCTGGAAGTGGGGGAGCAGGAAGAGCACAAGATGGCAGCCAGGAGCCCTGGCTGAGAGGTTCTGAGCCTGACCCTGAACTGCTCTGGCCCCAGCTCTATGAAAAAAGAAAAAGTCACCTTCCGTCTCTAACAGAAGCCGTGAGAGGAGATGGGGGTGAGGATGACCGCTGGGACCTGTGTGGGCCAGGCACCTGGAAAGGAGGCAAGGCCGCCGGTGACTGGAGTTCTCACTGTCTCCCTCAGGCGCCCCGGCTGGCTTAGGGTTCAGAGGCCAGGTGCAGGGGGCAGATGGGCCTGGGCCGAGCTGGGCCTCGTGCTCACCTGTCCCCTGTGCCGCACCCCCTCACCAGGCTGGTATAAGAGAAAAGGCTCTTTGAAAGGAAAACACCAGTTAGGACACTGCCAGGAGCTGCGATGACAATTTAGGGAAGAGTTGCTGCACTTCCTTGCATTTCTGGCATCAATCCACTGGAACCAGGCCAAGAAATCAGGTGTCCTGTTCCAACCAGCAGCCCTGGGACCTTGGCTGGACCGTTCTGCTCACTCCTGGGGGCTGCCTGGGGTCCGGAGGAGGTCATGGCCGAGCTGCGTCCCTCAGATGCCCCCTCCCTGCCCACACCAGCGCCTCAGGCCTGCCGGGTTCTCCACTGGATGGGGTGTTCTCCATGTCTGCAGCGGCGAGGCGTGTAGTGTGCTGTCTGCAGCCGGGCTCAGACGAGCGAGTGAGAAGCCACTTTGGAGCCGCCGGGAAGGGAGTGATGTCTCTTGGCCAGGAGACGTGGGCAGTCAGGATGGGCAGGGGAGGCTTCATCCCTAACCCTAACCCCTCACCTCCTCGCTCACCCTGCCCTAGGCACACTGGCTTCTCTGCTTCTGCACCCTCCCTGGCCGTGTGCCCCTCACCTGTCTTTATGTGGGCAGCTCCTTCAGGGCATGGCTTCTGAGAGTCCCTCTGAGTCCCTCCCTGACCCCCACCTCAGCCAGGCTCCCCTGAGACAGGCTTGTTAGGCACCCCTTTGTGGCATTTTGCACACCTGGACTCGCTATTATTATTTTTATTTGAGGTGGAGTTCATAGAACATAAAGCTAACCCTTTAAAGTGCACACTTCAATGTCATTTAGTACAACCACCACCTGTATCTAGTTCCTGATTATTTTATCACCCCAGAAGGAGGCCTGATACCCACTCGGCCTCTGCGCCCCACTCCCTGCCCGCCCCCTTGGACTGCTGAGGTGAGTTACCCACAGGGATTTTTCCATCTGCCTGCCTGCTCCCCTGACCCCCGGGTGAGCACTCTGTGCAGCGGGGACCCGGGCAGACAGCTCACCTGCGGCCACGAAGAGGATGCCGGCGCTGAGCACGATGTTGTTCTTGCGGCTGTAGAACCTGCCGGCACCAATGCAGAGCCCACCAAGCAGGAGCAGGATGGTGCTCAGGATGGGGAAGACGCTGGAGGCACGCACGATGCCTGGCCGGCAGAGACAGAGCAGAGAGGTCATGAGACCGGCCGTCCTCGCGGGCCCACCCGGGGGGCATGGGGGAGCCCCCTGACCTTGAAGGTTCCCCTCCAGCCCCGTAGACCTGAGGTAGGGAGGGAGTGGCTGGTGGGGGGCAGACTGGACCAGCAAGTGATGGCCCTGGCCTGCGGTCACTCCCCTTTGCCCGGGTCTCTCTTGGCCTCTCCCTGGGTGTGGGTCACACTTCTGCCAGCCAGATGGGAGGAGAGCCCCTTAGTGCCCCAGGGAGGCCACTGGGAACACTGGGGGACGACCCCTCACAGCCTCCTCCATGTGGTAGTTCATTATGGAGGCCTCAGGAAGGGACTATGCTGCCTTGCCGAGGGTGTATGAGAATCTGTGGAATAAGATACACAGAGCACGTAGTAGGGCCCCAGGGGATACGTCCACTCCCAGAGGGCCAGGCGGGCGGGAGGAAGGGCAGGGGCGGGGGACAGGAGCCCTGAGCTCGCCTCCCAGCCGGGCAGAGAGGCCAGCCCATGGGACTGGAGCGCTGGCAGGCCCCCCTGTAAGCCAGCTGAGTGGGTTTGCTGCTTTCATCCTCTGAAGGCAGCGCTTGTCTCCCTGTTTGTAAGCCCACCAGTGTGTGCCCTCCTGCACAGAGAGGGGTTTGTGTGGGGCATCAAATGAGGCTCTTCTCTCTGCCACTGCCCCACCCCCCCCCTTCTTGCAGTCGCCGCACTGGGGGAGTTTTCCTGTGGGCTTCTGAAACGCTCCTCTGATGTGTGCTGGCCAGCACGGTGGCCGGGGCCCTCTCGAGGCCTTGGTCCTGTGGTGGGTCCGAGGGGCTGGAGGCGGGGAAGCCTGGAGCCTCTAACGTCGCCAAGGTCGGCCAGGCCCAGAGCCGTCGTGCACCCTGCCCGCCTGTCACGTGAGGGCCATCCCTCGCCACGTGGGCTCGTCTAGAGTGCTGGACATGCGGGCACCAACCGAGGTGCAGGCCAGGTCTTGCACAGAGCAGGGCTGATATCCAGCCCACTCCTGGCCACATCCAGCCCTGGCAAGGATGCATCTGCCCAGAGGCACGCCATGGACTCTGGGAGCCCTGACACCAGCACTCTGCGGTTAGCACAGAAACCTCCCACCGAGCCTGAAATGTGGAGCCTGGGAAAGGGGGTGCCAGGCCCAAGGCAAGGGGGACAGGGACTCTAGAGGCCAGTGGGGCTGGCGGACAGAAATGGCAGAGGATCAGGGAACACAGATCGGCTGGCCGCAGTGCCCAGGGCCTTGGCCTATCCTGGAATATTACCTACTTCCTCACTTCCTAAGCTCACGGGTACCTGCTCTCTGGAGCTCAAATTCAGGGCCAGTTCTTGTTGTTTCTGCAGCCTTTGAGGAGAACACCAGGCCCCTGATGGAGATCAGGTCTGCCCTCCCCACTCCACCAACACTTGAGGTCACAGTCCTGGAGCCAGCACCCTTCTCTTCCTTGGGCTCCTTAATGAACCCGCTGGTCTCCCCATAGAGCACGATGGAGGAAGCACTTCCTTCTCAGGATAGCTTCCATCGCTGACGTGCCCTCATTTCATTTGGGTAACCACTGCTCGGCCCTCCCAGTCTCACACCTGGCTCTGGACACCCCAGGGGGCTTATGGGCAGTATAAGCCTGGCGCCGGGCACCCTGAGGGGTTTGTGGGTGGTAAGCCTGGCGCCGGGCACCCTGAGGGGCTTTCAGGCAGTGTGAGCCTGGCCCCAGCACCCTGAAGGGCTTGAGGGCTGTGTGAGCCTGAGGCCGGGGAGTGCGTGGGCGGTGAGTGGGCGGCACAGGCTCGGCTTGCTGCTGCTGGTCCTGGGCCACCTTTCTCCCCTCTGCTCTGGGCCTTGGGTGGCTGACACCAGGGACCGGATCACTAGGGTCCCTTCATGCTGGCTTTGGAGACATTCCTGCCCTGGCGTCCTCCTGAGGACGAGGACGGGGCTAAGGTGGCTGTGTTCCTTTGTCAAGCCACAGCTCCTGCCTGGTAGCCCAGGCCTCACAGCTCCTCTGATCCAGGCGCCCATACCTGCCTCTGTCGCCTGCTCAGGCCAGGGCCAGGCGTCCTTCTGCTGCTACCGCCCGTGTGTGCACTGCCCCTCCCTGATCCCTGCACATCTTTGTAATTAGTCCTTCACTAAACGCTCTTCCTTCCTCCGGTCTGAGCATCTCCTCTGCTTCTGGTGGGGACCCCAGGAAGCCACACGTCTGACCTCTGGGCTGACGTGTCATGGGGCCCGTCCAGAGACCCCAGCCCTCTGGGGACCAGGGTGGGGGCAGGGCAGGGGGTAAAGAGGAAGAGCCGGTGCCAGTTAACCTCAGGTAAGTTCAAGCGGGGCTTCCCTGGTGACTCAGAGGTTAAAGCATCTGCTTCCAATGCGGGAGACCCGGGTTCAATCCCTGGGTCGGGAAGATCCCCTGGAGAAGGAAACGGTAACCCACTCCAGTATTCTTGCCTGGAGAATCCCATGGACGGAGAAGCCTTGTAGGCTACAGTCCACGGGGTCGCATAGAGTCGGACACAACTGAGCGACGGAACGAAACGGAAGTTCAAGCGGGAAGTGGGAGGGAACACACGCTTCTCTGGTGTCCCCTTCCCCACAGTCCCAAAGCCCGGCAGTGGAGCAGATCTGCCCCCAGAGCCTTGGGAACCGTCTGCCTGCCCTGGTGCGTTCTGAGTCAGGGCTGAGCACCAGTGGCCACCCTAGATGGCTGTGCAGCCCGCACACTGCGCGACTCATGGTGTCATTCACGCCACAGCCTGTGCCAGGGACGTCCCCTAGCTGTGCAGTGTGCGGCCTGCACAGCCACCTGTGGCAGCCCCGTGGAATGCACGTGCTCGGTTCCGTACTGACCCCCAGAAAGCAGGAAGAGAAGAGGCGAGAAGAGGAGAAGGGGCGGGGGAGGGAGAGGAGGCAGAACCGGCAACATTGTTTCCGGTGCTGGCTCTGGACGCCATGGGAACCACATGCTGTTCTGCTTCACGAGATGACTCAGAACCAGAGTCCTTTCTCTTAGAAAAAACGATCCATAAGCAGGTGCAGAGTGAATTGTGTTCCCTCTGTGGACGCTGGTATCGATTCTTCATAAATGAAGCCGGCCCAGCTCCCGGGGGAGCAGATGGGAGCAGCTCTGCGTGTGTCTGGCTGATGTGGAAGGGGAAAACGACTTCAAAACCATGCTGTTTTTCCATTTCCAGGTTCCTCCCCCAGCTGAGGCTCCATTCTTCCTCCCAGGGAGGTAGCCTCAGCCTGGGGATGAGATCTGGATTTGGGGCGTGGGGCTGGGTTTGTCCTCTGACTTCTGGTTCCAGTTTGGGGGCCAGCCCCATCTCAGGACCTGGGCAGGGGGCTCAGGGGCAGAGATGGGGGCTCCACAAGTTAGTGCTGGAGAGACTTGAGGCCCATGGACCCAAGGCTAGTCCCACAGGCTGCCTGGCACCCACCGGCTGTCTCAGTGTGCGATTTAATCTAACTTGTCAAGAATAGATTGCTGGGTGTGGGTAGGAGGGGTGGGCAGGTCCAGTGCTGGCCAGGTAGTATTCTTGGGGTGTCTCGGCACCCCCAGGGATGCTGGGCCTGGGCAAGCCAACATCTCTAACCTCCTTGCCTCAGGACCAGCTGTTGTAATCAACTCCTCTGAAGATAGCAACTTGTAGCAGCCCCGGGCAGTAGGACGCCCCACCCTCCTCCCCCTTGCCAGCCCCAACCTGGTGTGTCCTCCTAGCCAGTAACTGCACAGGGGTGGCAGGCGTGTCACAGCAGGCCTAACCACACCCTGTCCTCTGAGCTCAGTATCCTGAGTCAGAGGGGAGTGTTAGGAGCACCCAGAGAGCGGCCCCCCGCGCTCACTCTGCACGCGAGGGTGGGCCCATTCTTCCTGCAGCGCCTGCCCGCCTCCCGTTCCCCGTCCCACACACTGGGGGAGGCAGGGTCCTGACACTCACGGAGGAGGTACTCCGAGCTGTCATGGTCATAATCGTTGTCCTCTGGGAAGTGGTTGATCCGAAAGCAGTGTCCTTTATAGATCCCTGGAGGAACAGAGGAAAAGAGCCGTGTGAGTGTCCCAAGGGCCCCCACCTCTGTTCGCCCAGACTTGGATGCTGTGTGCCTGGCTCTGGGCAGGCCCTGGGCTTGGGGCAGCAGAAGGGCAGCCCAGGCATGACAAGGGGGTTGGCAAGGGGGTCGGCACACAGAAGAGGACCACTCAGCGGGGGATGTGCCCACGGCAGGCCGTATGCCTCCGTTGGGTCCTGAGCCACTGCCTTCAGAGCTGGGGTGCTGCTCTCCAGGGCCCCTGTGGGGCAGGCTGGCCTTGGTCAGGACAGTGGGGGACAGCTAAGGGTGTCAGGGATGGCACCCTAAGTGGGACACACTTCAATGGCATGCTCTGTGTGAGTCAGGCACGAACGACTTAATTACCCGCCTCATCTCCTCCGCAGAATGGGGACAACCACTTGCCTCTTCTCCTGGGGATGTGAGCTCACACTGAAAGGCCTGCAGATGCCTCCTGGCCCTTGGTGATGGCTCAGGGGAGACAGCTGCCATGGACCCAGACCTCACCCCCTTCACTCTGCGGGTCTCCCTCTGTGGCGAGGGGCTGAGCTGGGGGCGAGCCGAGAGCACTTGTGACAAGAGGGAGCAGCACTGGGCAGGCTGGCGTCAGGGTGGCCAGAGTGGGGGCCGCGGAGGCCAGAGGGGGCCACGCCCAATCCCAGACATCGAGGGGCTGCCGTGCCAGTGTCTCCAGGCCTGGTGGGCGAGGTGGTGCTCTCTGCCCTTCCTCCCTCCCCTGAACTTTTTGGGCTACTTTATTTTTGTCGTTCAGTCGCTAAGTTGTGTCCAACTCTTTGTGACCCGTGGACTACAGCACGCAAGGCTTCCCTGTCCTTCACTGTCTCCCAGAGTTTGCTCAAACTCATGTCGCTGATGCCATCCAGCCATCTCCTCGTCTACTTCATGGGTCTAAACAAAATCACAAAGTCCCCCATGCTTGTCAGCATAGTCAAACACCAGGAGGCTGACAACAATCTCCCTTCAGAGCTGTTCTCCAGAGGTCTGCGGGCAGCCATACGTCTTCCCACAGGCCGTTGCATACTGGCCTGTGCGTGTGTCTGTGAGGCTCCCTGCTTTTAAAACACTGGTCTCTTTACTTGGAGGTAATTAGGCTTACATGCAGTTGCAAGAAACAATGCAGGGAGACTCCGTGTCCCTGTTACTGACTTTCCTCCAGTGATGATGTCACAACCAGGGTCCTGACACTGCTCATCAGGGACGCCCACCACCCTGAGGACCCCTCATGCCACCCACAGCCACATCCGCTCCCCTGTCCCCAGCCTCTGACGCTGACCCAGGGCAACCACCGAGATGACCTCTGCTTCTATAAACAGAATCAGGCAGTCTATAGCCTGTGGGGACTGGCCCTTTCATTGAGCATAATTCGAGATTCACCAGTTGTGGTGTCACCAGCCTGCTCCTTCTGACTGCAGAGCAATGGTCCATGGCACAGCTGTACCACAGTTTATGGCACCTGGATCATTTCCAGCTAGCACAGCTGTGGCTTCCAGCTGTTTCTACTAATGCTGCTATGAACAGGTTTGGAGGGGAAGCACAGTCACACTTCTGTGGGCTAGATGCCTGACAGTGCAGCTGCTGGGGGTCGAGATGCTGCGTGTTTGCTCTTAGAGACCAGCATGCTGGCTTCCAGAACGGCTGTATCCCCTATTTTGAAAAAGGGATAATACAACACACTTCACTCTGTCATCTACTCTTTTCATGTAATAACATATGCACACACCTCGCAAGGTCAATACCTATAGATTGAACTTTTAAAAAACTTGTTTTTTTTAAATAAAAAATAATAAACTGATACTGATCCAAAAGTTGCTAAAAATCTTAGCAAACAGCACGGGACTAGAGTACTAATGCTTGTTCCCACACTGATCGTGCTGACACTGTTTCGGCAGAAATGAGAAAACCATATATTTATATATTCAGTATCATATATATATATGAACAAAACAGGCTTGAAGCATTAGCTTGCATACAGACACGTTAGCTCCAGAGGCCTTTCCAATGCATTTCGCTAACCTTCACTCTGCATTTAGGGTACTATTTTCTATTTGATAGAAATTTTAAATAGGAACACACTGTCCAACATATTAACAGACTTTTTCACACACTGTCTTACGTGTCTGCATCACCACGTGTGGTTATGGTCCATCATCCAGTCGAGGCGGCAGGGGGCGGGGGCGGAGGGGCAGCGCCTCCAGCCAGGGCGGGGATGGGAGAGGGCCTACACGGGCCTCAGAGGTGCAGGGCCCTGGGGCTCCAGACTGTGAGATGACAGTATCCTTGTGTTCATCACGGCAGCCCTGGGACCAACCCAGGTGAGCTGCTGCACGAGAGGAAGTGTAATACTCCTGGTTCGCCTGTTGGAGGCCTGCCCGGCAAGAAGGTGGACGGACGTGCGGGCCTTCCTGCTCCTCCGTCAGCTGCGGGGCCCCTCGGCGACATCCAGGGATCTGAATGTACTGTACCTGCAGAAGGGTCTTCCAGCTGGGCGTGCGGCGAGACACCCAAACTCTCAGGCTCCCAGAACCCCTGGTGCAGAGCCCCCCACCCCCAACCCCAGCCAGCAGCGGGCGCCTCTCCCCTCCCAAGGCATCTGTGTCCAAACAGCTTTAACTTCAAATTCCTGAGAAGTCAACCTGCCTCCATGAAACTCCATCTGTGGGAATTACATGTAACCTCGGGGAATAAAAGAATCCATCATCTATCACGTGTCAGCCCTTCAAGTCAGCAAAGAGGAACTGTGTCCGATGGGACGAAGGCCCAGCTGTTTTTCCAGCCATCCGGGATCTGCACAAAAGTGAGGACCGGGGCTTGAGGATGCGTGGGAGGTGGTTGGCAAGCTGCCACAGCTGGGACCACACTCATCCCCGGCCTGACCTTATCACGGGCTGGAAGCCTGACCGCATTCCCACCAGCCCGCTCCCCCAACCCCAGCCTAAAGAAGTGGGCGCTGCAGAGAACACGGGGAGCTCCCTGCCCCACAAGGCGAGAGCCTGGTTACTTGCCCTTAGTGGATACGCCCTAGGTTGTATCTCCCCATTTCCTTCGGCTGTTTCTCTGTCAATGGTTCTGGCCCATCTCCAGCCTTGCGCCCAGCTCCAGGTCACCCAGAAGCACAGCCCCCACAGCAGCCCCCGCCGGGGCTGGGTCTGATGCCCAGGGCTCTGCCCCGCCCATCTCTGGATCCCGAGCTTCTGCTCCAGGACCTGCTGTCCCTGAGACTCAGCCTCCCAGCCTCACCGCCCCCAACCTGTTTCTGTGGAGCGTTTAGTCTGAAGGACTTCACATTTATCCCTGTCGAATCCAGTTTTGTTAGCGTCGGCCCCAAGGCACTTAACAGGGAGAAAATTAATGGCTGATGTGAGGAGAGAGAACGCCAGCCCGACTCCCCTCACGTGTGTCCTCTTTCAGTAATCAGGCTGTTTGCTGTGTTATCTATTAAGACGTGGGCTTCCCAGGTGGCGCCAGTGGTAAAGAATCTGCCTGCCAAGGCAGGAGACATCAGAAACCCAGGTTTGATCCCTGAGTCAGAAAGATCCCCTAGAAGAAATAGCAACCCACTGCAGTATTCTTGTTTGGGAAATCCCATGGACAGAGGAACCTGGTGGGATACAGTCCATGGGGTCGCAAAGAGTCGGACATGGTAGAGCCTGCGTGCCCCTGGGCACGTGGTGCATAGGGCGGGGATTAATTTGGGGGTCCCAGATTGGCCAGGCCGCAGGAATGCCAAGGCCCTCTCGGGGTCGTGGCCTCTGCTCCTGGAGACAAGTGGTTCTCTCCTTCTGTGAAGAGACCTCGTGGGACACGTGGCCTCTGTTGAATTATTCCTTCATCTGGTGGAACTCAGGACTCGGGTCCTGCCCTGAGACTCCAGGAGGACTTTGTGGAGAAAAGGCTCAGGAATGCCTGCAGCGGTTCATGCGCCCTTTCTCTGTGTCCTGACCCTAACCCAGGTATTTCTCCAGGCACAGGAAACGTCTAGAAAGAAATACCCTAAAATGTGCCCATTGTTTCGTTTCTGAGTGAATTCAGATTTTCCTCTTTGCATTTTGTTTGTATTTTGTAAATGTTCTACAATGTCTGAAAATGAACCAGTGAGGTTTCTTGAGAAAAAGAAAGGAAACCAGGTATTTAACTCTAAGGAAAGCCTGGGTCTGCAGTGACGGCAGGGCCGCAGGCTGCAGAGGCTGGAGGGGCCGTGACCGTAGCGCGCACGAGTGCGGGTGAGTCTCCCGGTTCCTCCCCTCTGGGCGGTCCTGGTCCCACCCTGCGGTTGTGCCCTGATGGACAGTGGGTGACCGGCCCCCAGGACTCCGCACTAAACCTGGGGGCGCTGCGGGAAAGCCGGGAGAGCTGGTCACCCTGTTAGTCACTTCAGGGGTGACGCGAGCCTCCACAACCGGCCTCCCGGGAGGCCAGTGGGACCTGGGAGCCTGGAGAAGAGCGCGCCAGGCGGTGTGCTGACGACCCTCACGCACTCCCTCCCGGCCTGCGCAGCGTTTCCAGCATCGCTGCCCTGCGCTCCTTGCTGACACCTGTGTGCCCAGACTCACCGCTCTGCCCACCTTGCTCCTCAGAGCAGCCCCCAGACCCGCGCAGCGTCACCTGCCCCTGTTACTCTTGCCTGCGGCTCGTGGCACTGGGAAGGTCACCCGGGCGACTGCACACATGCTTGTGGAGCTGGAGGCTTGGGGATCAGGACCCCCACCTCCGGGGGGACCTCTGAGCAGGAGGGTGGGAGCCGCTGGGGAGATGTCCCCATCCTCTACCCTTGGGGCCCCTTCTGCCTGCTTCTGGGGGCGGGTCCCTGCAGGACCAAACCAGCGATGGGCAGGTGAGGGCCACCCCTCACGCCGCTTTGGGCTCCACCCTGGCTTTCACCCTGCTGCCCCCTTGCCACCCAGGACACTGCACCTGCACGCAGGCCCTGGCTCAGGCTTAGATGGAAGGTGGCTCTTCAGCCCTTCTTAACTTTGTAAAAACACGCCTTTGAGGATGCAAGGAGGCAGCTTAGAGATGTGGAAGCCCTGCTCTCCCAAGCCCCAGGGCAGGGGCCCGACTCCGAGCTGAGCATGGAAGCACTGCCCTGGGTGTGAAGGAAAGCCTTTGGCGTCCTGGAGAAGAGACCCGGGAGTCCTTGCAAAGTGGCTGCCCTCCTGTAACTGGGACCTCCCTGTTGGCACAGGCGGGCTCTCCCCTCTCTAGCCTTGAGGATGCAGACCGTTGAAAACCGCGGCCTGGCTCCTATGGAGTAGACCTGGCTCCTACAGAGCAGCTCTGGGCTTGGAGGAGGTGTGGCTAGGCTGGACCTTCCTGTGGAGCCTCAGCTCACCAGCTCGTGAGTGATTCTGTGAGGCCTCGTTGAACCATCCTGACCTGCAGCGCCTGAATCCAACATCCATGTCTGAGCCCCTGCCACGTGCTGGGTACTGGGGGCTCAGAGGGGGCAGCAGACCCACCCAGGACACACCCTGGAAGCTCATCGCCTGCTTCCCAGCTCATGGCTGCTCTGGGCCTCGTGGCTCCCTCTGCAGTCAGATGGGCCGTGTGACCAATCCAGCAGGATGTGAGCAGGAGTGACAGGCATCCTTTCTGGAGAGGGCTCTGGGCAGGTGCTGCAACCCTCCCCCAGACAGCCTCCTCCCCGCACCGGTCAGCCCAGGGGATGGTAGAGTCACAGGATGGGCCAGCCTGGATCCCTGATGCCTTGTGGAGGAGGGCCACCTCTCAGAGGACTGCCCTGTTGCCTCATGAGCAGTAAGTCTGCACTGGTGTGTTTCAGTTGCAGCAATAATCAACAAGACGGCACGGTCTCTGCTCACCTGGAGCTGTCCAGGTTCACGGTCATCCAGTGACGACTAGGCTGAGGGTCTGAGCGGGGAGCCCAGAGTTTCCGAGAGCACGTGATCCAGAGGTCAGACGGCTTCTCCTCGACTGGAAGACAGGAAGTGTCTTTACAGACTTTCAGAGCTGAAGTAGAGCCTGAGGAGGCCCTTGAGGTAAGAGCATTTTGAAGAGATCAACCCTGGTGACGTGGAAGCTGAATCTGTAGTTTTAAACTCACTTCCTGGAGACGCCTTCAGACCAGACTGAGCTCCGACTGGAGTCTGGGGAGAAGCCCTCCACGTCCTCCCACGGCCAAGTGCTTGGGATGCAGAGCCTGGGCGCCCGAGCCGGAAGAAGATTCCCTAGTGACCCTGTCTCCTCCCTGACACGGGCCTTTAGGTCACTAAGCGCCTGGCCTGTCTCCTTGACGCTGGGTGGTTTATCCACTCGGCCCTTGGCCCACTCTTTCCTTTAGTTCAGAGTCAGCCTGTTGATGCCGGGCCCTGCGGAGCCCAGAGCCTCAGTCCAGCTGGCAAGAGCCCACCCCTAGCTGGGGAGGCGAGTGTCCACGTTGCCGCGGAACTGGGAGTCCGGGCACCACGTGCTCCAAGGGAGAAGTGGTGTCGGGGTGAGTCAGGCATGAGGTCTGAGCGCTGGACGGTGCTGGGCAGCTTGGGGAGGGCTGCGGCCCAGCAGAGCTGAGCAGTGATGGTGGGGGCCCCAGAGTCATGGCCAGGGTGCGCCTCTGGAGGAGAGCTGCCTGAGGAGGGCGGGCGGCGGGGCAGTGGACTTAGGCTGAGAGAATTGGGTGGTGCAGCCACCGCAGGGCGGCCTGGATTCAAGGCCATCCACTCCGAGGTGCCTCTGTGACTCTGACGCTAGAGAAGTGTCCCCATGAATGCAGGGCCCTCTCGCTCCTAACGGCCTGGCGTGTCGCTGATTCTATTTCCAGCTGGCTCAGTGGAGATTCGACCTGTTCCATGTGCAGGCCTCGCCCCAGGGCCTCTTGGGCATCTTATTTTGGTCCCTGAGGAGCCCAGCTGTGCAGGAGACAGCTCCCCCGGGATTAACACGCTCTCCTTCATCGCCCCCCTCGAGCTGCAGCACCCTGGGAGGAGGGAGGTGCTTAGAGTCGGCAGCTTCCTGCAGCTGCCAGACCAACCAACCATCGCAGCCTCACTCTCTGTGGTGGTCAGCAGCATAGGGGGAGGGTGGGGGACCGCAGATCGGCCGGCCTCAGCCACTGCTCACAGGCAGTCATGAGCAGAGTGTCGAGCAGTGATGGTCCTCAACTTGAACCGTTTCAGATCCAAAAGAGAAGAGTGGGTTCTACTGACACCCGGACCTCCCTAGGCTCTGGCCTGTAAGCAGCTGGTGGACAGGCCTCTGAGAGATGCTTCTTGTCTGCCCCAGCAGGCTAGGGGCGTGTATTAAAGAGCAGAGACATCACTTTGCCAACAGAGGTCCATATAGTCAAATAATCTATGGTTTTCCCAGTAGTCATGTACTGATCTGAAAGTTGGACCATAAAGAAGGCTGAGTGCCAAAGAATTGACGTTTTTGAACTGTGATCCTGGAGAAGACTCTTGAGAGTCCTTTGGAGAGCAAGGAGATCAAACCACTCACTCCTAAAGGAAATCAATCCTGAATATTCATTGGAAGGACTGATGCTGAAGCTGAAGCTCCAGTACTTTGGCCTCCTGATGTGAAGAGATGACGCATTAGACAAGACCCTGATGCAGGGCAAGAGCAAGAACAAGGAAGGGGGCGACAGAGGATGGGATGGTTGGATGGCATCGTTGGCTCAGTGGACATGAGTCTGAGCAAAGGTGGGGAGATGGTGAGGGACAGGGAGGCCTGGCGTGCTGCAGTCCCTGGGGTCGCAAAGAGTCAGACACGACTGAGCGACTGAACAACAGCCCTGGCCAGGGATGCTGGGTACACATCCGGTCCAAGCTGGACCACTTCCTGCAGGTGCTTGGATGCTCCCTCCAGAGTCCAGATTGTGGATTAGAAGCAGTGGGCCCCCGAGGGCAAAGCGACTGGCTCTAGGGAGCTCGAGAATGGGGTGTTCTCGGGGCTTCGTGAGGCCAGCCTCAGAAGCTGTGGGCTCTCCCCTTCCTAGTCTTGGCTGTTAAACTCTTAATTCCACGGAACCCTCCATGTCCTTCCAATAACGTCTTCCTTTGGGATCAAGTCAGAATTTGGTTTCTTGCCCCAACTGGCCACACCTTCATCAGAGATTCCAGCCCAGCTCTCGGGGGGCCTGGGTCAAGTGTCATTCCTCAGGGCAGGTGTGCAACACTTTTCTGAGACATAGAGGTGAGTGCAGGATCCTGGGAGACCACGGGACCTGGGGGATAGGAGGCATGATCTCAGGGGACGGGAATACAGAGTGTCAGCCCCAAGGCTCCGGCGTGGAAGCTGTGTGGCCCATGAACTTCAGCCTCTTGAGATCTCAGTTAGCTGGGGAAGCCCTTGCTGGGCTGGTTCCCGTCTGTGAGGTGGGGACCACCACAGGGAGAAGGTTCCCACTGTTGGGGACTCCTCCGTCCCCACCACACAGCGCCCTCTGATTTCTGGCAGCCGAGGACCCAAACCCGAGGCCCCAGTCCCCTCCCACCTTGTGCTCCCTCCACACTGGAAGGAAGGCCTGCTGAGCAGCCAGGACCCCAGGGCTGCCTCTGCTCAGCCCCTCCCCGAGGCCCGGCTGCCTCACGCCCAGCTTCCTGGCGCAGGTGTGGGTGGGACCCCTGCATCACACTCTTGCCACCCGCCACCCCTGTCTCTTTAGGCAAGTGCCCCAGGGACCCAGCCCCAGCCTCGGCCTCCTCCAGCCCCTGGCTCCAGAGCACGGGTGATCCAGGCTTTCTGCCGAGATTCATAATTGAACGGGGCAGGGAGATTTCCCAGAGCTCACTAATCTCCACACAGGGAAGTGGGCTTGAATCTGCTTGATGACTGCTGCTCGGACGAAATCTCTGCACCAGGCTTCAGGGTTTTCTGCTGCTTCTTTCTTTCTTTCCCTTAATGAGCAAACACGGAGCTCCAGGGGCGAAATGGCTCTCTGCAGAGCCCAGGCTTTCGTGTTGGTCTGGCTCCGCGGACCACGGGAACGAAGGCTGGGGTGAGGGGGTAGGGTCATGACCTCCAGAAGGAGTCCTTGGGACCACCCACGCCTCGTGCTCACTTCCCACATGAAGAACCCGATGCCCGTCTCCACGGTGACAGGCCGGTTGGCCTCTGGACTCCGAGTTCAGGGCTGTTTGGCCACGGCCCACTCTGGGGCTTGTTCACAACCAGTAAAGGGTTTCCCTTTCTGGAGACAGCTTCGGCTGTCAGAACTCAGTGGGGAGGGGGGCCTGGTGCTGCTGGCAAGTAGCGGGGGGAGGCCAGGGGTGCTGCTAAACAGTGCACAGGACAGCATCACCCTCAACAAGTGACGCCATCCCCAACTGTCAACAGTGCTTGGTTCACAAGGTGTAAGTGGCCTGAACCCTCCCTCCCCAAGCCCGGGGCCGACGTTGCGAATCTATCGCCGTGCTTTTCTCCCCATCGCAGCCTAGAGTCCCCTCAGTGCAGCCCCCCACGCAGAGGCTACGAGTCGAGGCCAGACCTTTCGATCATCCCAAGGCAGACCCGGCAGAGTCGGGAGGCTCTGAAATCACCCTGCCGGGCTGGGTCTGGCTCTGATGTCACTACACTGTCTCGGGCCTGGTCAATTGCTGTGCTTCCTGTGCCTGTCTGTGGGACGGGGATCGTGACTGGGAAACCTCCAGAGGGCTGTTCGGGGGCTCCCATGAGGCACTGCCGGCCGTAAACATCCCAGAGCCCGGGATGGCCCGGGCTGATATGACGTTATCTCTGGTACCTGAGGCAGCTGCCCGTCAGAGGGAGGAGGCCAGCGTCATGCCCTCCCAGGACAGCCCTGGACTCGGCCTCGGACTCGGCCTCGGACTCGGCCTCAGACTCCTGTGCCTGCGATGTTTCAGCTTGGAATGGGCAAGGCCCCGACTCTCAGAAGGCCCAGCCAGATGACCGCTGCCCCTCAGTCCCGTGACCGACAGACCGACAGGCAAGGGCTGGCTCCCACGGGGCACCGGCTCCCTGCAAAGCCCGGTGCTAAGCTCTCCCATTTTCTCATTTACACCTCAAACTATCCTATGAAATAGGAGCCCCAATTTTACACGCAAAGCAACTGAGGCTCGAGAAGGCAGGTAACTTCCCAAGGCCGAAACACCCCCCTGCTCCTGTCTGATGACTCCAGAAGCAGAGTTCTGCCCTCGGGGCCACCCCACTCCCAGTTCTGAGACGGAAGATAAGAGAGGCAGAGGAGCTGGTGTCCGGGAGGCCCCCAGTGCTTCCTGACGCTGAGGGGGGCAAGGGGCTGAGGGGGTGCGTGTCGGTCCTAAGTCTCCTCAGGCTGGGAACAACTCCTCCCCAGCAGCTGGAGACTGCGTTCAAATCCAGTTTTCAAGACCCGCCCCTGCAGTCTGGAGTGCCAGGTTCCAATTCTTCCACACCTGCTGGAACTGGAGCTGGCAGGGCTCTCACTCAGGAGACACCAAGTTGTAGATTTGCTGTTCACAGACGGGACGCAGAGCCAAGGGCGAACCAGCGCCCTGTCCCTCTGTCCCCAACTCCCAGTCCACTGTCAGCAACTTTCCAGGAAAAGCTTCACGATTTTTGTTAACTTCCATTCTTTTCGGAACCAGAGAGCATCAGTCCCCACTCCCAGGAGCCTCCCACCCTCGCCCCGGTGCTGGCAGAGCGTCTACGGACCCACAGCCGTCCAACCCCTTCGATTCAAGCGGCACCCCCACTCTGAGGGCCTGAGTGCCAGTGGGTGCTGGGCTGCAGTGGGGAGCTGGCCAGCATCTCTGCCGTGGCACCCGAGTGCAGGGAGCCTGTAACCAGGTCAGGAAAGCTGCCCAAGGAGCTGGCACTTGAGCTGAGCCCTGAAGGATGAGCAGGAGTCGGCCGTGAGCACAGCCTGGAACCAGCGGAGCAGTGGACAGCACAGCAGAGGCCCAGGGCAAGAGGTCAGGGGGCAGGGATGAGAGGCTGCAGCCGGAGGTGGAGGGCCGGGAAGAGACGGGAGGTGGGGCCACAGAAGCAGGGAAACTTGAGGGGTTAGACCAGCCACCAGACGGGCTTTCGGAAGGTCTGACCCTCCCCGGGGTAGGGCAGGAAGCAGTTGGAATCCAGGCTCAGGGATGAAAGCCTCACTCGGGTGCACCAGCTGGTGTGGGGCAGGGAGGGTGGATTCCTCATCCATCTCCAGACTGACCGCAGCCCCCTCCTCCCCGCCAAGAAAGCAGCCTTGGTTTAGGGATGCATGTGACCCCCCAGGCGGCCTTCCCGGGCGGCCTGTGCCCAGACTGCCCAAGGACCTGCCTACCAGCCCTCAGTGGCCCTCCCGTGCCCCGCTCCCCCCAAGTCAGTTCCACAGGCCAGACCCATGCCCCATCTCTGTTCTCCGCTGGGTTCCAGGACAGGTGCCCTTCCCCGGCTCCAGGCCCTTTAATTCCTGGCACAGCTCAACTTCCCTCCCCTTCCTCCAGGAGGCTGGAGTGAGGCCCGGGGCTTTTGCTTTCATGCAAAAGGAAAAAGGAAACAAAATGTAAAAGCCAGCTTCCTTCCCTCCAGGGCGCAGCAGGGCTGGCTGGAGCGCGGTAGAGGAGGGGCTTGGTGGGCTGGGACGCTGCAGCCTCAGCCCAGGAACCGAGCAGAGCAATGGTCTTTGTGAGCCAAGCAGGCCATTTAATGGGGAGGGTAACAGTTAATGGGGAGCCACACTGCAGCTCCTCCCCAGGAAGCAGGAGAAAAGCTGTCGAGAGACATAAAGAAGAGGCTGGAGGCTGGGACACAGCGCCACTCTGCTCCAGGAGCCGGGTGAGGCTGGTGAGGGGCCCTGGTCATCACTTGATGAGGAAGCAGCCAGTGTCTGGACACCCCAGCCTTCTCTCATGCCTGAGGCTTCGGTCTCTCGCCCACCCTGTGTCCCACTGAGAGTAGGGGAGAAGGAGCCAGCCCCTTCCTAAATGAGCTGTTTGAAGCCTGCTCCCCGGAGGGCGCCCCCGGAATCGCAGCCTCCTTCTTCCTGACAGTCTGCGGATGCTCCCCTTTCTTGCCAGATTTTGGAGATGCAAAAGGACAAAAGTCTGCAGAGGTGACCCTCGGGGGTCGATGAGCTGCTGCTCCTACACTAACTACCCCTGTTACGAGGATAACTACCGCTGCCACCAACAGCTAATACTTGTCGCTTAACATTTATCATTTGGTCCTCACTACAAACCCTGTCCTGCGGGGGCTCTATTATTTTCGGCCCCATTTTACAGATGGAAAAACTGAGGCCCTGAGTGGTTAGTGACTTGCCCAGGGCTGCCCAGAGCTGGCATTAGGACACAGGCAGTCGTCTCTCGAAGCCGGAACCCACTCAGCCTTCCCCGTCCATCACACTCTACATGATACAAACACTCAGGCATCAGCTGCCCAGGCTAGAGAGAGAGAAGGAACTGGGAACAGAGCGGAAGGCAGGGAGGGGACGGGACGGGTCCCCAGGCCTGGCCCCAGGTTAGCTCAACCCCGCGCTGCTGCCTGGCGGGCAGGGGTGGGGGCGCACACCCAGAACCCATCGGGCTCAGGAAAGCACCCGAGGTGCGCCTGAGACCTGCTGGGAGGACTCCCCGCTCCGGAGCCTGCGACGGACGTCCCCACCAGTGGCCCTCTGTGCGGAGCGGTTGTGAGCGCCCGCGGCGGGAGGCGGCCCCACCCCGCGCCGTGCGCTCCTGTTCTCCGCGCCTCCCTCGCCCCGCCTGCTCCCTTGGCTCCCTTGGCGGGACCGGCGCTGCTGCCCCACTTCCTGTCTGATCGCCCTGGTGACCGTCCTTTCCCCAGCTTCTCAGCGCTCTGCGGCCTCCACTGCCCCCCACAGCGTCCCCACTGCAGACTGAGCCTCTGGCTGCTATGGACACCTGGACGTCCACAGGGACCCACCCTCCCCCGGGGGGCCCCCTCCAGCGCCCCCGCCGGGCCACCCCCAGCCCCTCCTGTGCTCCTGCCCTCCGAGCCGCCCCCCAACCCTGCCGGTAATTCCTCTGTCAGCTGAGCCGCAGCAGTTTCACCTCCTAGGGAGCCTCAGACCCTGCCCCCCGCGCCCAGCTGATCTTTCTCTTAACTGGCACCCTTGTCGCTGCCTCGTCGGAAGGTGACCTGGTGACTCCAGACTCTGACCAGGGTGCTGTGGGGCTTCCGACCTCTCCAGGGACCAGGTCTGGGCCTGGCAGCCCTCGCGGGCTATTCCCGCAGACCCTGCGCCCTGGCTGCCCCTCAACGGCGCTGAGCTGAGCAAGGTTCCCGGCTCCGGACCTGCTCTTCTGAACCATGTTCTGCTTCCCCCACTTTCCGAGCCTGGAGCATTCCTGCCCCTTCCACCTGGGGAGCTCCGCATCAGCAGGGCCAGCGCTGCCCCTTCCAGGAAGCCTTCCCGGACCAGCTTCCCGTTCCCTCGTAGTACCCGTGATACTCTGTGCACCTTCCTGTGTTGTATTTAATTGTGTGTCCCTGAGTCAGGGAGGGGCTGAGGCTTGTCTGTCTTTGAATCTGCAGCTCCCATGATCCTGGTTGGTGAGATTGCATGAACTTCTGTCTCCAGAGGGGTTTCTGAGGGGTTGAGGGGTCGGGGGCACTGCTTTCTCCTGGCCCCTGGTTCCAGGCCCACAGGGAAGATAGGCAGAGCATCCAGGCTGCACTACCCTCCGCCCTCCCCTCCAGCGATGACCCCAGAACCCCCACAACAAGGCGGAGAGGACATGCGCAGCTTCTGCTTACGAGACATCAGCGATAGCGCCGGTGTCACCGACCCCCCTGGTCAACCCGTCACCCCAGGAAGCGCGAGCCGACAGTAAAGGTAACGTGATGAATACGACTGTGCTTGCGGAGAATCCCCTGGAGATCCGCCCTCCAAGAACCACGGTTGGGATCCGGCGTGACCGGCTGCCAGACCAGCTCCATTTTAATCCTCTCCAAAGCCAAAGGTTGAAGTGAGAGTCGCAGGAGAAAGGAAAACCCCCAGGTCTGTCTGGATCCCACGTTAGTTACAAAACAGCTGTCCTAAACGCTAGAGTCCTGATGTTTCAGAAGTAACGCCGGCCCCCACGGAGAGGTGTGGACTCCGGGGTCCCGGCCTGCTGGGACTGGGGCTCTGAGCCCCCACTTCTCAGCCAACACCGCGGGTGGCAGGGCCGCGGTCACGCACTCAGCCACCCCTCCCCGTGAGACCCAGATCCCGACACAGGTTCCCTCGGTGCCTCCATCTGGGGACAGAGCCTGGCTGCCCACCTCTAGCCTCAAGTAATAGCCAGAGAACAAAGCTTGTTCAGGTGCCAGGACCCAGGGCAGCAGTGCAACCGTGGCCGGTAGCCAGCGCCTCGTCCAGGGAGGCCTGAATATTTTACATCTAATGCCTGAGTTATGGGCTTTATACCTTTAGATACCAGAATAAACTTGATTTGAAATCGGCCCCAGGGGACATTTGTTAAAGAGAAATAAAGATGTTAGATGCCGTCTCAGATGCTTGCCTAAGCGGCTCTCACTGCCGGCACTCACGAGGCTGTGAACCTCTAGATAATCCGGGGAGAATGTCCCAGCCCTCCACATATCAACGCCCTGCTTCCCGGTCCATCAGCAGCCCCTTCCTGAAATAGCACCATTTCCCTCATCCTCTGTCCCTGGGGCTCTGAGAAGGAAGGCAGGGAGGGGAGCCAAGAGTGGGGTGTGAGGGCCAGCCGCCCGGCTGTTCTGTTACTTGTCCCCATTTCACAGAGGAGGAAACTGAGGCTCCTAGAAGCGCTGTGAAGAGCAAGAGGAGGGAGCCAGGACCTCAACTCAAATGTGCAGCCCCAAAGTGCACACTCTTTACTGACATGACACCCAGCTGGCTATCACCGTGACCCGGCCACCCAGGTTGCCTACTTGGCAGTCGGCTGAGTCTGTTACTGTTTGTACTCAGCGAGGTGCTTTCCCCTCTGTGCCTTGTTTTCCGCTCCCAACAGCCAGGATAACTCCAGACCCTTCCAAGGGTGAGGATGAGGGGAAGCGGCGAGGACCTTGGCAAGAGCCTGGCATGCTTTCTCCACGAGCGCCTGTTCTGAGAGGAGAAGCACTTTGTCATGCAGGCCCAGACCTCGAAAGGCTTTTGTACTTGAATGACAGGACGTGCCCAGCTGCCTGTGTGTGGGTGGTGATAGGGAGGGGGATGGACAGGTGTACCCCTGCCCTGCCCAGCCCAGCCCAGGGGGTGGGTGTGAGAAGCTGCCTTCTGCCCCCAAATGCACGCATTTCACTCTGGGCACAGAGGCACTTGGGGTGACCTGCCGGCAGGAGCAGCACAGAGCAGATACTGAGGCCCGGAATCCAGGGGCCAGGCCTGCCCAACCTCGCAGAGCCTCTCCCGCTGAGCCCTAATTCACAGGGCTGCTGCCAACGCTCATTAATAAATGATGGAAACCGCTTAGCAAATGTCGAGCCCGAAACGTGCTGTGCGGCCCCCACAAGCCAGGCCAGGCAGCCTCCGGCCTGTGAAGCTGGCGGGGAGCTCTCCGGACCAGGGCGAGCCCAGGCCAGCAACCCCCGGCCAGCTGTGGACACATAGGGCATCAGCTCCTGGTGGTGGGCGTCCCCTTGGGGCCTCCCTGGGACTGGTGGGGCAGACAGGTTCCGAGGGCTGTCTGTCTGCTGACAGGAACAGAGCTGCCCTTGGAAAGGTCAGCCAGACAACAGAGAGGGAGGACACACAATCCATATTAGGAGACATCTGCTTGGGGTCTGGGGTCTGGGGGAGTGAGGTTACAGGGCCAGAGGCCCCCTTCCCTCCCTCCATGTAGCTTGATTTGGGGAGACCTTCTGGGGGAAAGCAGGCACTCCCACAGGGGCCCCCTGGTGCCACCACCAACAGGGATCCCACATTCCAGAGGACACTTGCTTGGATCACGTTTCTATCTGTGGCCCCCCCGGGACAGATCCAGGTTTTGTCGGGCAACTGGACGGGCCCTCTTAAAGGAAAAGAACACAAACTACAAACACATAGCTAGAATCCGGGCCTGGGAAGGGCCCGTGCAAGAGAGCACCCGAACCTCGGGCTTCTTCAGCGTCAGGAAAAGCCCACCTCGTGCTGATCTCATCTGGAGAAAGCAGTGCAAACACTGCAGCCACTCCCAACTGTCAGTGTTTCAGGAAGCCCTCATCAGACCGGTGGTTTCCAAGTCAGGCTCTGGGAGCCTTGGGATGCCCCCAAAGGGTGCAGACAGGCTGTTCCTGTCTGACCCTCCCCACGCACCCACGGCAGGGCAGCTCCTGAGAAGGTGGACGTGTGGTGGGCAGGGCTGGGTCCCCTCGTGCAGCAGGAGGACATTCTTTTTAGAGATAGACCCTGTGCCTGGGGGGGGTCAGTCTGGGTCTAACGCCTGGATGAACGGATGAACGGGGCTGAGGCGTGGAGGGAAGGCCGCCTCCAAGCGAGTCTGGAGGAGGGACGAAGCTAGGAGGGACGAAGCTGGGCGGGCAGGCGGCAGGTCCTCCCCCGCCCCCACCCCCGCCCCCGGAGGACCCTCACCCAGGGAGGTGAGGCTGGAGACGCAGGGCAGACGGGACCGCACCTCCTCGGCGCCTCTGACCACTGACCCCCTCGCGTCCACCTCAGGCCAGACAGGGCCCCGAACGGGTGCGGTTCTGGCCCTCGGATGGCAGGATGCCTTGCGGGGAATCATTACGGAACATGAGGGCAGGAGCTGTCAGTTCCTCTGTGGGGCTAACGCCCGGGGGGCTGCATGGGGTGGGGGGTCCGTGCCCGTCCAGGCCGGAAATCCCTTGTCCATATGGGGCTCTCCTGAGGGTCAGCACAGAGAACATGTGGGTGGGACCGAAGGCACGAATGACCACACAAGACGAAAGGCGCCTGCCACAGCCCGCCCCGCCCTGCCCCGCCCACTGTCTGTCCCACCCACTGCCCGCCCCGGCCCCGCCCACTGCTTGACCAGGCCCCGCCCACTGCCTGACCCCCGCTCCGCCCACTGCCCGCCCCGGCCCGCCCACTGCCCTACCTGCCCCGCCCACGGCCTGCCTCGGCCCCACCCACTGTGTGTCCCACCCACGGCCCGCCCCGGCCCGTCCGACCTCGCCCACTGTGTGTCCCGCCCACTGCCCTACCTGCCCCGCCCACGGCCCGCCCCAGCCCCGCCCACGGCCTGCCCCGGCAACGCCCACTGTCAGCCCCACCCCGCCCGTTGCCAGCCCCGGCCCCGCCCACTGCCCGCCCCGCTCACTGCCCGACCCCCTGTCCGCACCCGCCCCCCACGCCGCGACCCCACCGATGCCCCTCCCAGTGGGATCTCGCCTCACACTGTACAGCGAGCAAGGCCTTCCCAAGGTGGCCGCTTCGTTTAGGGATCTCACTTCAGCTTCTATTTCCACAGGAAACTCGAGGAAGTCTTAGGGCCTGGGAGCGGGGAAGGGGCAGCGGACCCAAGCGACACCCGGGCCTTCCTGCTCCAGGGCCAGGAGCCTCCCACGTGCTCTGCCCACTCCCACCCCGTGTTTCCCAGTGTGAAAGACACACCCTGGCGAAGAGGCGGGAGGGAGCTGCCATTCACCGAGCTCCTAGCAACTGCGTGTGCGTGACGATTCCCCAGATCTGAACCTCAGAGCACCCCGCAGTCTATCATTACCACCCTGCTGTCATAAATGAGGAGGGTCAGATTTAAAGGGCGCAGGAGGAAATTCACAAGGCTGCCCCCCGCGTCAGGACAGAGCCTGGACCCAAGTTCACTTTGGTCTCCAAGTCAAGTTCACCTGAACTTGGTAGCAGAGTCCCACACTCGGTGTGCTCCCCTTGAGTGTGGGCGGCCCCTGAGAACAGGCTGGCTGGGTTGTGTTATATAAGGCTGCACCAGGGCAGGCTGGAGGGGGAGAAGTCAGGGAGACACCCCTGCTGGCCTGGAAGAAAGCAGACCCCTTCCTGTGAGCCGCCATGGGGCTATGTGGTGAGGAACGGCGGGTGTCTCTGGATGATGGCTCGCAAGAGAACGGCCTCAGTCACACAGCCACCAGACACAAATTCTGCCAACAACCAGTGAGTTGGGAGAGGACCCCACCCCAGGGAGACATGCAGCCTGCAGACACCTCCTCGATCACAGCCTTGGGAGACTGGAGTGGAGGATCCTGCTGAGCGGGCCAGACTCCCAGTCCAGGGACACTGTGAGATGGTCCCTCTGTTTTAAGTCACTGAACTCGTGCTAATTTGTTAAGAAGCAGAGGAAACAAGGGCTTCCCAGGTGACGGGAATGGTAGAACCCGCCTGCATATGCAGGAGACATAAGAGATGCGGGTTCAATCCCTGGATCAGAAAGATCTCCTGGAGGAGGGCATAGCAACCCACTCCAGGATTCTTGCCTGGAGAATCCCATGGACAGAGGAGCCTGGCAGGCTATAGTCCATGGGGTCACAAAGAGGTGGACAGGGCTGGAGTGACTTAGCACACAGGCATGCCCGCACATAGAAAACAAATATATGTCTCATCTTTCAGTAGTCCAGTCGCCTTGGGAAAATTATTTCATTTCCTGAGACTCAGTTTCCTTAGTTGCAAATGGGGTTCATGCTGGTACCGTTTTCGCAGGGCTGGTGGAAGGGTCAGTGAGACCCCACAGACCATGTGGTGAGCTCTCAACTCACAGTTGCTAACAAATTGTGTCTTTCATTCAAGGCTACCACTTTTGGTGAGTAACTTGGGCAACGTTTCAGGAAGCTGGTTAATTTGGTACCGTACATCCCCTACAAGCCGTGAACTTTGAAAGATACAGACAGGCGTGCCAGCCCCTATCTGCCTGCTGTTGTACTGCTCCACTGTACTTCTCCAGGTGCTGTATAAGATTAAAGGTGCTTTTACTTTTTGTGTTTGTCGTCACGTGTGTATTATTTAAGTAGTAGAGAAGTATTGTAAGCCTATTACAGTACAGTACTATATAGCTGACTGGGTGAATTGGGTACCTAGGCTAACTTTGTTGGACTAACGAACATATTGGACTTACAAACGTGCTCTTGGAATGGAGCTCATTTGTACATAGGGAGCTTATCACAGCCATCTGCCATCTGCAGGGCGGCATTAACTTCCCTGTGTTGGTTTCCTAGGGCTGCGTAACAAAGCACCACAGGCTGGGATTAAAACAAGACGTGTGTTCTCCTGTCCTCCCAGGATTGAAGGCAGGAGGAGAAGGGGGCGACAGAGGATGAGATGGTTGGATGGCATCACTGACTCAATGGACATGAGTTTGAGCAAGCTCCGGGAGATGGTGAAGGACAGGGAAGCCTGGCGTGCTGCAGTCCATGGGGTCAAAGAGAGTCGGACATGACTGAGTGACTGAACAACAGACTAGAAGTCCAAAATCAAAGTGTCAGCAGGGCCCTGCCCTCTGAAGGATTGGAGAAGAAGCTGCTCGTGACTCTCTGTGGTGTCTGGTGTTTGCCAGCAACCTGCTGTGCGCCTGAGCTGTCAGCCGTGTCACCCCAACCGCGGCCCCCGTCCACGCAGTCTGCACCCTGTGCGTCTCTTCTCGTCCTCTAAGAATCTGTTACCTTAAAGCCCATCCCAGTTACAACCTCATCTTAACTTGATGACATCTGAAAGGACTCTATTTCCAAATAAGAACCCACCTACAGGTACCAGGGTTAGGACGCTTCCGTCTATTTTTTGGGGACACAAATTTAGCTCACCTCACACCCAGGGCTGAAGGGTGTTGGGAGAAAAAGAATCCCTCGACATCGTCCTTTTCTCACATCCTGCCTTGCCAGTGCTTTCTAGGAGACAGAACCAGAAACCGGAATCCCCCACCCAAGACTTTCTAGAACTTTCTGTCCTGAGAGCTGAAGACCCCCGTGAGGTCCCCATCCCTGGGGGCCTGGAGAGGGCAGTGGAGGCCGTGAGTGGTCCTGTGCTGCCCGCGGCAGGAGGAAGAGCCCGTTGCAGGGAGGCAATGGGAGGCCAGGGGCCAGCAGCGGGCCCGCAGGAGGCCCAGCCGACCTTTGAAGTCAACAGGCGGCTGAGGCAGAATCTCTGCTGGGGGAGCTGGGCTTCTGAGGGAAACAGAAAGACTGCCTCCTCACTTCAAAGGGAGGCCAGACTGCAGGCTCCGGCCGCCTCCTCCCCCTTCTGCGGCTGCACGTCCTCTCGCTCAGAGGGCAGTTCACAGGAGCAGGTTGCACCTATCCAGTGGCTCAGATGACCAGCCTGGCTGAGTTGCAGGCCTGTGAAGGCAGCTCTGAGCCCTGGGCCTGCACCCAGGGTGGCACTTCCATTGCTGCGAGGGCCCAGGACGGGCTGCAGGCAGACGCTGTCCACACGCTGACCCACTGCTCCAGATGCAAGAGCCCCGTGCACACAGTAGGGAGGTACACCCACGAGGCACATGCCCTCAGGCGTTGCCAGTCTGCTTCTGCCTGGCCTCTGGGGACTCTACGCCCTCTGGCTTTCTCTCCACTGCACGGACGGCTGGGCCTCTCTGCAGTTACTCACCCCGGGGTGTCCCAGGGCCCTCACTGGCGCCTTGGCTCTTCCGTCACCTGACATCTATCCCTTCTGCTATGTTTCTTCTGAAGACACACAGTGGTTTCTGATGTCCTGGGCTGTGACAGGCCAAGGAAAGACAATTAAGCACTTAGAATGCACCAGCGACCCTTGCACGTGTCACATGAATTCTCACCTGGGTAGACATGGGGTTGATTACTGAGTCCATTTTGTAGAAGAGGAAAATGAGGCTCAGGGATCTTAAATAACTTGTCCGAAAGAAACCTCCATGTGAACTCCATGTGAAAACAAAACAAGCTTTGGGGCAAATCTCATCTTACCCACTTCAGCTCTGTCTGCAGGCATGTTACCTAGTCTTTCCAAGCCCCTGGCTCCTAATTCCAGAACATGTCCATCACCCCAAACAGAAACCTTGTATCCACTCCCCTCTGCTCCCAGCCCCTGGAAACCGCTGACCCGCTTCCTGTCTCTGTGAACGCCTTGATGCTTTGTACAAGAGGCTGCATGGTCCTTAAGGTCCCGTTCACAGGCCCCTGGTGTCCCTCTCACTTGGGGACACACCATCCACCTGTCACCCCATGATGGTTCCCAGCCCCACATCCATCCATCTCCAGGATGGGCCTCACCTGCATCCTCTCCTCCACCCCATCCTCTTCAGGGCTCAGCTTTCCTGGTCTGGACTCTCCCAGTGTGTATTAACGGGGCTGTCTGCCCGTACGCCGGCCCCACCTGGCCCCCGCCACCCCATCCTCCTTCAGGACTCCTCACCCCTGGACTAGACTCTTCCCACATTACCTAACAGGTCTGATGCCCCCAGCCCGGCCCCCTCCACCCTGTCCTCAGCTGTAGAGGCGCAGAATCTGGACTCTGGCCGAGGACTGAGTGCAGTCCCTGAGCTGCTTGTGTGAAGGACCCTAGCTGCCGGCCCCTAGCCTCCAGCCCAGCTCCTGGGACTCCTCCTGTGTTGGCAGACCCAGATGTCTCGGCATTCCAGAACTCGCCGTGTCCTGCACCTCTGCGGTGCCCACTTGGGCCCGGGGTGTGGGAGGCACATGGCCTCAGACCTGTGCCCGGGCCCCTGTCTGCCCAGGACTCTTCTCCCTCCTGTTTCTTAGCAGACTCATGCTCACCTTTCAACGGTGGCTCAGCTGACCTGTCCTCTAGGAAGACTCCTGTGCCTGGGAGGCCCCCACCCCGCTCCTGGCTCCTGGCGGCTGCAGCTCCTTGGCCCTGCGTATACTGTCGCGTTTCCTCATGGAAGTGTCATGGGTCTGGCTTCCTCTGTCTCCCGTCTCCTTACTGGACACTGACTTCTTCAAGGATCAGGGCTGGATTCTACTTTTTAACCCCAGTGCTTAATACAATGTCGTCTGAATGAATAAAACATGAACAGATGAATGAAGGAACATGTGACCGAGTGGAGACACGTGACTCGGCACGTTCGGCCGCCCGCCTGCAGACGCCTGCACCTCCTGCAAGATGCAGAGCAAGTGTCGCCGCCTCTGGGAAGCCTTCCCTGACTTCCTTCTGGAATGAAGAGCGCCATGGCAAGTTTCTCTTAACTAAGGATCCGAGAACACCCACGACTGCGGGCAGGAGTCCCCTAGAAGAAACGGAGGGGCCATCATGGTCAACAAGAGTCTGAAATGCAGTACTGGGACACAATCTCAAAAACGACAGAACGATCTCTGTTCGTTCCCAAGGCAAACCATTCAATATCACGGTAATCCAAGTCTATGCCCCGACCACTAGTGCTGAAGAAGCTGAAGTTGAACAGTTCTATGAAGACCTATAAGACCTTATAGAACTAACACACAAAAAAGATGTATTTTTCATTATAGTGGACTGGAATGCAAAAGTAGGAAGTCAAGAGATACCTGGAGTAACAGGAAAATTAGGCCTTGGAGCACGGAATGAAGCAGGGCAAAGGCTAACAGAGTTTTGCCAAGAGAATGCACTGGTCATAGCAAACACCCTCTTCCAACAACATAAGAGAAGACTCTACACATGGAATCACCACATGGTCAACACCAAAATCAGATTGATTATATTCTTTGCAGCCAAAAACGGAGAAGCTCTATACAGTCAGCAAAAACAAGACCGGGAGCTGACTGTGGCTCAGATCATGAACACCTTATTGGCAAATTCAGATTGAAATTGAAGAAAGTAGGGAAAACCACTAGACCATTCAGGTATGGCCTAAATCAAATCCCTTACGATTATACAGAGGAAGTGACAAATAGAGTCAAGGGATTAGATCTGTTAGACAGAGTGCCTGAAGAACTACAGACGGAGGTTCATGACATTGTACAGGAGGCAGTGATAAAGATTATACTCAAGAAAAAGAAATGCAAAAAGGCTCTCTGAGGAGGCCTTACAAATAGCTGTGAAAAGAAGAGAAGTGAAAGGCAAAGGAGAAAAGGAAAGATATACCCATATGAATGTAGAGTTCCAACGAATAGCAAGGAGAGATAAAGCTTTCCTCAGCAATCAATGCAAAGAAATAGAGGAAAACAATAGAATGGGAAAGACTAGAGAACTCTTCAAGAAAATTAGGGATACCAAGGGAACATTTCCTGCAAAGATGGGCTCGATAAAGGGCAGAAATGGTGTGGATCTAACAGAAGCAGAAGATATTAAGACGAGGTGGCAAGAATACACAGAAGAACTGTACAAAAAATGTCTTCATGACCCAGATAATCATGATGGTATGATCACTCACTTAGAACCAGACATCCTGGAATGCAAAGTCAAGTGGGCCTTAGGAAGCATCACTACAAACAAAGCTAGTGGAGGTGATGGAATTCCAGTTGAGCTATTTCAGATCCTAAAAGATGATGCTGTGAAAGTGCTGCACTCAATATGCCAGCAAATTTGGAAAACTCAGCAGTACTGTACTGGAAAAATGTCAGTTTTCATTCCAATCCCCAAGAAAGGCAAGGCCAAAGAATGCTCAAACTACCGCACAATTGCACTCATCTCACACACTAGCAAAGTCATGCTCAAAATTCTCCAAGCCAGTCTTCAACAGTACATGAACCATGAACTTCCAGATGTTCAAACTGGATTTAGAAAAGACAGAGCAACCAGAGATCAAACTACCAACATTTGCTGGATCACTGAAAAGGCAAGAGAGTTCCAGAAAAACATCTGCTTTATTGACTATGCCAAAGCCTTTGACTGTGTGGATCACAACAAACCGTGGAATATTCATAAAGAGATGGGAATCCAAGACCACCTGACTTGCCTCCTGAGAAATCTGTATGCAGGTCAGGAAGCAACAGTTAGAACTGGACATGGAACAACAGACTGGTTGCAAATTGAGAAAGGAGTACATCAAGGCTGTATATTGTCACCCTGCTTATTTAACTTATATGCAGAGTACATCATGAGGAACGCTGGGCTGGAAGAAGCACAAGCTGGAATCAAGATTGCGGGGAGAGATATCAATAACCTCAGATATGCAGATGACACCACCCTTATGGCAGAAAGTGAAGAACTAAAGAGCCTCTTGATGAAAGTGTAAGAGGAGAGTGAAAAAGTTGTCTTAAAACTCAACATTCAAAAAACTAAGATCATGGCATCCGGTCCCATCACTTCATCGCAAACAGACAGGGAAACAGTGGAAACAGTGAGACTTTATTTTTTTGGGCTCCAAAACCACTGCGGATGGTGACTGCAGCCATGAAATTAAGACGTTTGCTCCTTGGAAGGAAAGTGATGACCAACCCAGACAGCACATTAAAAAGCAGAGACGTTATTTTGCCAACAGAGTTCCGTCTCGTCAAACCTATGGTTTTTCCAGTAGTCATGTATGGATGTGACAGGCAGACTATAAGGAAAGCTGGGCGCTGAAGAATTGATGCTTTTCCACTGTGGTGCTGAAGAAGACTCTCAAGAGTCTCTTGGACGCAAGGAGATCCAACCAGTCAATCCTAAGGGAAATCAGTCGTGAATATTCACTGGAGGGACTGATGCTGAAGCTGAAACTCCAATACCTTGGTTACCTGATGTGAAGAGCTGACTCACTGGAAAAGACCCTGATGCTGGGAAAAATTGAAGGTGGGAGGAGAAGGGGGCGGCAGAGGATGAGATGGATGGATGGCATCACCGACTCTACGACATGAGTTTGAGTAAACTTAGGGAGTTGGTGATGGACAGCGAGGCCTGGCATGCTGCAGTCCATGGGGTGGCAAAGAGTCTGACATGACTGAGCAACTGAACTGAACTGAAGGATCTCAGAAGAGCCCCACCCACTTGGGAGCTGCCCTAGGGCAGGCTCTGCCCTCCGGGCGGTAGCCAGAGGGACCCTTTTAGAACCCTGGTGAAAGCCCCAAGCCGCCCAGGGCTCCTCCTGCAGAGCAGAGGGCCAAGTCCTCACCCGTGGCCACAGTTCCTTCTCTGACCCTCATCTTCGCTCCCCGGTCAGGCCCCGGACAGACTCTCGAGGGGCTGTGACATCTGCTATTTCCTCTGCCTGACATGGTCTCTCCGAGGCCTCCACAAGACTGGCCTTCTGGCCTCTTCCGGGCCTCCCCGAAGCCTCTGTCATCACAGCCTTCACCCTGATGCTCCGGGTTTTTCTTGATGACTGTGTGTCTCCCCTGTGACAATATAAACACTGCATGAGAAGTTGTCTGTTTTATTTATTCACTGCTGTGAAAGAAAGTTTCCCCACCACCTCAAAGGCTGCCTGGTTAGTGGCAGGCACTCTATAAATGTTTGTTGAATGAATACATAAATGAATCCCTGTGTGCCCATGATTCAGTCTGGGGGGCTGGTTTTTAAATTCTCAATGAACATTTGCTGGATTTGAATAGAAATTTGAAAACATACCAGTGGAGCGTCGGGGGGCAGATGGGCAGGACAAGGGCTGGTGGCACGAGCTCCTCAGGCAGAGCTCCCCGGGCAGAGACGAAACAGCTCTCAGAGGCACAGCGGCCTGGTCGAGAGGGAGGAGGTCCCCGGGCCTTGTGAGGGTCCCGGGAGAGGCTCTGCCCTCAGGCAGGACAGTAGGAGGACCTGGCACTCTGTGCATCTCTGAGCCTCGGAACTCGTGGAAACAGGAAGCTGTTCTCACTTAGCAGGTTGAGCAGATTCCCACAAGGCCAGGCACCAGAATAACAGCTGAGTGAATGAATGAGCCCTCCGTCCCTGGAACTTGGCATCGTAAGCACGCGTATTCCCAGCAAGTGTCTGCTGGCTGAACAGGAACTGAAGGAAACGCAGGCCTCAGCGGGCGGCGGCGAGGCAGGTGTGGGCGGGCGAGGACCTGAGGGTCCCTGCCGCCCCCGACCTGAGTCTGGCTGCGCTCAGTGCTTACTGAGGATAACACACAGAGAGGAGCCCGAAGGCCACAGCCTGAGACCACGTCCACCCCCCGGAGGCTCCACAAAGGGAGCCACGCGCCGACTTGCCTCACCCAGGGTGAGTCCTGCCTGCACGTGAACTTGACGTGAACGGAGGCAGACAGGGTCAGACTCTGCTTCTCCACCTGCCTTTTGCGAGCCGGGAGTCACCACGTGAATGCCAGCCACTGCAGTCTGGGTGTGAACGCCGGGCTGGCAGCGGCCCCCACCGCGAACGTGGGTTCCTGCAGCTCACGTTACTGCCTCCACCGGGGAGCTGTCTTGAGCAGAACAATTTCCGCCTTCTTTGAGGAGAGCACCCCATCTTAAGAGCCGCCCTCGGTCTGACAGCTGAATCGCTCCTTTCCGGGCTGCGTGAGTCAGACCCAGGGCCTAACTTCGTGCTCTGTTCTGTCACGATGCCGTGCCCACCTCTTCCGAGAAGCCCGCCGTGCCAGCCTGGCCCACAGCCAGCAGCCAGCACCCACGGGCTGCGCTGGGGGGACGGCCTCACTTCGCCTTCACACCCCACCTCTCGCCCCCCGGCCCCAGCAGCGTCAGCATGGGCCCTGCCTCCCAGAGTCCCTGCAGCAGGTCTGGGGGCTTTACCAGACCCTGAGCCCCCTGCAGCCTCTCCCCACAGGCAGTGGCCATGGGGCTGTGAGCTCCGGGCTGAAGAAGAAGCTGGGGACGGGCAGGGGCAGAGCTGGGCTCCAAGCGCTGGCCGCGTCCCACCCAGGAAGCCCGCCTCAGCCTCCCTGCTGTCCACGGGGGCGTTCCCTGAGTGCCGCCGCATGGACGAAATGGACCATGCAAAGCACCTGCGCACGAGAGACATTCGGAGGTCACAGCTCAGTGATAAGGAGAGGAGCCTGGGGCCCGAATCCTGATGTCAGCACCGGCCGGCTCTGTGGCCTCAGTGACGTTCTTAACCTCTCTGCTCCTCAGTTTCCTCCGTGTACAATGGAAGCAGGGACAGCAACTCACCCATGGGTGCTGAGGACTGGCCACACCAGTCTGGCCCTCTAGCCATCTGCCCAGCCAGCGCTTGGGGCAGGTCCTGGCACACAGTAAAGGCCGTATAAGTAATAGCTCAAGCTATAACTGTCTGACAATTAATTGAATGAAACCATGGCAGTCGCGAGGCTGAGCTAACACATGGAGAACTCTTGAGAAGATGCACAGCATGCTTGGGGCACTGTGAGTGCTCAGGAGGCATCTGCTCTTATTTTATAAGTATTCCTGCTTTGGCTCTTACAAACAGAAGTGAGCCGGAGGGTGTGGGGTGGATACGCAGGCAGGGTGGGGGGCACAAGCGCGCCGTTAGGACTCGGCAGGGCTGGCCCAGCCGCCTTCCTGCTCGTGGGTGTCTCGGCACTCTACCTCTTATAAGGGGAGGGTCTCCTATGTGTCTTTGGGCCCCGTCACCTCCCAGAGCACTCTGCACTGGCAGGCACATTCCAAAGACTTGTTGATTGACAGCCAGAAATGAGCTAGAGAAAGCACCCCATTCAGAGACACAAGAAAACCAGGTCGATTTCCTTCCCCATCCTCCAGGGCTGGGGAGATAGAAGGCGGGCCCACATGCACCTTCCGAGACGATGAGGGCCTTTAAGGCTAAAGATGAGGGCTTTGTTTTCAGCTCCAGGGAAGACTGAACAACGAGGAACAGGCATCGCCATGAAAGGCCCAGAGGTGCTGATGAGATCTGAGAGATAACTGGGTCAAGTGCTGGCCGTCTCGGCCACAGACGGCTGGACACGCACCTCACTCTGCCTACCGTCCGCTGGCGCTTTTATCCTAACCACGACAGCTGCTAACGGCTAAAAGCTGCACTAATGAGCAGTGTGTGTTCCGTGCCTGACTCTTTGTGGCCCCATGGGCTGTAGCTGTAAGGGTCTCTGTCCATGGGATCCTGCAGGTAAGAATACTGGAGTGGGTCGCCATCTCCTTCTCCCATTAATGATCAGTGAGGACCATTCACTTGGCAATGGGGACCCCTGGAAGCTGATACCCCAGCATCGACTGGCATTAGGTGGGTTGGTGGCCGCGCTGGCATAAAGAGCGGGGTGGGGAGGGGTGGAGGTGGAACAGGTCACAGTGGACTCTGCCTTCCTCACAAGATCCCCCAGGCAAAGACCTTTTCTAAAGATTTACACTAATGGAATTGGCAATGAAAAAAGTTGAGACAGAAGAATTCTTTATTTTAAAGCATTTGAGGATTTTTTTTTTTTTTTGTTCAACGAAGCATGCTTAAACTTGCCACGGGGTGATTTTTCAGGAAAAAACGAAAAGCAAGCATCTTGTGTTCAAACTTGATTGGATTCATATTTAAAGAAACCTTGGCCAGTCTGGCTCAAGCAGGAAAGTGCCTCCAAAGGAAGATTTCATGGTAGAGCTTTTATGTTAAGGACTTGGTTTTACGTATGCGATAAAAGTCTGCACGAGCATCTATCTGGGTTTACTTGCCTTCACTTACTGTTTTGGTCACTTTGGGCCTTTCATTATGTGAGGTGGATTTCTAGGAATGGAAACCCAGTGTGCAAATTGTGCTTATAGGAAATAAAGATTTGATGGTAGATGGCTCGGAAAGGCTTCCATCCAGGAATCAATTTGGTTATAAGTCAGGGGTCACCTGAAATAAAACACTGACAGAAGCTGACTGGGCATGGTGCCTGGGGCTGCTCCTGGACGCGCTTCCAGACAAAGAAAGCGGACGGCCTGGGTGCCGAGGAGCACACAGGGGCGTCTGGCTGATCGGGGCTGCAGACCGGTGCTGCCTGGTGCTCCATCAAATTTGGTCATGTTTATGTATGCACATCCCCAACATGGTAGAAAATCAGAAAAAGACAGAAAGAGATAAGATAAACCACTCAGAGTCTCCGTGACCATCACAAAAAACCATTCTGGTGAATTTTTTCCCAAGATTCTTTTCAGACCTCACAGAACAGCAAGAGCCACATTCACATCTATTTGTACAGATGACCTTTAGAGGCTTCCTATCTGTGGGCTTTTGACTCACTCAATTTGCTATTTAATAGAGTTCTCCTCATGTTTAATAACCCTCCTAATAATCACACAGTTAAAAGAATACATTTTTATCTAGTAAATGTCTCAAGAACTTTCAAAAGACTGCCTTGAACGGGAAGAGGGAGAGGGCTTGTAAGCTTTAGATATGGCAGACAAGAGAGGGAAAGGCAGAAATAATTAGAAATACAAGTTAGAAAGAAAGAAAGGGAGCCGGGTCGGGGTGGGGGAGGACGGGCTGGGAGATGGGCAGGAACTGAGGAGCGGGTTTGGAGGATGGGGTGATGTGGGGGACATGGGGGTGAAGAAGCCCAAACAAGGACCTGGGGACACATCGAAGACCCAAGTGGAAGGGGGTGCTGGCCGGCGGGGGTGGGTGGGTGGGCTAGGGGCCAGCAGGCAATGCTCCGAGAAGGGGAAGTAGACCACCAGGGCCGTGGCCATGGGTGACAAGGGGCCACCAAGGTGAGAGAGGGAAGACCCTCCAAATAGTTAAGCCCAGGGGGACTCTCCAGCCCCAGGCATCTGGCCTTGACTCACACGCAGGAATCCGTGGGCAGAAAGATAACAAAAGCTATTTTTCATGCAAGAGGAGTTGGACATCAGGAAAAATCAGAGCCCCTTTGTATGACATGCCAAACTGCTGAAGCGAGAGAATGTCTCGGGTGAGGGCTCAGATGAGAGCGGGGATGGCACGCTTGCCCCAGGGAGCCAGCCCTCAATGTGAGTTTGTTATAGGCCGGAAGCAAGTGTGGGGTGTTCCCCTCCCACCGCACGGCCAGACGAGCTGGTGACACGGCCTTGGCTGGACTGCCCGGCCCCTGGAAGGAAGCCTGGGTGTCCTGAGATGTCCCCGGGGAGTCTTTGGGGAGCCATGGTCTCCTCCCAGCTTGTGGTGTGGTCTGGGGGCTGGAGGTGAGCCAGGCTCCCGCCTCCAGACCCACCCTCACGGGCCCCCCGTAGCCCCTTGTGCAGGGCGGTCTCTGGGTGTTGGGCCACACCCAAGCACCAACGTCTCCGCTCAGCTCCTGCCAGCAGATCTGCCCAGTAGGTGTTATTAGTGTACCCAGATTACAGAGAAAGCAACTGAGGCTCAGAGAGACAGCAATGGCTGGTGGCAGGGCTAGTGCCAGTGGGAGGCAGAGCTGGACTTAAACCCTGACTCACTCTGGGCCCTGAACCTCACGTCCACCAGCACGTCCTCCAAGGAGCCACTCAGCTGCTAGAAACCTCAAATCTCCCGTGAGGCAGGAGTGTGCAGAGCCTCGTGTTTCCCACCTATCCTTCTGACAACCCTGAGACAGGCCTTCGCGGAAGCGCAGGAGGAGGCCCTGCCGTCGGGCGTTCTGAGGATGTCCTTGCCATGCCGTCTCCTCCTGCAGGTCCCCAGGACCAGACAGCAAGTCCCCGGGCCGTGCAGTACCCACCAAGCCCAGCACAAGGCCAGGCCTCAGCAGGGGCCCCGCGACAGCCCAGGGTGCACGCTTCACTCTCTGAGGACGCGCCCGGCCCTGCGTTCGCGGGGCCACGGGAGAATCGGGCGAGCGGCGGCTCCAGCCTCCCCTGCCCTGCAGGCCAGCCGCCGCCTCCCTGCAGCCTCAGAGCCCAGCTCCCCCGCCCCACCTTCTCCCACCAGTAAGCCGGGGGGTGGAGGGGGCATCCAGTGCAAAGTGAAAATGTGGGTTCTCCTCTTCAAAAATGATCAAGGATGTTCCGTTGGTGACGACCTGTTACTGGGGCCTGGGGTCTTTCCAGGCCAGTCTTGATGTTAAATGCTCTGGGTTGTGCCCCATCCTACTCCACCATCTCTGCCTGCCTGAATCGAAGAGTGCCAGCATTTCAGGATCCAAGAACACTTCGTATACCACCTCACGCATATCAAATCACGTGAGAAAGTCTGTGCTCTGCTATTTTATCTAGAACTTTGGTTCAGAAAATACAAAGATCCCACTGCTCTCTGTCCCACTGCAGAACTGGAGGCGTTGGGTCAGCAGTCATGGCCTGACATCCTGTCACAGGGGAGCCCCTGCCAGCATCCGACGGGGACGGATGGTGGATGCCCCGGCCCTCTGCCCTGTGTGTGGGGAGGAGCAGCCCTCTGACCAGCCCACCAGAAGCCTCCTGTCCCCCACCCCAGGGCAGTGCTCCTCGCTCTGTGTCCTAGGGAAGGGCTCCACCGCCTGGGGGTGTTGACTGCTGTAACCCCATTTTACAGATGAGAAAACGGAGGCTCAGGGAAGCCAAGCAGCTTGCCCAGGGTCACAGAGCGAAGCAGAGCAGGGTTCCTTCGAAGCCCTCTCTGACTCCCTCCCCACCCCCCAGCCTTCCTATTAAGCATCACGCGGACTTGGGTCAGAGATCACCTGCCCTGAGTCTTCCTGAGGGCGAAGCCCCTCGTGGGAGCTGTTAGGTGTCTGGGGCTTTGCAGATTGGGGAACGAGCTCGACATTGTCCCATCGACAGCCATCGAGCTGGGGGTGATGTGATCTGGTTTACATTCTTACAAGGTCTTCCTGGCTGCGTGTGGAGAAGGGCTCACGCAGGGGCAGGCGGGTTGGCTAGGACTCTCCCTGGGGAACCCAGGTGAGAAAAGACAGAGGCTGGGAGCCAGCTGGGGGCTGAAAGGAACCTGGCGGGGATGTGGCAGGGAAGGGGTCTGACCTCGTCTCTGCGGTGGCCGGCCCTGGGCTGGGCGCACAGCAGGTCACCAGTGCTTCCTGAGGGCCAGTGGCTGGGTGGGTGGGAGAGGGGCCGGCTGACTCTGGAGGTGGGAGCCTGCAGGAGCGGGTCCAGGGCGGGGCTGCCACCAGCGTGCCGGTCCTCGCCGGGCGTCAGGGTGAAAAGAGGCCACGCCAAGTGTTTCCAAGAAAATGAGCCTGAAATCCCGGACCCTCTGCAGGGCCTCCGTGGAGCAGAGCAGTCCCCAGGTGACCTCTCATTGGAGAGTCACACAACCCGGTGGGGAGGGCGGGGACGACACGGGAGGATGGAAGGAAGAGGAGGAAGAAAAGATGGAGGGAGGGGAGAGGGAGACAGAGGCAGAGAGGAGGGGAGGTGGAGGGAGTGAGGGAGGGGGGAGGAGGGGAGGAGGGAGGGGGGAGGGGGAAGGAGGAGGGGGGAGGGAGGGAGGGGGAGGGGAGGGGGGAGGGAGGGGGATGGAAGGGGACGGAGGGAAAGAAGGGTATCGCCTGCCAACCTGACAGCCAAGCCCTCAGAGGCTCCAGCAGGTTAGGGTTAGGATACACAAGCCTGTCCAGATGTTAACGGCAGAACTAGGATCAGGCGCAGGTCTCCTGACTCCCGTCCTGATGTTTCCGAAGCCGGCCCCCTGTCCTCCTTTGTCCAGCCCCTATCCCATGATACTGGAGTTCCCGGCTGCAGCCTTGGTGCCCACCAGGAAACAGGAGAGGGGACACGTGGCCTGGGTGACTGCCATCACCCCCTGGGTGCGACCCTGGTTCTAGACCCTATTTCAGCTCTTTTTTTTTTCTTTTTCTAAGGACGGGCGGGAGAGTAGTCTGAATTGGGTTATGAGCCCCCACGCGGGGTACCTCACCTCAGCCACTGAACCCTATTTCAGCTCTTAATTGAGGGCCCTTGGGCTCTGATTTCATGGTTCACAGAAGCCATTCAGTGTGGTTCTGCCTCTCAGAGGGGATGAAATAGCACCATGCTCTACACGGGCCTGAACATCCAAGGGATGCTCAGCTTCTTCCATTCCTAGACCCTGGAGGCCAGTGAGCCAACCTGGGGCCCCACTCAGCTCAGCTGAAAAGGCTGGGTGACTTATTTTTTCTGGGAAAACTTCCAAGTTTGAGGAAATAAGGAAGGGGAAGGCAAGGTGGCGCAGTGGTAAAGAATCTGCCTGCCGACGCAGGAGATGTGGGTTCGATCCTTGGGTCAGGAAGATCCCCTGGAGGAGGAAATGGCAACCCGCTCCAGTGTTCTTTCCTGGAGAATCCCATGGACAGAGGAGCCTGGGGGGCTACAGTCCACGGGGTCACAAAGGGTTGGACACGACTGAGCACACACACACTGTCTGCTCTGCAAAGACCCTGGAGCTCTGCGAGGGGCTCCACGTGGTCCCAGCCCCATCCGGACTGCTCAGGGGCCTTTGAGATACCAAGGAGCAGGACAGCAGAGAAAGGTCCAGAGGGAGTGAGGGCCCTTCACCCTGCTGGGTGCCCAGGAAGGGGCCAGCCCCTGGGGGAGGCTGGGCAGATGGAGCCCCGACCAGGCAGCTCCCACCTGCTTCTGCTCCGGGTCCATCACTAACGAGCTGTGTGACCTTGAGCAAGAGCCCCTCCCTCTCCAGCCTCGCTCTCTTTTGCTTGCAGGGTGGAGGGATCCGGCCACACCAGCCACGCCCCCAGGCAGGTGACTGGCCCACCTGCAATTCATCACTCATCAAAGGGAATGCGGCCGGCTACCACTCACGCCTCCTGTCACCTAAAGCAGACGCCAGGCTGTCCCCCAGCAGAGATGCTCTCTGCCCCCCCCACTGACGTTCCACGCTTCTTGAAGAAAAGAGAAATAATGGAGTTCCTATCAGGTACTGGGCATCAGGTATGCTCGTGCCCTGAACCTAAATGACTCCTCCCTTCGAGCAGAGGTCTCCACGGGGGCAATTCTGCCTGCTCCTCTCACCACCGCCCAGGAGACGTCTGGCAAAGTCTGCAGACACTTTGGTTGTCACAGCTTGGTGGGTGGGGGCTGTAAGTGGCTTCCAGTCAGTCAAGCCAGAGATGCTGCTGAACCATCCACACTCACAGGGCCTCACAGTGAAGAACGAGCGGCTCAGGGGGTCCTCAGGCCCCTCCCTCCCCCGGCTCCTTCCTGCCTCGGCCTCGCCTAGAAGCGCCCCCTCCAGCCCTTCTCAGACAGCTCCTCCCCGTCCCCTTGACCTACAGCCACCCTCCCCGGCCTCTTCCAGCAGGCGGCCCGCACACTCTCCGCTTACATCAAACAGTCGTCACTCCCTGGAAGTGTCAGCTGCCCCAGTAGAATGGCAGCTCCCACACGCCGACAGAGCAGCCGCTCCGTGAGCAGGGGCGGCGTGAGAGGACGGAGGCAGGGGCACAGGTGTGCCCGGCAGGCCGGGGGCTCACCCTTCTAGGTGTGGTAAAAGTCCAAGTGTCAGTCGCTCAGCCGTGCCCGACTCTTGTGACCCCACAGACTGCAGCCCGCCAGGCTCCCCTGTCCATGGGGTTCTCCAGGCACAAGTACTGGGGTGGGCTGCCACGCCCTTCTCCAGGGCATCTTCCCGACCCAGGAATGAACTGGGTCTCCCGCACCGTGGGCAGCTTCTTCACCATCTGAGCTGCCAGATGTGTGCTGAGAGCCACAGGCATCTCAGCCTTTGTGTGCTGAGAGCCACTGCACTGTCATCTCAAAGGGTTTCCACCTGGAGAAACAGCTTCCTGTGGGCACACGTCGAGGCCACGTGGAGCCTGGTTCCACCTGCAGGCTGCAGGCGGGGGCTCTCTGGGGCTCAAGTGGCAGAAGGTCAAAGGTGGGAGGAATGTTCCAGATCAGCCAGGTTCCACTTCCAGATGAGCAGACAGAGGCTGCCAGGCTCTCTGACGCCCTGGATCTGATGACCTGAGGTCGCTTCCTACTCTGGGCTTCTATTACTATGTCCTAGAAGCCCCCAGAGTCCTGGCCATCCGGATGGACACTGGAGATTCATTTTAAAGGGTGCTTAATTTCCTCCTGAACCTTTCTGAAGCCCCTGTCAGGGAGCGCCTCCAAAGCTAGGTCTACAATGAGACCATTAAGTCAGGCTGGGGTCCTCCAGGAACCCCAGCTCCTCTTCTCTAAGTCAGCCGACTCCAGCTGGGCTTTTCTTGTAAGAAAAGAGAAAGGAGTGGAGGACAGAGGAGGCTGAAGACAGAGCAGGGCGTGAAGGGAAGGCAGACATGAGAAGGGCTGCCAGGGCCCCCCGTGTGACTAGAGAGCAGGCACCTGACAGGAGGGAATGACTCACTGCAAAAGACCCCGATGCTGGGAAAGACTGTGGGCAGGAGGAGAAGGGGGTGACGGAGGATGAGGGGGCTGGATGGCATCACCGACTCGATGGACAGGAGTTTGAGCAAGCTCTGGGAGACGGTGAAAGACAGGGAGGCCTGGCGTGTTGCAGTCCACGGGGTCACAGAGAGTCGGACAGGACTGAGCGAGAACAACCAGCTCCAGAGCAGGGAGAGAAGGAAGAGCACCTTCACGGACCGTGTCCTCCCCAAACCCACGCTGACACTCTGCCCCCAGCGTACTCGGTGGCGGGGCTCTGGGAGGTGAGCAGACGCGTGAGGCCACGAGGGTGGGGTCCCCACGAGGGCGTCAGTGTCCTCAGCATGAAGGAGTGGAGCAGAGAGCCCTCCCCGCCCTGAGGACACGGGAGAGGGTGGCCGCCTGCGAGGCAGGAAGCAGCTCTCACTGGGAACCGAGCTGCCCAGCACCTCGGTCTTGGGCTTCAGCCTCCAGAGCTGCAAGAAACAGTCTGCGGTTTGAGCGCTTCGGCCAACCACGTTCTGTGACGCAGCCAAGCTGACTCAAACAGCCCCCCTCCCGTCTGTGTGGTTCAAGCACAGGGTTCCCCCAGCAGGTAGAGAGTTGGGCCCACCTGTTTAGCCCCAACCGCATCCGGACGTGGGCAGGCGCCCCGACACCCAGGGGCTGAGGCCGTCTTAACCCTCACTTTCCCCCGTCAAAGGCAGATCCTGAAGACTTACACTGCGGAGTTGCTGGCAATTACACAAACTAATGTCAGGTCCCAGAGGCTGGTGTGATGGCTGTTACGAGCAACCCTGGAAGGACCAGGAGGGGCCAGGGGTCCAGTTGGTGAGCTGGGCACCATGGGGAGGCCTGTTCTCTGCCCGCACCCCCGGTACTGGCTGGACAGGCTGCCCATGAGTCAGTGCAAGAGAAGACGGACACAAACCCAGACAGGATAAGCCTGGAACAGGGTGGGGAAAGGATGGTATTCAGACCCAAACCTCCCTGAGCGCACCCGAGTCAGGAGCGTGGTGTAAGGCAGGGCTTCCTGCTGACCCACTGAGAGAGGGTTCCAGATGCAAGAAGCACGTCAATGGGTGGCGGGGCCCGGGTGGCGGGGCCTGGGTGGCGGGCCCGGGTGGTCCTCCTTGGGTGGCCCTCCCTGGCTGGCCTCCCCCTCCCCTGCCCCGGGGCACTGCTGACTCCTTGTCTTCCTTGGTGTGTGTGGTGAGTGAAGTCTGGGTCCCTGGTGTGAGAGGTGCTGCCTGAGGTGGGGCAGGAAGGTTGCAGGGTCCAGGGTCTCCCCACCTCCCCAGCAGGCGCCCAGGACAAGCTGACATGAAGCAGGCACGGATCACCCCGGCGCCCAGGCTGCCCTCTGGAGGTGTGCTGTGGGCGTGCTGGGGTCAGTCCTTCTACAGGGACTGGCAGACGCGGGGGCTGCTCCGGAGGCTGAACTCTGCTGGGACCTTTTTCTGGGCACGGAGCTCCCCTGATTGCACCGCAGCGACAGGGTCCCTCTAGCACCCAGTAGCTCAGCGTGGTTGCGGGCGCTTTGCCAACACAAGCTGCTTCACTCGGAGACCAGAGCCTCCTCTTCTCTTCCTGCGTCTCCGGGAGGCACCCTGCCCTGTCCCAAGCTCATCGCACACGCTTCAGAATGCTTGTTTCTCTTCCGCACCTCATCTGATTCCAGGAGGCGCCAGAGACTAACCAAATGTGGGGTGGTGGTAGCTTTATGGGAAAGCCCACAAAGACTGGTTACTCCTTTCCCACGTCCCCAGAGCTGGGCTGAGAGTCAGCAAAGACACAAAGGAGGGCGGTGGAGGCCTAGGGGACAGAGGCAGTGGGTGGCTGGTTAGGGGGGAGCAGGCTGGTCCCAATGTGGTGGGAAGAGAGAGAAGGGACAATGTGTGTGTTACCCAATTTGTGTATCAGCTGAACATTCTCACTTCCAAATGCTTTCATGCTGCCGCAAGCCGGTCTCAGAGCTGGGCTCCTCCATTGGGCAGTCAAGTGCAAGTGCGTGCTCAGTCATGTCTGACTCTCTGCAGCCCACCAGACACCTCCGTCCATGGCATCTCCCAGGCGAGAATACTGGAGTGGGTCGCCATTTCCTCCTCCAGGGGCTCTTCCCGACCGAAGGATCAACTCCTCGTCTCCTATGACTTCTGCAATGGCAGGCAGACTCTTTACCACTGTGCCGCCTGGCAGGTGTTTGGTTCTGTTTTTAACGGGAACCCAGAAGAAGTTTGGAGAAGGGCAGGATGGCACGGTAGGAAGAGCTCTGCAGTGAGACAAAGGCTCCTACCTGATGCCTGTCGGAGCGCCTGCTCCTCACGGCTGCTGTGAGCGTGCTGTGCGGTAACGCACACAACGTGCAGGAAAGGACTGCGACGCTTGCTGAACACGGCGGCCGTGGGGAGCCCAGGCTTTGGGGGCAGAAGAGGGGATGTCCGCGTGGTGAGGTGGGAGTAGCGGTGTTCTGTACGCGGTCCTGCCAGACAGGAACCGAGGGCGGGGCTGTCCTGCCCACAAGACCATCCCTGGGAAACAACCAGGAGGCTGACCTGCTGCTTGGGAGATATCAGCAAAGCCTTCAGAGCCCCACAGCCACAACTGGCGTTTTATTAGCTACCTGCTTCAGCCATTCTTCAGTTTCAGCTTAGAGCTTTGACCTTTTCATTTTTCCCCATGTAACACTTTGGGGAACTTTGCTAGAAAGCAGGTGGAAATAATGCCCTGTACCCAAACAAGCCAACATTGAGGAGACCACATCCCCAGGGAGTGCCGGTGGGGTCTCAGCCTGAATGCTCGCTGGCAGGATGTTGGTGGGGGGTGTCATAGGAAGTGGAGGCTGTTGGACTCCACGAAGTGCTTTTAGAAGATAAGCTGTCAGTTTTTGCCCGGGCTGACGGACTGTCAGGATGATTCAAGCACACCAAGGAATCCTGAACCAGCACTCCCAGCCCTGGATGGGTCCAAGGACATCCTGGCCCTTGGGGGTGGGCTGGTTTGGTCCCCAGAACCCCTGAGTTCCTGGCGGTGACAGAGGCAGCCCTGCTCTTTCAGTAAAGTCCCCCAGATGGCAACACCCCACCCTCCCTCTGCCAGTGGAGCCAGCTGCCCAGATCAGCTTGGGGCTCTCTTGATGAACATCGAGTGCAAACGGCTCGAGGCAGCTGGCAAGATGCTAAGTGCAGCATCAATCCTAATTAGGATGAGAAATTAATAAAGGAGGCATGTGGGCCAGTCTGCAGAGGCCAGGCTTGCCGGCGTGGAGAAGTGAGTTCCAGTTTTTGACAGGGAAACTGGAAGGCCTGGGGTCAATGCCTAGGTGTGGGTGACGACAGGGGGATGACTTAACAGGACCATGTACATACATGGCGCCCAGCAGAGCCTGTGAGTTAGAGTTCGGGGGCCGGCAGCCTTGTTCTGTGTCTAACTCAGGTGCTGTGGCAGGGAGTGACGTGGGTGCGCCCTCCAGATGAGAGGAGTAGGTGTTCACGATCTGAGCAACTGCACCCCAGGAAAGATGTTTCTCAAAAGAAAAGAGGGGGTGTCATCGTGAGCCCACAGATCCTTCCGGGGCTTTTCCGGGACTGTTTCCCAAACTATTGATTGCACATTCCTTCTCTCAGAAGACTCCACTCAGCCCTGGCAATAAGCTTCAGGCTCAAAGGGCAAAGCAGCCTGGGCTGGGAGCGGGTGTGTGTGTGGGAGGCTGTGGGGGGCAGAGGAAGGGGGAGAGGGGGGCGGGATTTCAGAGGAGAACAGGCAGGATACGTAGGTGCAAGGCCGCCTCACCTGGCCACCCTTCTCTACAGGGTCTCCGTGACCACGACCCCAAAGCCAGAAGAAGGGCCACCTCTTCCCGAGCTCTCCCCTCCTCCACGAAGACCCAGCCACGCCGGACTCTGTGCCGGGGCTGGGGCCGCAGGCAGAAGTCGGGCCGAGAGAGAACTTCCCGACCCCCCGAGGGCGGAGCGAACACAGGGGAAGAAAGAGGAGACTGTTCGAGGATCGTGGGAAGGGACCCTCCCCCAGCTCCTCACCCCTTCTCCGACCTGAAAGCCCAGACCGAGCGGGGACCGTCCACAACCCGGCTGGGACTCCGCCGCCCAACGGCCACCTGTTAGTGCAAGCTCCGCAGCAGGGCCGGCGGGAGGCGCTCAGCTCCGGCGCACGGCGCCACTGGCGGGGTCCCCCGAAGCGAGCGGTCCCCACTGCCCGGAGGCACCCAGTCCCGGCCCCGGGAGGCATCCATCCTTACAACACCTACTAGCCTGCCCGCCGCGCACTTGGGGGTGCAGCGCCGCGTCCCTCCGGCCCCGCCCGGCGGCCACGCCCCTCAGGCCGCCCCTGGTCCGCGGGTCCTTGCAGACCCCGGCCTCGGGACCTGCTCGGGGGGACTTGGTGACGCTCCCCTCCACTTGCCTCCCCAGCGAGCGGGCATGAGCGGCCGGCGGCCCCGGGAAGAGTACGTGGCGGAGCAAGGTCTCGGCAGACACCAGGCTTGGGCGACCCTGGTCTCCCAGACCCCCTCGGCGCCCAGCCCCCACTCCCACCCCTCGGCAGGGCCCGGAGCGATCTCGGAGCGGCCCTCGAGCTACCCGCCCCCGGCCGGCCCCGCCCCAGGATGGCCAGTTCCCATAGCAACCGCACAGACACCGGTTGCCAAGCAACCTCTCCCCCTCCTCCTTCCCCTCCTCTGGCGTCCGCTCCCCCAGCCTCAGCCTCCTCCCGCCCCCTCGCCAGCCTCCATCTCCCCTGGGGCCCCGACGCGGCCCCTCGCGATCGCTCTGGTCTTGGGCTGCGCGCGCGCGCGTGAGTTTCTGTGTGTTTCATTGTGTCAATGTGCGAGGGGGTGTGCGTGTGCCAGTGGAGAGTTTATGGGATCCGTGTGTTGGGGGGGGTCCCCCGTGGCCGCGAGGATACACGCCCGCTTGCTCTGGCTCCTTTGTGTCTCGCGCGGAGCCAGTGCCGCGCCCACCCGTTCCCGGCCGGCGCCCGGAGCCGGGTGTGTGTGTGCGCGCGCGTGTGTCCGGGCGCGCGCGCGGGGTGGGGGGGCCGGGCCGGCCGTACCTTCGATGCAGCACACGCGCCACAGCCCCGAGTGGGTGAGGTCGCCGCGGGTGCGGCGGGGCGAGGGCCCGTCGTCCATGGTCAGGTTGGTGCCGTTGCAGATGTGCGCGCTGGAGTAAAGCCAGTAGTCCGTGCCGATGGCGATGGCCATGAGCGAGAAGGCGGCGAAGGCTCCGGCCGTGGTCAGCAGCGTCTGCAGCCCGCGGTCGCATCGCACCATGGTGGTGGGCGCCTCATAGCCCGCCGCCCGCCGGCCCGGCCCGCCGCGCCCGCCCGCCCTGCTCCCTCTGCGCGCCGCGCCGGGGGCGCCGGGGCTGGGGGCCGAGGCCCGGGGGGCGGCGCCGCGCCGCGCGCTCCGGCCGCGCCGGGGCTCAAACTCCGAGGCGCGGCGGCGAGTGCGGGCTGCGCGGGCCGCCGGGCGGGCTGGCGGCGGCGACCGGGGCTCCTCCCTCTCGGCCCGCCCTCCCCGCGCGGCCCGCGCCTCCGCCCCGCGCCCTCCGCGCCGCCGCCGCCGCCGCGCTCCCGGCCCGCGCCCCGCCGCTCGGCGCCGCCCCTCGAGCCTCGGCCCCGCCGGGCGTGCGCTCCCGGCTCTGCGCGCCCCGCTCCCCGCCTCTCCGCGCTCGCGCCGGCCTCTCTCCCCAGCTCATTCACATCCCGAGAGCGAAGGGAGCCACGGTCCGGTCCCCAGGCGGAGCGCGGGGAACCGGCGTTGCCAGCCTCCCCGCTTTCCCAGCCCAGGACACCCCATCTTTCTTAAATGGCCCTGCTGCTGCTGCTGCTAAGTCACTTAAGTCGTGTCCGACTCTGTGCGACCCCAGAGACGGCAGCCCACCAGGCTCCCCCGTCCCTGGGATTCTCCAGGCAAGAACACTGGAGTGGGTTGCCATTTAGGGACTCTTTAATAGTGGGGTGTGTGCGCGCGCGCCTGTATCCGCCGCTTCGCGTGCACATATCGGCGCCTCTACCTGGCGATGAATGTACAGGCGTGCGCGCGGGAGTGGGAGAGTTCGGGTCAGATTTCCAGAAGCACCAGATGTGGGTCGCGGCCGGGAGACGTGTTCCAGGCCAAGCCAGGCCCGGGCCAGTCCCCCCGGCCCTCTAGGTGGCTCCTGCACCCAGCGGGCAGGGGCTGGAGGACCCGACTCTGGGGCTGAGGCAGAAGGGAGGGGGCCGCCGGAGGTCCTTCCGGAGGAACACCAGACCGCTGTTTGAGGCCGGACGGGGCGGCCGCGGTGGAAGCTGCGTGCCCCCTCCCCACGTCAGCTTCTGTGGTGCTTTGCTGCCAGTCCAGAGGGCCCCGTTTGTGCTGGATTCAAACATTTCCACCCACCGCTGGCTCCCTCTCTCCCCCGGTCCCCCTTCAATACCTTTATTTCTTTTTCCCTTTCACTCTACTCGAGCTTAACTGGCTTTCCTCACCTCCTCCTTTTATTGCCAGCCTCTGCCTCAAGCCCTGCTGACTTCACTTAATTGCCTTAGCTGTTGGCAGGATTCCAACCTGGACAAGCTCCCTTCTCCAGAACCCGCCAGGCTCCTCCTCGGTTAAGACCCAGCTGGAAACTCTTCCCTCCAGGAAGCCCTTGGGGGCCAGCATCTGAATGTCCAACCTGCCTCTGCTTCCTCCCCTCCCGCATCCTGTGGAAAGCAGCCCTGGACCCCAGGAAGGTCTACGGAGAGCGGCTCTCTTCCTGGAAGATGCAAATTTCACCCTCTTTTTCCTCTTCCCACAGCCCCTGTGACCCAAAGAAAGTTAATTACCCCATGCTGGAATAACTGGTCTCTCTTCCATGAGACTGTGCGCCTTTCGCAAGTCTGAGGTACATGAGATGTGTTTGATCAAGAAATATTTCCTGACCCCTGGAAAATGACATTCTGATTGGGGAAAACAGCGTGTAAATAATAGGGGGAAACTCCAAGATGAGCCTGGCTGCATCAGTTCCCATTTGTCGGTCGCTTCTCTGCCTTTGGGTGTTTGTTCTGCTTCTTCCAAGTCTCAAAGGACAAGAATCATCTATGTGTGTTTCACTTTCACCCACCTACCACCTGGTGCCCAGGGTGTGTCTGAAGGTGTGCACCAGGCATGGGACGACTTGCTCTGGGCCAGAAGAGGGTTACCGACCTGTCCCTAATACACACAAGGATAAATTCTGGATTTTCTTCTCCGAGGCTCCCAGACAGGTGGGTCTCAAGACTCGCTTTTCTTCTTCTTTCTCTCTCTCTCTTTTTAAAGCAGCAAATCTTTGCTTCAAATTAAATCTTAAAACAGAAAAGTAAAGGAAAGTGAAAGTCGTTCAGTTGTGTCCGACTCTTTACAACCTCATGGACTATACAGTCCATGGAATTCTCCAGGCCAGGAGATTGGAATGGGGAGCCGTTCCCTTCTCCAAGGGATCTTCCCAACCCAGGGATCGAACCTAGGTCTCCCACACTGCAGGTGGATTCTCTACTGTTTGAGCCACAAGGGAAGCCCAAGAATACTGGAGTGGGTAGCCTATCCCTTCTCCACTGGATCTTCCCAACCCAGGAATTGAACTGGGATTTCCTGCATTGCAGGCGGATTCTTTACCAGCTGAGCTATCAGGGAAGCCTATTCCAGTGTAAACAAGCCAGTTCTCCCACCAGTTAGCCCTGTAGGTAAGAGCTGGCACTGCTGTGGTTGAATGGGGGACCCACCCACACCCCCTGCAGCCCCCAAAGCAGCCCTGTGGATGTAAGTGTCCAGGAAACATGGTGTGGAAACTGACACCCTTGGTCACAGCTTCAGCCCCTGTGTTCCGTTCTACCTGCAGCCTTCCTCTGGGGACTTCGTAAGAAATGAATGAAAGAGATAAACGGATCCGACCTGTGGGGGGCGGTGAGTGGGGTGAGTCGCTCTCCCCAGTGTCCCCCTAGGTCAAAGGTGGGGGGATGGGGGGGCCTCCTGCAACCCAGTGACCTCTGGGTTAGTCCCGTGGCGACAGAACTCCTTGTCCCTTGGAGCCCGGACACACCAGCTCCTACCCCACCATCCTCAGAGGAATGTGTGAAGAGCTGAGAAAGCACTGGTCTAGGAGCCCAGACTGCCACCAGCAGGGCCACCCTGGGCGGCCGGGGCACGGGGAGGGAGGCGTGGCTCCGTCCCCTTTTCAGAGCTGTTTTAGGGTCAAATACAGAGCCTCGCACGCCGCATCCACTTAGTGACCCTTCACAGCATGAGTAGTGGGTGTTCCCCTCTCTACCTTTCTTTGTGACCACCAAGGACTTTACTTAACTCCTCTGTGTCTCAAATCCCCATGGTGTCAGGTGGTGGATAATAGTGAGACTAACAGCAAATGTAAACTGCAGCCCTAGACGGTGACCTCCTTGAGGCCTCATGCCTTGGAAGATCCGGCTCAGACCCTGATGACCTCAAGGCCAGAGTTTCCCAAGAACATGAAGCGGCTTCTTTGTTCTTGTCAAGAGTTGCTTGACTGTTAATTCACCTGAGGGATGTGGACTCCAGTGGGGGCTCAGCGGTTTGCCTTTCTATCCGTGGCCACACAATTGTCAAGCTGGAGATTGTGAGGGTGTAGACTGTGGAGTCAAATAAGGACTTGACCGCCGGCAAAGGGAGCAGGAGCAAACTCAAGACTGAGACGGTTCATCATGCCTGGGTGAGCACAATTTAAATCTGGAAATTTCTGCTCAGCCGGATTAGAGAGCTCTAAATGGCAGTATTTAACTCTTGCCTGTGGTCCCTGGAGCTTCTCCCAAGTGACATTTCCACATCTGAGGGGGACATGTCCTTCAGTTGCTGGGGAGGAGGCTCTGGACCAACCTCGTTCTAGAGAGGCTGGGTGCTTGGGGTCTTCCCTGGGGAGCCACGCGGGATGCGTTTTCCTGTGGGGGAGGGGAAACAAATCATCATACCTGTCATTCTTTGGACAGCCCAGCAGGGGAGGGGTGTGCAGAGCCCCCTCCAAAGCTGTCTGTTCCAACACAGAGCGGTGCCTTTCCCCTTAGCAGATCATTTGGGTAGTCCCCACAATTCTTCAAGTCTTCAGGATATCAACCCTTAATATTCATTGGAAGGACTGATGCTGAAACTGAAGCTCCAGTACTCTGGCCACCTGATGCGAAGAACTGACTCATTGGAAAAGACCCTGATGCTGGGAAAGATTGAAGGGCAGGAGGAGAAGGGGGCGACAGAGGATGAGATGGTTGGATGGCATCACCGACTCAATGGACATGAGTTTGAATAAACTCCGGGAGATAGTGAAGGACAGGGAAGCCTGGCGTGCTGCAGTCCATGGGTCGCAAAGAGTTGGACATGACTTAGAGACTGAACAACTACACAATTCTTCACTGTACTTTGTTCCTGAAGACAAAGCTTTAATGAGCTCAGAACCAGCTGATAACACCACCTCCAGGGTGATGCAGCCCTGGGAGTGGGCAGCTCCCTGCGTGTAAGGTGCCCATCTAAGCTGGAGGAGGCTGCATGGCAGTCATAGGCAGAGGACAGGAAGCAGGAAAGGAGGTGTCCTCGGCTGGCTGGTCTGCAGAAGTGGCTCCGAAAGCCTTTCTTAAAAGCTTTATTCTCCCCCTTTGTCCTCCAGAAATAATGACCTTGTGTGGCAGCTTTTTTGTAATATCTCATTTCCATGCCCCAAGCGATGGTTCACTTGATTCCCAAGGCTTAATGGGGGGATTTGGGGAGCCTGGGAGATACCGTGAGTGGATAGACATAAAGAGTGGTTTTGTGTTTTCATAGCAAAGGGTTGGGGATGAGTCTTACTCAGCTCAGTTTGGAGGCTTATCAGCAGCCTGTCCGGTCTGCTCGGATCCGAGAAGAATGCTTCCAGATCCACATCCCACAGCCTCCCCACCGTCAGATCAGGCGCTTGGCAAGGGTGCTGTTTTCTTTTTCTTCAGCATGTCAGCAAGATCCTTTGAGAGAGAGGGCAGAGGAGAAAATGGTACTTGGCTTTATGTGTTCAGGTTCACCCCACTTCGTTTGCTGATCGCATGTCCCAGGCGCAGTGGCTGGAGCCGGGTGCCTTGCTCCGCAGTGGAGCAGTGGCCGCATTGCTGTCTCCACACTAGCTGCCCCAGGAGTGCAGAGGGTGGGAAGCTGCCCTCCATATGCCGCTTCTGATGTGGGCATCAGTACACTTAATCACGGCAACTGTGGAAGGTGTATCTTTACCCTGTTATGCAGAAGATAAGCCTCCAGCTAAACAGAGAGTCAGTGACCCAGCTGGGCTTGGAACCTGTTCTGCCTGGGGTGTGGCCAAGCTCTGTCAGCCACTTACTGCACCCCAAGCCCTGGGGTCTCCAAAGCCCTCTCAGCACATCTGCTTCCTTCCCCTCTTCTTCCCGTAGTTATCCAGATGAAATCAAGTTCAAAGTCACAGCAGTGTGGAGCGGTGAAGAAATGCCTGCCCCTCGCAGCCTAGGTGGGGTGAAGATGACTCTGCATCTCCTGGGTAGGTTGGCGGTGAGCTGGGCTGACAGCAGGTGATGGAAGCCACCAGCCCCAGGGGCCCCCCATCCGCCCCTTCCTTCCCGCTGCTGCCCCCAACTCCGGACACTTGCTGCTGCTGGCCAGAGCGGAGGGCAGGGACCACCCTTGGTGTGGGGCCTGTGGCTTCTCTGAGCCAGCTCCGGCGCCGGGCTGCCACCCTCCTGGGCATGTGGGCTTATTCAAATCTGTGTGTCTTCAAACTAGATACCATCAGGCAGTCTCTTCTCACCAGAATCTATTCAGGAACCAGCCCCGTGGGTCAGCACATTGACACTAACAACCAGAACCTGTTGGGACCCAGCCCCATGGATCAGCACGTCGACACTAACAAGCTGACTTGGCCAAAGCTTCCAGCCCAGCACGCTGACAGTTAGCCAGTTATTCTGAGAACATTCTTTTCAAAACACTCGACAAACAGGCTGAGAGATTCCTTTGTCCACAGCCAGCCTCTGAAACTGAGCTGAAGCTCAAAGGGTTGAGAACTCCAAGGAGGGTATGAGAGGAGGAGCAGGAGGCGGAAACCTTTGTGAGTGTGGGTGGGGAAGATGGTCAGTGACAGTGAATTTTGCTGCGAACATGGATCATTTGTGCTTTTATCAAAGCGGAGCTTTAATTCCTAAAATATAACAGCCTTGTGCGGGAGCTCGAAGAAAAGGCAGCTTTTCCTGCCGAACTTTGCTGTCGAGCGCCCGCAGCGGAACGGAGACTGTGGTTCAGAGCTGGTCGGCTACTTTGGACCCCTGACACCACCTTGCTTTTCGTCGCCTGCTTCCTGCGGCTCCAGGCTGCCTGCTGGGGTCGGAGCTGTGGCTGTTTTCGGCTCCCTTGGCGCTGCATTTGCCACCGTGTGGATGAGCTTGTTTTATCCTGTGGACGTCTTTGTGAATCATGGAATCAGTCGCATGTTGTGCTCTGCCTTCTATTGGCAGTCCCCACTCTCTTTGTGATGGGTCTCTGCTGTCTTTTTCTCCAAGGCCTTTTCCTCTGAAGAGGGAAGGGGAGGTTGTTGGAGTCAGGTCACTGAAGGTTTCCAGTCCTGCTCTGCCATCTGCAGCTATATGACCTGGGGCTGGTGGCCGCCCCTCTCTGGGCCTTGGTAAAATGGGGAACAAGGCTTCTGCCTGGCGGGGTTGTTGCTCAGATTAAAGAAGCCAGAACACGGCATTGACACAGCGCGGCCAGAGGCTAAGCTTTCCTCAGCTTCCTCAGCACCAGGCTCGGTCCTTAGCTTGTATTAATGCATCTTATCTTCTCCAGAACACTTTGCAATAGGTTGTGGTGGGTCTCATCTTACCAAAGCGGTGACAGAGGCTCATGAGAGGTAGATCATCCTTTTTGGGCTGCGCAGGATGGAGCCCTTTGCTGGACCTCGCAGTCAGGCTCCGAAGCCTGCACTTATCATTTTGACCCAAATATGTACTGTTAAGCGGTGGTTTTATCATGTTTGTCCGTACTCCCTAAAAATTTGGCTTCAGTCCCTCCGTAGCCTCATCAGCGATCGCGGGCCTCCCCAGACTTACATGCTCTCTGTGACGTAGACCATCACCCACGAGTGTGTCCAACCCAGAAGTGCTGGAGGCTCCTCAGTGGGACTCTGCAGGAACCTCTGGATGTGGATTCTGTCCCCATAGGAACCTCTGCTCATGGATCTCCTGGGTGACAAAGGCATTGTTCAAATCGCTGCTGTCCTGGGCTTCCCTGGTGGTCCAGTGGTTAAGACTCTGCACTCCTACTGCAGGGGACATGGGTTTGATCCCTGGTCCTGGGAGGTCCGGTATACTGTGCTGTGCGGCCAGAAACAGTCCTGCTGTCCTTTGCCAGAACCCTTGGAGATCTCGTGGCCAGAGCGCCCGGCTGGTGCCGGAACAGCCCTGGGGTTAGCGTTCCTTCGCTGCTGTGCTGCACCGAGTGGCTCCTGCTTGTACAGCTGCCGCAAGAGACGAATCAGGGGCCCCGCTGACCCAGGCCAGGCGGGGTGACCTCAGCAGAGTCGCTGCTAGATGCACATGACATGAGCTGTGAAGTAATATTTGTCGTGTGGGTGCACGAGGCAGCCAGGCCTCTGGGGTCCTCTGGAAGTGGTCTGAAGACTCTCTGGGGTCTTGGGTGTGTCCGCCCATCAGTAGCTGCTCCTTGGCTTGAGGGCTGTGCCCTCAGGACTGCGTCCACCCTGCCCTGGCAGTAGAACAAATTCGCAGGCGCTCTCTTCTGCCTCCTTACTCACTGGATCTGATACCGGACCATTTCCACGCAAACAGAGGATGGAAAATGAGTGGACTTCCTAGAGGAGCTGTTTCCAATGCTCTGGAGCTTTTACAGTTCAGGGACACGTCTTCTCTGAGCTCGTGCTGTGCTTGTAGGGAGTGCTGTCACCTGGGTCACCTTGGGGGCAGTGCCACCGGGTGGCAGAATTGCCCACTCGTGGCCTCGGGCCCAGGGCAGGTCTGCAGGAAGATGCCTTGTGCATCTCACCCCTGACCTGCTGCCTTGCTGGGCTCCTCTGTGTGTTCAACAGTCTCTATCCCACAAAGAGGGTTCATGATGGACCAGGGTGAACACAAGCTCTAACTTACTGAGCAGTTAATGCGCTGGGCACTTTGTAACAGGAAATATGTTGTCATCCCTATTCTATGGATGATGAAACCAAGGCTTCAGGTAACTTATTCAAGGTCAAAGCTAGCAGATAGGAGAGCTGATCCTGGTCTAGGATCGGCACTCCAAGGAACTTGTTCTTCCTGCAGTGCAGTACTTTTCAACTCTGAACACCCTTGCTAATGGCCTAGGGGGACTTTAGAAACAAAGGCCTCACTCCCAGAGGCGCTGACCCCTCTGGGTGCCCTCTGGGCACCATATTTTTTGACCTACCAAGTGATTCCTAATACACAGGCAGGCAAAGGATCAGGGCACAGGGCCAGGATAGCTTTGGACCCAAGTTCTGCTGGAAAGCGCTTGATTCCCAGCTGAATTCACCGCTGGCATCTGCAGCCTGGCTTGATCTCTGGGAACTCACAGGGAATGGCGGGGGGCAGTCCTGGCGTCAGCTGGGCTGGCTGTGCCTTGGGGTCAGCGGTGCGGGCAGCTGTCCATCGGGTATGATCTGAGAGATTCTAGGAGGCACCCTTCTGCCCGGGGCAGGTCACACTGTCCTGCCCTTTGCCTGCCTTTCCACCCAGCAGGTGGGAGGACAAGGGAGCTGTGGCTCTGACTCCAGAAGGCCTTGAGATGGGAGGGCCTGGGGACGTGGGGACTGAGCCAGCTCCCTCCCCTCCAGCATCCTGCCAGTCCCCACCCCAGCTGCACAGTTTACCTGGTAGAGAGGAGGGGCTCTGCCAGCAGTCAGAGGGCTTGAAGGGTTAGAAACAGGAGGGGATGCTCCCACAAGGGTTGGGGACCCCACAATACCTCGGGGCTCCCATGGGGGCTCAGGGCTCACATGGGGGTTGGGGGGCCCTGTGATGCCTTGGGGCTCCCACGGGGGCTCAGTGCTGTGGGAATCAAGAGGTGGACTGGCCCCACTCTCGGGGAGCCTGGACCCCCCATGCCTGGCTGGGGCCTGCCCGCCCTGGGCTCCTCCTCCGTCTGCCTCGGCCAGTTCCCAGCAAGCTGCCCGCTGCACTTGCCAATGGAGCCAGATGCTGCTTTGGGGAAAATACCTTCTGGAGTTTGTTGTCTGGGCCCTCCCAGCCGACACCCACGGTGGAGAAGACGTGTCAGGATAAATGGAAAATCTCTTCATAAATATTTGGAAAAAAGGAAAAGGGAAAAGGAAAGAACTAACTGTCTGGGATGCCTTTGGGGGCATCTTAGTGACGGCCACAGAGAGTTGGGGGAGGCAGGTCACCAACATTTGTCACCTTGTAGGAGGCCCCAGTGGGAGCTGCCAGGGCCGGGTCCGGTTCGGGCTGTGGGCACTGAGGGGCCTTGGCTCCAGGGAGAGGCCAGGCCTGCCTGGGTTGCCAGTAGAAGCCACGGAGCGCACGCGGTGCCAAGCTGCCACTTCTCCATAATGCATAATCGTGTCTCTGAACTCTGCTGCCTTGGGACTTCACTACAAGTGGAGCGCAGGCTGAAGTGGCTCCAGGGGCGCCCCAGGAGGAGAGTGGAGAGGACCCAGGGGCCAAGGCACTGAGGGCAGAGCTGGTGTCAGAGCAGGGGGTGGGGGCAGCACGCTGAGCCGGCCCAGGGACGGGCTCCAACGCCCGGAAGCCTCAGCCACGGGGACAGAGCGGGCAGCGTCCTCCGCAGGCCAGGCCTCCCCAGGGAGAGGGGCCCTTCCCAGGTCTGGAGACCCCCTTGGCCTCACTCCTGCGCAGCCCCAGTTCTGGCCACACCGCCCCGTGCATCTCTGGAAACAGAAGCTGCTGCTCAGGTCCACCTGTCCTTGGGCTCCTTGTATGCCCTCTTGCTGCCCTCCGGCAGTGTTGCTTGCCTGATGCAGGGCCCTGGCTCCCTTCGTCTCAGATCACAGGGGACGGACTCTTCACACTGGAGGGAAGGACGGTCCGAGGGGGCGGCCACCAGGCTGGGCAGGGTCCCTGGAAGACAAAATGCTGGGAGAGCGTTATTGGGAGCAGGTGGGTTCCTAAACCTAAGCGTGTTGTTCAGTTGCTCAGACGCGTCCGACTCTTTGCGACTCCATGGGTTGTAGCACGCCAGGCTTCCCTGTCCTTCACCATCTCCTGGAGTTTGCTCAAACTCATTTCCATTGATTTGGTGATGCCATCCAGCCGTCTCATCCTCTAAGTCTATATGTTGGTGCCTATAATTAACTTGGACGTGCGTGGGGTCCTCTGCCTGCAGGCTGGGCAGATGCTGTCCCTGCATAGTGGACAACGTTCTTTAGGTTCCGTAGTTGGTGCCGTCACAACAGGTGAGGACCTTGCGAACATCAGGAGAAGAGGGAGGAGGCTGCAGAGGACAGGGCAGGTGTGATGAGAGGTCTGTCCCCAGGATGCAGACGTGTACACGCAGCGGATACGGAGGATGCAGACGTGTACACGCAGCGGATACGGAGGATGCAGACGTGTACACGCAGCGGATACGGAGGATGCAGACGTGTACACGCAGCGGATACGGAGGATGCAGACGTGTACACGCAGCGGATACGGAGGATGCAGACGTGTACACGCAGCGGGAACGGAGGATGCAGACGTGTACACGCAGCGGATACGGAGGATGCAGACGTGTACACGCAGCGGATACGGAGGATGCAGACGTGTACACGCAGCGGGAACGGAGGATGCAGACGTGTACACGCAGCGGATACGGAGGATGCAGACGTGTACACGCAGCGGATACGGAGGATGCAGACGTGTACACGCAGCGGATACGGAGGATGCAGACGTGTATACGCAGCGGGAACGGAGGATGCAGACGTGTACACGCAGCGGATACGGAGGATGCAGACGTGTACACGCAGCGGATACGGAGGATGCAGACGTGTACACGCAGCGGGAACGGAGGATGCAGCCGTGTACACGCAGCGGATACGGAGGATGCAGATGTGTATACGCAGTGGGAACGGAGGATGTAGATGTATATAGGCCCCAGAGGAGATGCCCTGTGGGAACTGGCTCACAAACACAGAGGCCAGGCAGTCCCACCATGGGCCTTCCAAAAGTTGAGAAGGAAAGCTGGTGATGAAAACCTGTCTGAGCCCAAAGGTCCAAGAAGCAGGAGCTCTGATGTCTGAGGATGGGAGAGGGTGTCCAGCTCAGGAAGAGAGAAAGAGGATTCATCCTTTTCCACCTCCTCTTCTACTCAGACCCTTGGCAGATTGGACAGTGCCCCCTGCTCTGACAAGTGTGGATGTCCTTCACTCGCCTCCTGACAAGAGCATTCCTCTCTGGGAAAACGCCCTCCCAGACAGCCTGAGAGCATCACTAACTAGCTGGCCGGGTGTCCCTCAGCCCAGCCAAGGTGATGCAGAGAACTCACCATCACAGCCTGTTTCTTCCTTGGAGGGCAGGTGTCAGAATGATTAGCCACTTCTGGAAGGATGCAGGACCTGGAGGCCTGGAGGCTGGGCCCAGAGCCGGCGGAAGAGTGGCTGCAACCACTGCTGAACATGAAGTCTCCCTGATGAGTCAAATTCTCTCTGGTGTATTGATTGCGAGTCAGTCCTACCAGACAGAAATGCTGGGTTCTGCACGTGTTTCTAAAACCTCACTTTAGAGAAACTGACGGTGAATTAAAAGCCAATTGAAAATGAGGCTGGTTGAGAAGCAGAGGCTTTGGTTGTTGGTTCTTCTATCAGCCGACTGCATTCCCCAGCGTCTCCCCGGTGTCTGCCCCTGGACTGGTGGTATTAGGTGAGTGATTAAGCAGAGTAAACGTGATGCACTAACTCCTTGACTCAGGTGACAGGTACAGTGGGTTGAATGGTGACCGCCCCCTCAAAAAAGGTATGTCTGTGTTCTCACTGCAGAACCCACGAAGGCAGCAGGCGACCTTATGAGGAGAAAGGACCTTTGCAGATGCAACCAAGGGTCTGAAATGAGACGGTCCTAGAGGGGCAGGCCTTGGTTCGAGTCAAGTGTCCTTACTGGAGGACAGGGGCAGCCAGAGGGGCCTGCACATCGCTAATACCCTCGCGCCTCTGCTGGACACCCAGGCCCAGGTCTCCAAGCCTGGCGGTCAAGTGCGAACGCCGACCCGGTCCCCCGCAGTGCAGCCCGCCCGCTGCCCTGTGTCTCGCCCAGGTCCGTCCTCCTGCCGATGGCCGCCCGGTCCCCCTTCCCGCCTCAGCCTCAGCAAGCTCTTATCCAGCTCAACGCCGCACACACCTGGCTTGACCTCTGTCTAGAAAGTTCTTTCTTCTCCTGGCGGGTCTCAACTCTTGGTCTCAACTTCAAGGTCACCTTCTCAGTGACACCTGTGCGGACCCTCCGCCTGGGGCTGGGCGCGTTCTCCTTCCTTGAACACCTTCTTCTCTGCCCCTGTGGCCAGCACGCTCAGTGATGGAGGGGCAGACGCGCCACTGCGGTTCTTCCGCACGCGTGCACACACACCCGCGCACACACACAGCAAACCCCAGAGCCATGTGGCCATCTCTCTCTTGTTTGGATCTGACTCTCCACCGCAAACATGGGACCCTGCAAAGCTCTGCATATTTACTGAAAGAAAAGGTAAAGGACGAGCCTCCCTGAGCCATACAGAGACAGGAGGAGCAAAAAGGAGCCCGCAGTTACGGGACAAGCTTCTCCCAGAACCCTACAAGTTTGTTATCTCACAACAGCAGGCTTGGAAATGTAATTACTTTGTTTTTCTCTCTCCTCCAAAAGCCTTGTTTTTCCACTGTTCTCCCTGTTGAGTAAGCGTGTGCATTAACCCTGACGGCCGCAGAAGAGAAGGGTTTGTGGGCTCACAGCGAGCTTGCAGAAGTCAGACCTCCAGAAGGAGAAACTTCCTGTCCAATGCAACATTGGATGAAAGTTGAAATGCACTTGCAGAAATAAATTGGTTGCTATAGCAACAGGTCCCGGTTCTCCCTCAGAAGAAAAACACAGAGGTGGCGGGGAGTCAGCTAACTTAACTTTGGTCTCGGCTTGAGAGAAGGAGCCGCCCAAACAGAATTAGGGGCTGTGTTGTGAAGTGTCTCACGTCACCTGCCTGTGTAAATGATGTTTACACACCTGCCCCAGCCCGGCTGACAGTCCTGTTGCTTCCCTGGTTGGCTCCTGTGGGCAGCAGAATGTTCAGTGCCCGCACAGCAAGGCTTCTGACCCTCTTAGGGGGTGCAGTTTAGCACCCCTCCTGCATTAAAATGCTCCCTGAAACTCATGCTCTGAAGAGACCCTGTGCCAGGTCCTTCGGTAATGAGCAATCAACTGCTGAAACACTCTGGTGGTGAGTTCGGATTTTTGTCTATATATGGCTTCCCAGGGTGGAATCCACCCACTCGCACTGGGAGAGTTCATCGAAAGTGCCAGAGAAGGGAGTGGAGAGGTGATTCTCGGCGTGCGTTCGGGGTGCGTGGGGAGGGGCAGCGATGGGCGGCAGGGCTGAGGCAGGCGGGCAGGCGCCCTCCGCGGCCACGCGGACGCTGAGGCGCGGCAGCCCCTGTGAGTGGGCAGCCAGCCTCGGCAGTCTCCTCTGATCAGATCATCTGTTGAGCATGTGAGTCCAAAGAAGCGCTTTTCAGTGACAAACAGACCCGGAGCGCGCTCCTGCTCCGTCTGCTGGTGGGCGGTGGTCCGTGAAGCTTGTAGGTTCATTTCACTCTTCGTCTTTGCTCGATGTGCGTTTGTCGAAGTCCCTCTGTGGGAGGCTCCACGCCCTCGTCTCTGCGACCTGTGAGTGCACACCTCACCACGGGAGGGGGTTACGGCTGCAGGTGGCATTAAGGTTGCTCCTCAGACACCCTCACACAGGGGCTGACCCTGGGTTACTGGGGGGACGCCAATGGAATCACGAGCGCTCTTGAAAGTGTAAGAGGGAGGAAGAGAGGAAGTCAGAGTGGCGAGGTGTGGGGTCCGGACCAGTCGCTGACTGAAGATGAAGGAAGGGGTGTGAGCACGGACGGGCGACGCCGGAAGCTGGCAAGGGAGGGGAGCGGTGCCCGCCCAGGGTGTCTGGAGAGGACCACGGCCCTGCCCGCACCTCGACTCCAGCCCAGGGGGCCCCACAACTGTTAAGACAGGAAATCCGTGCTGTTTCAAGCCTTAGACGGTGGTCTGTTTATAGCAGCCCTAAGGTGTGCCAAGGCCCAGGCCGGCACCAGGTTCTGGGGGCCAGGGAGGCGTGTCCCCCACCAGTCACAGTCCAGAGAGGGCAGCCGGGCCCCTGGGGAGTGGATGGAAGGACTGGCTGGTGGGAGAGAGGTTGGCAGCCCGGACCTGGGAGGGGACGAGCCAGAAGGGTGAGAGCTGGGGAGGCCCCGGACACACGCAGCTGGCCCAGTAGCCACAGCCTGGTGACCTCGGCACAGAGGCTTGAGTCTCCCCCTGGGAGCTGCAAGGGAGGGTTTTGAGCGGGAAACGGATGAATTTTGATGAACCCAATCAGAGAAATCAGGCAGAAGCAAAGTGAGTCAAAATCAGAGACAATGGATCAAAAACAATACTTGTCAGGGTCCTGGGCCTAGTGGGGCGGCCCGGCTCGGAGGCGGGGAGGCTGAGCGAGGCCCTGCCTCCCTTGCTCTTTCCAGCTGGCCTGGGTCCCTGACCCGTCTCAGGTGAGTACTGGAGCCCCTCAGGTGGCCCTCTCCCCTCTTCTCCCCACACCGTCCTCGGCTCGACAGCCCCGAGGAGGTGGAGATGGAGCTGTGGTTACTGGCTGAGCCGGGCCTGCCAGCCCTCCATAAATTAAATGCAAAGTGTAACAATTGATTATTTAGGGCATAATTACCATTATTTTCTAATATGAAAAAGCAGGGATGAACGCTGGAATGGATGCCAGCCAGAATGAAGAGAGGCGTTCTGTTCATCTGCTGCTGACAAAGCGGTCCCTGAGGAGGGCTGCCTTGGGCCATGCCAGGCTGCACTGGCTCTGCGGGGGGCACACCCCAGGCTGGAGGGAGCTGGGGGCCGCACTCTGCCCTCTGCGGGCTGGGCGGGTGGCAGCGCTGGCTACTTGGGGGGTGGGCTGGGCTCTGGTCCCACGTGGCAGCCAGAAGGGAAATGGGGAGGTCAGCGGAGGAACTGGGAGGCTGCGGTCAAGTGCGGACTCTCAGGTTCTTATCCATGGCCGAAGCGCTGGGCCCCGCGGGCGGGCTTCAAGGAGGAGCCAGAATTCCCTCCTCCTGTGACTGAGCCTGGAGACCCTCAGTCCCCGCTCTCCCTGTGGCTCTGCTGGCGGGGTCCTGTCTTGTTGCTCCTTTTCCAGATCGTCCAGGCCCTGGGTCGCCATGGTGACAACACGTATGATTCGACTCCGCCCCCGCCCCCCACAGCCCAGGGACTGTCACAGCAGGTGCTCTGTGCCCTCGACCTCCTTAAATTCCTCAATCTCCCTCCGACCGCGTTGCCCGATTTTACACAGAAGCTTGAGGCTCAAAGGGTTACGTGGTTTTCCACCTACATACACCTTGCTAGTGGCAGAGTCTGGATTCACACCCAGGTCACTGTCAGTTCCTGAGCCAGCCTCTCCCCTTGGTGCCTCTGGCCACCGTCCCAACCCCCTACCACCCCAGCCCCCGAGGGTCCCCCTTAGACAGGCCCCAGGGCGGGCTTGCTCTGGCGAGAGAGGGGGCACTTCTGCAGTTTGGGGCGGCCACCCTGGGAAGCCAGCACTTGCAGGAGTGGTGTTTCCTGCTGCCTTCATAGCTGGGTCGTCTCCCAACCAGACCCACTTCCAAGTCATGTAGCTGCCGAACCAAACAGCAAAATGCGGGTGAGAGTGCTGGTGTCACCCGATGCTGGGGCCTCCTCCTGCCCACCCGGCCCACACCGACTCCCACCCATGCCTCCAGCACTGGGCCTGGGAGATACAGGCTGTCCTTCGCTGCTCACTCACACACACTCACACACACACACACACACACACGCTTCCTAAAGGCAGACTCCAGCAGTTAAGGTGATCAACAGACACCAAAGGCTGGAGTCTGCCTTCAGGAAGCTCCCGACCAGGAGGGGAGCCAGGCAGCAGATGGGTGAGGGGAATTCACATTCAGGAGCTGTGACAGGCAAGACGGGCTGAGGACGTCCAGGCTGGGTGGAGGCGTTGGAGGCTGCGGACACTTGCATAAAGTCCCCAGATGATGAGAAGAGCACGGGAGAGCCCTCCGGGCAGGGTGCACAGGCCCGCCTGTGGGAGTGGGAGTGTCTGGGGGTCTGGGGGTCAGGCTGGCAGGAGGGGCAGGGGCAAAGGCTGGTGCGGACTCAAGAGCTAGGTTGCAAAGGATTTGGCGACTTTTCTTGAAAGGGTGGGATGTCACTGAGGGAATTCAGAAGCCAGAAATTGAGTGACATGCGCAAATCTTCCAGAGACTAGCATAGCATGGAGCAGAGAGCAGAGGGTGTCAGGAGACCCGGAGAGGGAGGCTTGGTGTCTGGGCAGGAGAGGGAGCTGGTTTGGGCCAGGCAGGGGCCTCAAGGGGGGCGGGGAGAGACCTGAGCTGGACAGGGTGGGGGCAGCTTTGACAGAGGTCTCCGTAAATGGAGCTGAGAAGGAAAGAGCAGCCATTCACCTCCTGGGCCCATCCCGGTCCTGTCCAGTGCCAGGACACATGCCATGTCTGTCGCCGTGCCCAGCCCCAGCTCTCAGGACCCACTGCTTGGAGCCGAGTGGGCAGCGCCATCCTGACACTTGTGTGACTTGTCCCTGTGGAAGCCAGTGTGGTCTCTGCGGCCTCTGGCGTCTGCTTGATTGAAGACATCAGCTCAGGAACTGCGGCTTCCTGAATGAAAACCTAAAATCGCATTGACTCTGCAGCTGCAGCTGGAAGGACTCCAGCCCCCCCAATGCTCCCACAGAAGCCGTGCTGGGCTTGCTGGGCTGTGGCTGGAGTTCCTCCCACACCCTCCATGCAGTGTGACCTGCCCCTTCCTAGGGAGGTGCAGACTCAGGAGGAAGCAGTGAGCTGCCTGGGGGCTGTTTAGACTGGGAGATGGCCACTTGTAAGAGAGCAGATCCCCCAACACATACCCTCACACACTCACATCCTCATACACACACACACACACTCATGCACACACATACTCACACATACACTCACACACACACTCTCACAAAACTCATACACACGTGCACACACACATTCGCGCACTCACATATGTTCACACACAATGCACACACTCACACACACATGCTCACGCATACACACGCACACACTCACATACTCATACACACACACACACGCTCATGCACACACATGCTCACACATACTCACACATACACTCACACACACACTCTCACAAAACTCATACACATGTGCGCACACATGCACACACTCACACACTCACATATGTTCACACACAATGCACACACTCACACACACATGCTCACGCACACACACGCACACACTCACATCCTCATACACACACACACACGCTCATGCACACACATACTCACACATACACTCACACACACACTCTCACAAAACTCATACACACGTGCACACACACATTCGCGCACTCACATATGTTCACACACAATGCACACACTCACACACACATGCTCACGCACACACTCACATCCTCATACACACACACACACGCTCATGCACACACATACTCACACATACACTCACACACACACTCTCACAAAACTCATACACACGTGCACACACACATTCGCGCACTCACATATGTTCACACACAATGCACACACTCACACACACATGCTCACGCATACACACGCACACACTCACATCCTCATACACATGCACACGCTCACACACACACGCTCATGCACACACATGCTCACACATACACTCACACACACACTCTCACAAAACTCATACACACGTGCACACACACATTCGCGCACTCACATATGTTCACACACAATGCACACACTCACACACACATGCTCACGCATACACATGCACACACTCACATACTCATACACACACACACACGCTCATGCACACACATGCTCACACATACTCACACACACACTCTCACAAAACTCATACACATGTGCGCACACATGCACACACACACTCACACATGTTCACACACAGTGCACACACACACATTCTCACAACTCACACACACACTCACTCATGCATACACATGCACACACACACTCTCACACAAACTCATACACACGTGCACACACACATTCGCGCACTCACATATGTTCACACACAATGCACACACTCACACACACATGCTCACGCACACACACGCACACACTCACATCCTCATACACACACACACACGCTCATGTACACACATACTCACACATACACTCACACACACACTCTCACAAAACTCATACACACGTGCACACACACATTCGCGCACTCACATATGTTCACACACAATGCACACACTCACACACACATGCTCACGCATACACACGCACACACTCACATCCTCATACACATGCACACGTTCACACACACACGCTCATGCACACACTCTCACAAAACTCATACACACGTGCACACACACATTCGCGCACTCACATATGTTCGCACACAATGCACACACTCACACACACATGCTCACGCATACACACGCACACACTCACATACTCATACACACACACACATGCTCACCCATACACTCACACACACACTCTCACAAAACTCATACACACGTGCACACACACATTCGCGCACTCACATATGTTCACACACAATGCACACACTCACACACACATGCTCACACATACACACGCACACACTCACATCCTCATACACATGCACACGCTCACACACACACGCTCATGCACACACATGCTCACACATACACTCACACACACACTCTCACAAAACTCATACACACGTGCACACACACATTCGCGCACTCACATATGTTCACACACAATGCACACACTCACACACACATGCTCACGCATACACACGCACACACTCACATCCTCATACACATGCACACGCTCACACACACACGCTCATGCACACACATGCTCACACATACACTCACACACACACTCTCACAAAACTCATACACACGTGCACACACACATTCGCGCAAACACTCACATATGTTCACACACAATGCACACACTCACACACACATGCTCACGCATACACATGCACACACTCACATACTCATACACACACACACGCTCATGCACACACATGCTCACACATACTCACATATACACTCACACACACACTCTCACAAAACTCATACACATGTGCGCACACATGCACACACACACTCACACATGTTCACACACAGTGCACACACACACATTCTCACAACTCACACACACACTCACTCATGCATACACATGCACACACACACTCTCACACAAACTCATACACACGTGCACACACACATTCGCGCACTCACATATGTTCACACACAATGCACACACTCACACACACATGCTCACGCATACACACGCACACACTCACATCCTCATACACATGCACACGCTCACACACACACGCTCATGCACACACTCTCACAAAACTCATACACACGTGCACACACACATTCGCGCACTCACATATGTTCGCACACAATGCACACACTCACACACACATGCTCACGCATACACACGCACACACTCACATACTCATACACACACACACATGCTCACCCATACACTCACACACACACTCTCACAAAACTCATACACACGTGCACACACACATTCGCGCACTCACATATGTTCACACACAATGCACACACTCACACACACATGCTCACACATACACACGCACACACTCACATCCTCATACACATGCACACGCTCACACACACACGCTCATGCACACACATGCTCACACATACACTCACACACACACTCTCACAAAACTCATACACACGTGCACACACACATTCGCGCACTCACATATGTTCACACACAATGCACACACTCACACACACATGCTCACGCATACACACGCACACACTCACATCCTCATACACATGCACACGCTCACACACACACGCTCATGCACACACATGCTCACACATACACTCACACACACACTCTCACAAAACTCATACACACGTGCACACACACATTCGCGCAAACACTCACATATGTTCACACACAATGCACACACTCACACACACATGCTCACGCATACACATGCACACACTCACATACTCATACACACACACACGCTCATGCACACACATGCTCACACATACTCACACATACACTCACACACACACTCTCACAAAACTCATACACATGTGCGCACACATGCACACACACACTCACACATGTTCACACACAGTGCACACACACACATTCTCACAACTCACACACACTCACTCATGCATACACATGCACACACACACTCTCACACAAACTCATACACACGTGCACACACACATTCGCGCACTCACATATGTTCACACACAATGCACACACTCACACACACATGCTCACGCATACACACGCACACACTCACATCCTCATACACATGCACACGCTCACACACACACGCTCATGCACACACATGCTCACACATACACTCACACACACACTCTCACAAAACTCATACACACGTGCACACACACATTCGCGCAAACACTCACATATGTTCGCACACAATGCACACACTCACACACACATTCTCACAACTCACACACACACTCACTCATGCATACACATGCACACACACACTCTCACACAAACTCATACACACGTGCACACACACATTCGCGCAAACACTCACATATGTTCGCACACAATGCACACACTCACACACACATGCACACGCTCACACACACACAAACTCATACGCACACACTGACGTGCACTCACAGATGCATGTGCACACACACTGACGTGCACACACATGCTCACTCCCACACACACTATACATGCACACACACACTCTCACACAAACTCATACACACGTGCACACACACATGTTCGCACACAATGCACACACTCACACACACATGCTCACGCATACACACGCACACGCTCACACACACACGCTCATGCACACACACTGACGTGCACTCACAGATGCATGTGCACACACACATGAACGTGCACACACATGCTCACTCCCACACACACTATACATGCACACACACACTCTCACACGCACACTCATGCACATTCTCACACACATTCTCTCTCTCTCTCACACACACACACACACACGCCACTGCTAGGACAGTTCATGTTCTACGAGCAACTCTCATAGAAGAGAGCTGATTGATTCCAATTTGCATTTTCCCAGGTCTCATAATTCTCTGTTTCGCCTTCTTTACACCGCGGGAGCCTTGGGGCCGTGCGACTGTGTCACAGGAGGGCTGTGTGACCTGCACGACCGCCATGCACTCACCAGCAGGACGGACGGGGCCTTGTGACACTGAGAACACCCCTGGCCCTCGCCCTGTCGCTCTTCCCCAAGGGAGGCAGGTGTGTCAGCCTGGGAGCCCCTGAGACGTCCTCCCCTCCCGAGGAAGGAAAGCGGACGGGATGCCTCGGAGGGACCTCAGATGGGACTCTGAACTGGCGGCCGCCCCCTCCAGCATTCCCAGGCAAGATGGTTCCCCAGCGGCAGGTGTCTTGAGACAGTTTATTTCGGGAGGCAGGACTCAGCTCTGTCTGCATGTGGAAGGGTGTTCCGCTCCCCAGAGCCGCCGGGCAGGGTGCCAGGAAGCCGGGTTATTAAGCAGGTTTTCAAAGTCTGAGGTCATTGCTGTTCTCTCCTCCCTGCAAAAACCCCAGACGTCAGCTCCTCGAGCAGCCGGCTCCCCGGGTCCCTGAATGCCTGGCCCCATTCATTCGCTCACTCGTTCACTCCCTTGCTCCACACACATTTATCACGGCCCTGCAGTGTGTCAGGCACCGGGGTACAGGATGAACAACGCACACAGCCCTGTTGTCAAGGAACTGACTTTCTGGTAAGGGAGGAAGAAAAAAGCAAGTCAATAAAAGAGCAATAGAGAGAATGGTGTGAACAGCCGAAGAAGCAGGCCCAGCGGAGGGCGTGAGGCACCCATCTGGGTCCGGGCGGCCTCTGGGCTGGGGCCGGGGCAAAAGAGGAGGCCAAGCCTGGGGTGCATGGCCAGACTGTGACTTTCGGGAAATGTTAAAAGAAGCTCAAGGTGAGGGATGGCTGACTTTGTGAGCCAAGTCGTAAGGGCTGTGTTTGCCTTGCTAAGCGGCTTAGGTTTTATTCTGGAGGCAAGGGGGAGCCAGCCGAAAAGGGCCACTAGGCTATCTGCAGTGTCTGCATTTTAGGACATCCCTCTGGCTGCCGTGGGGGGATGGGGAGCAGACAGGCAGCGTGAGAGCCTGACCTGTGAGCAGTTGGGTGTGGCCCGGAGAGGACAGAGAGAGAGACCCAGAGGAGGTGAGACCCCCCAGGTGGCTTGTGAGATAGGGAGGGTGTGGCAGGGGGTGGAGTTTACTCCTGGGACCCTGGCCTGGGGAACTGCAGCGGTAAAGGCTGCCCTGATCTGCTGCAGGAACACTTTTAGCAGTGAGATGTAGAAACCTAACAGTGAGTTAAGCAATTAAAAAGTTTTTAATTATCCCACATCCTGATGAGTCTGGAGGTGAGCCATCTAGGGCTGCTTTAACATCTCAAGAGTGTCATTAAAGATCTAGGATCTTTCTTTTTGCTTCCCCATCCTCAATGTGGGGCTTCCCTGGTGGCTCAGAGGTTAAAGTGTCTGCCTCCAATGCGGGAGACCCGGGTTCGATCCCTGGGTTGGGAAGATCCCCTGGAGAAGGAAATGGTAATCCACTCCAGTATTCTTGCCTGGAGAATCCCATGGACGGAGAAGCTTGGTAGGCTACAGTCCACAGGGTCGCAGAGAGTCGGACACGACTGAGCGACGGGACGGAACGGAACGGAACGGATCCTCAATGTATTTGCTTGTTAACCTCATGGTTGCAAGATGGCTGCTGTAGCTCCAGACATTTTCATGGCAGGAAGAAGAGGAAAGAGGTGGTCATAGCCACATCTGTTCCCTTAAATCAAGAAAAACAAAGCTTCCAGAAGATTCCACTTATAAATCAATGGCCATCCTTAGCTTGAAGAAAACTGGGAAAGTGAGTTTTTAAATTTCCGGCACCAATAGTGGAGGCTCGTAAGAAAGAAAGGGGCTGGGAACAGGCTTTGAGTTAGTAGTGTCAGCAAGCAAGATGAAAAGCTTTGGAGGAAAAGGAAGCTTAGCTCCATGCCTGGGGAGGCGTGGGTTGTGGAAAAAAAGCAACCTCAACTCAAGAGAAGACTCTTGGGAGTCCCTTGGATGCAAGGAGATCAAACCAGTCAATCCTAAAGGAAATCAACCCTGAACATTCATTGGAAGGACTGAAGGTGAAGTTCCAGTACTTTGGCCACTTGATGAGAAGAGGTAACTCATTGGAGAAGACCCTGGTGCTGGGAAAGATTGAGGGCCAGTGTCTCTGGGCCTTGGTTTCCTCCTGTTACTGTGTGAGAGACCAGACCCTTCCTGATTCCACAGCAATCACTGAAGTCAAGTATGCACACGACGTTCAAAGGAAATCTCTGGGAACCTGCTGCACCGTCTGGAACCCGCTCATCCGGCCAGATAATAAAACCCTGGTGGGCGGTGAAGAAAGCCTGCTGGCCAGGGACCAGCCCACCTCACCCTCCTGCTGAGGTCGCCCACCCAGGGGTCCCCCAGAACCTCTCGATGCCGGCGGTGGGCCCCACTGTCAGACCCCAGTGCTGATCCAAACAGGCTTCCTGGACATGGAACTCTCTGGGTCAGGATGCGCGGTCTGCCCTGGGGGGAGGGGGTTTGGCTAGGCTGTCCCACATCAGAGGTGGGATCTGAGATGTTGGGCTATTGCCGGGGCGGCCGTGGGTCCCCGTCAGGCTGGAGGACTGCTCGACATGAGATTGTGAGGACTGAACCAGGCGTCCTAGCTCCCTGCCTGCTGACCAGGGGTAGGTCACTTCACCCCCATGAGCTTTGGGGTTCTCAACTGTAAGATGGGGATCACACTGCCTGGCACCCTGGGGCCTCGCCGCAGCCCTGGGAGACCAGCATCCTCAGCAACCCACCTCACAGAGGAGAAGACTGAGGCCATGGAAGTCCCCTGACCAGGAAATGGCAGAGGCTGAAACCCATCCCGGTCTGTGGCTCCAGAACCTGGGCTCCGCCCAGCACAGGCTTGCCCACCCCCTGAAGGCGTTGTGCGTCGTGAAGGCAGTGTCCGCGTGGCAGAGTCCGCGTGGCCGGCAGGGGAACGGCTGACCGGCGGGGCAGGTGGCTGACGGCGGGGGGCAGATGGCTGCCCTGAGGCTGGAGCTGCAGACCCCCGACAGCCCAAGCGAGCCCCTGCCCCCCACCCCCGGGCCGGCCGGCAGCGAGCTGGGGAGACACAGTTGGCAAAACACATTAGCGTCTTCCTCTCTGCTAATTAGTTTTGTGAAGAATTATTTATTTATCTATTATTTTCACCAGAGAGCAACTGGGGCTGCGGGAATGTGGTGACAGGTGTTACGGGAAAGGGGAGGAAAGGAGCGCGCCCCTTGCCCAGAGCTGGATCGTCTCCATGTGGACACAAGCTGGGGTCAGGGAGCCCATGGGCATGCGGGGAGAGGCTGGGGGAACAGAACAAACCCCAGGCATGAGTAGAGGGGGCACCCACACCCCTGGGGTCTGGAGAAACATGCCCACCCTGGACTGTGTCTGCCTGGAGGTCAGAGGGGGGCATGGGGTGGAAGGCCACTCTCTCTGCCGAGGAAACTCCCCTCTATCCCTCACATCCCAACTCAACAGCCTCTCTTCTGGGGAGAGATTGCAGACATTTGGGAGCAGAGCGCAGTCCTGCCTTCATGCCCTTGTCTAGGTCCCTCTCCCAGTCATTCTGGCACCTGTGAATGTACCAAATGTCTCAGTGGTTTCCTAGGTCAACCATGAGCGAGCACACGTGGAGTCGGTAAATGCTGGTTAAAGGGGCAACTTTACCTGCAGGCTGAGCAGGTAAAGGAGGGCTTCCTGGAGGAGGAGGCTGGGACTGTGTGTTCAGTGATTGTGGGATGAAGCTGGGTGGCTCCGCACACAGTACGGGTTGGATCACATACCCAGAGGACCTCCCTGAGACACGACTGCTTCATGAAGGCAGTGAGGTTGTGTCTGACACTGGGGCCTGTCTCAGCACTGGCCTGACTCAGATAGCTGTGTGTCTGAGGGACCTCGCCAGTGTGGGCGTTTGCTCACTTGCTGAGAAATTGAATGGAGACACTGTGATGTAAGCAGAAGACAATGTGGTTCAGTGCCTTGAAAATGGAGCTTTCCCTTAATTCAGCATTTCTATTTTAAAATAATTTGTCCTAAGGAAGTATATCTCAGACTATTTCTGCAAGTATATTCATCATGATGCTAGTTCAGATAGAACATAAAACAATACAAATGTTCATTCACAGGGGACTGTTTCAGGAAATTACATCAGTGCAAATACTGGAGTGAATAGCCATTCCCTTCTTCAATAACGGAGTAGCCATTCCTTCTGGCTTCGGATCATCCCAACCCAGGGATCGAACCTGAGTCTCCTGCATTGCAGGCAAAGTCTTTAGTGTCTATTTCACTGGGGAAGCCCTTTGCTCCTCCGGAGGAAGCCCTTGCATCAATATAATAGAGCATATATAGTTAATTGCAAAGAATCTTATTTCCCTGGCCAGGTATCAAACCTGCAACCCCTGCATTGGAAGGAAAGTCTTAACCACTTGACCACCAGGGAAGTCTCAAGAATACAATCTGACAACAGTAGTGTTATGTATTTTCAAAGTGTTCTATAAAAGCATGTACTGCTTTTTTAATTGAAAAGCTGGGAGAAAAACATTATTAAAGATTAGAAAACAATCATCATTTCTTTAGGCCACAGAGTCAGCTTATCTCAGCAGTTCTCAGATCAGCTGGGTCAGACGCAGCTGGCCTTGGTCTGGTCAGGTTGGCTGAGCTGATTCAGGTGTTTTACTGAGCTGCAAGGGCTTCCCAGGTGGCTCAGGGGGACGAACCCACCTGCCAGTGCAAGAAATGTAAGAAACACGGGTTCGAGCCCTGAATCGGGAAGATACCCTGGAGAAGGGCATGGCAACCCACTCCAGTATTCTTGCCTGGAGAATCCCATGGACAGAGGAGCCTGGCAGGCTACAGTCCATGGGGTCACATAGAGTTAGAACAGGACTGAGCGACTGAGCAGGCACACACACACTGAACTGCCAAGCAGTGAGGGGGTGCTGCCTTGGAAAGCCAGCTGGCATCTGGTTGGGATGACAGGTAGCACGTGTCTTCCATCACACAGCGGGCTCATCTGGACTCCTTCACATGACAGCTCAGGGCTTCATGGCTGAAAGAATGGAAGGATTCACTGGAGCTGGGCCTCAGGAAGTTTAAGCCTGGAAATTGCATGTCATCTTCATCATATTCCACTGGCAAAAAAAGATGAGTTGAGCCCAGGTCCAGGGGCAGTGAGACTGAAGACCTTGCCTCTTGGTGATGAGTGAGCTGCAGACAACTGGTGCTTCATGCGATCTGCCATATAGTAGTGCCAAACAGTCACTTACTTGACACATATTTACCGTCTGCTGTGCTCTGTGCCGGGCGCGTGGCCTTTCCATGGGGAGAGACACCCATTTCACTGGAGAGTTTCACCCGGCTGAGCGCCAAGCACACAGTAGCTGCTCAGCGAATCCTTGTGGAAGGAGGGAGGGCATGGGCTCAGCCTCGGCACCTCCTGCCAACGCCCCTGAGGAGCCTCTAAGAAGCCTCGCCGTTACTCCCCAGGTGTGAGGCAAGCAAACCATTCCAACGCATGAAAGCAAAGAAGGGCCTCCTCTAAGATGAACAAACAGAATGTTGAGTTGTCGCGGGTGCAGCCCGATCCAGGACAAGGAGACTGCCACCAGTTCCACTTTATACAGGAGAGAAAAAAGCAACCGCCTATTCATTTAGGAGGAATCATTATTCTGGGTTTAGACACAAGCAGACAAGCATAGGAAAAGAATACATTTCTTTGGTATTGCCACTAATACCAACTCTAGATACCCCAGAAGGCAGCTTGCTAGGTTGAGATTCACAAACAGGATTCAGAGAGTGGAGCAGGCTGGGGAATGTGTGTGTGTGTGTGTGTGTTTGTGTATGTGTGTGTGTGTAAGAGAGAGAGGGAGGGAGAGAGAAAAGAAGTGGAAAGCTTCAAATCTTTTTACACAGAACGCCTCTGAAGATGTTGGTTTGCTTCAGGTGTTTACTTTTTAAAATTGAAGGCTTCTTCTTTTCCAGGGAAGAGGTGTCCGGAGCAGCTGCTCCCTGACCTGCCCCCAGCCGAACCCGGGACGACAGCGCCCCCAGCGGAACCCAGGAAGACAGCGCCCCCAGAGGAACCCGGGAAGACAGTGCCCCCAGCCGAACCCGGGACGACAGCGCCCCCAGAGGAACCCGGGACGACAGCACCCCCAGCCGAACCCGGGAAGACAGCGCCCCCGGAGGAACCCGGGACGACAGCGCCCCCAGAGGAACCCGGGAAAACAGCGCCCCCAGAGGAACCCGGAAAACAGCGCCCCCGGAGGAACCCGGGACGACGGCGCCCCCAGAGGAAGCCGGGAAAACAGCGCCCCCGGAACCCACCGTGCGGCCCCTGCTCTCAGAACCCCAGCCTTGAGAACTGAACGTTTGGTCAAGCCTCCTCCCCGAAGAGCAGCTCTGACGCAAGCTGGTGGAGAAGGTTTCTCCTCCCTCCAAACTCGCATCTCCACTTGTGAAAAGCCGGACTTGTTAATCAGATGGTTATTGGTTCCTCTGTGGCTTCTGGGACAGTAAATGGAATGGATCTCTGCCCCAGACAGACTGGTCAAACGGCCTTTGGAAATGGATGGCATTCTGTGCCAGTGACCACGGAGGAACAGAGGTCGATCAGTGGTCCTCCAGGCCCCTTTCAACGGGCAGGCGGAGACCCAGCACCCTGAATGAGGGATGAGCACAGAAAGTCCACTCCCTCGGGGTCATGGCTGCAATCTCCTAAGTAGTCATTCTAGACACACAAATAGCCAATTAAGGTGCCAGAGTAAAGGAGATGGGGACTGAACGGGTCATGTTATTTCCTTTCTCAGGAAGCTAACAAGCAATTATTTTCATCTCAGTTAGGGAACCATTCTTTCTTGGAGCCCAAGGAGGCAGGTCCCTGCTGACTCCCCAGCGATGGGCTGGGCTCCCTCTCCACCATATTATCTGTCAGGGCCAAAGTTCCAAGAGTCACCCACGGGGCTTCCCTTTCTCCCTGTTTACACATGGTTTATCTTCCATCTCCCTCCACTCATTGGCTAGGGGCCTTCACCCCTAGGCTCTGTTCACAGCCCTGCCATCCTCACCAACAACTCTTTTAAATGTCATAGCCTGGGCATCAGGCAAGGAGGAAGAATTAAACTGGCTTTCTCCAAGGTAAGTCCTTGAATAGCCAACCTGTTTATTTCTTGTCCTAAGGGTGATGGAGAACCACTGGACATCATTAGATGTGTGTCATGAGGGGCTCACACTGGTGTGAAGGGAGTGGGACACAACTAGAAACAGGCTCAGAAGCACTCATGGAGACATCACTCACAGGACAGATTTGACTGTAAGATCAAAGTGGATCTTTGTTACAATGTCAGAGGGGATAAGAGTTTAACAAAGTAAAATTTCTCTTTCATAGTCGAGAAATATGGAGGTATGGCTAGTGCAGTTTACTTGGTGTCAGGGACCCAACTCCTAGTTAGTTTTTTTTTCCATAATGGCTTCCAGTCACATAGTCATCTTGTAATCCAAGATGGCTGCTGGAGCTCCAGGCATCACATCTACATTCCAGTTAGAAGGAAGAAGGGAAAGGGAAAAGGAAACACGTGTTGTTCATTTAAGGACAATTCCTGAGAGTGAAAGTTGCATATGCCACTTCTGTTTCAGGTGAAGCTTAGTTACATGTGTTTCCTTGCTGTCAAGAGAGGCTGGGTTATTGTTGTTCAGTCACTCAGGCATGTCCAACTCTGTGACTACAGCACGCCAGGCCTCCCTATCCGTCACCAACTCCCAGAGTTTGCTCAAACTCATGGCCATCAAGTCGGTGATGCCATCGAACCATCTCATCCTCTGTTGTCCCCTTCTCCTCCTGCCTTCAATCTTTCCCAGCATCAGGGTCTTTTCCAATGAATCGGCTCTTTGCATCAGGTGATCAAAGTATTGGAGTTTCAGCTTCAGCATCAGTCCTTCCAATGAATATTCAGGGTTGTTTTCCTTTAGGATGGACTGGTTGGATCTCCTTGCTGTTCAAGGGACTCTCTAGAGTCTTCTCCAGCACCATAGTTTGAAAGCATCGATTCTTCAGCTCTCAGCCTTGTTTATGGTCCAGCCCTCACATCCATACATGACTAATGGGAAAGCCATAGCTTTGACTACACGGGGTATTTGTTGGCAAAGTCTTTGCTTTCTAATACACTGTCCAGGCTTGTCATAGCTTTTCTTCCAAGGAGCAAGTGTCTTTTTGCAGTCACCATCCGCAGTGATTTTGGAGCCCAAGAAAATAAATTCTGTCGTTCTTTCCATTGTCTCCCCATCTATTTGCCATGAAGATATGGGACCGGATGCCATGATCTTAGTTTTTTGAATGTTGAGTTTTAAGCCAACATTTAAGAGAGGCTGGGACATGTCTTTATTCACGGCAGCCACATGCCCAGTGAAACATCAGGGACCCTGTGACTATGGAGGAGCCGACTGTAGCTATGAGTGGCATCCATCACCTCGACCGCGTGAGCGCACTCCCCTTCCTCCCACGGCTGACCTCTCCACAGGAGCTGGGCGGTGGAGTCCGTCTCCCTCCTCCCGTCCCGAACCGGGCACCGCAGGCGTCAGAGACAGACAGGAGGCGCTCTCGAGCTCTCCTCTTGCTTGCAACTGCAAGTCCTATTGACAGAGAGGAATCCCATGGATTTTGGGCTGCAGTCCGTGGGGTCGCTAAGGGTCGGACACGACTGAGCGACTTCACTTTCACTTTTCACTTTCACACATTGGAGAAGGAAATGGCAACCCACTCCAGTGTTCTTGCCTGGAGAATCCCAGGGACGTGGAGCCTGGTGGGCTTCCGTCTGTGGGGTCACACAGAGTCGGACACGACTGAAGTGACTTAGCAGCAGCAGCAGCAGGTGAGCAAGAGAATTTTTTTTTTTTTTGAGGGGTTTTGTTTCCAGAGACATTTTTAAAGAGTTTTAGGGTTTCAGTTGGAAGGAGGGTACTTTGAGGAGAGAAGACGACAAAAATGACTGGCAAACTGAAGCTGGAAGGACGGGATGCGCAAAGGGCGTTCGGGCAGCGCTGGGGAACCGGGTTCTGCACACGCCCCGACGCGGGCTGCCGCCTGGCTCTCCGCCCTCTCGCTGCCGCTCTGCCTGCCTGGCCAAGGGGCTGCCCGTTCTCTTCGGTCCAGCTCGAGCCTCCGCTCTTCAGGACCCAGCCGCCCCGGCATCTCGGATGTGCCGGTGCGCACTGACCGGGTTAGAGCTTCCCTGGCCCATGGGGGCGCCCCGGTCACCCGCCCTGGACCGGGGCCCACGGAGGACGGGGCCTGCACGGTGACTCGGGGTCTGTAGGGAACCTCCGTGACCTTTCTAACGTGAGACCCGCTAGGTTTCGGGGGTGGATGGCGGGTGAGCACCTTGTTTCTGGAGGTGAATTCATCAGTTACCCTGACCAGCCATTCGTGCACAAAGCACACTTCTCCGGAGCGGAGTCTGTCTGGCCGCTGGGCAGTTTCCGGAGCGGGCGACCCGGAGCTGCGAGGCGGGCTGCGCACGGCTCCAGCCTCTCCTTGAGGCCTCCCGCCGCTCCTGCCGCTCCCGCTCCTCCCGCCCCTCCTCCTGCCCCTGAGCTCCTCCACCTCCTGGAGCTCAGCGCGGGGACAGGCTCCCTCTCCCGGCCCAGGAGACAGTGGAGTCAAGGCCGCACAGATGGCCCCTGCGGGGAGAAGGGGGCTCTACCCTAGCCTCCCTCCCCTGCCTCGGGCACCGGCGGTTAGGATGCTCTGGGAACGCTCTTCCCAGCGCGGCTTCCACCTCAGGCTGCCCTTTGATCTCTCAATCCAGCAGCACTGCCAACTCTTTGTGACCCATGGACTGCAGCATGCCAGGCTCCTCTGTCCTCCACTGTCTCGCAGAGTTTGCTCCAATTCACATATATTGAGTGTGTTAAGTCTGTGATGCTATCTAACTATCTCATCCTCTGCCACCCCCGTTCCTTTTGCCCTCAATCTTTCCCAGTACCCTGTCTTTTCCAGTGGGTCAGCTCTTGGAAACTGTTGGCCCATCAGTTGGCCCAAGCATTGGAGCTTCAGCTTTAGCATCAGTCCTTCCAGTGAATAATCAGGGTTGATTTCCTTTGGGATGGACTCGTTGGATCTCCTTGCAGTCCAAGGGACTCTCAAGTGTCTTCTCCAGCACCACAGTTTGAAAGCATCAGTTCTTTGGTGCTCAGCCTTCTTTATGGGAGGTAGTGAAATATTGGCCCAGCCATACCCGGGGGCTTCCGAGGGTTTGCTAAGCCTCCTCCCTGCCTCCTGAATCAGAGTCAATGGGGTCCAGCAGTCTGCTTACCAGATCTCCAGAGGTATTCTGACTCCTGCTGGGTTGTGAAGCACTGTCCCAGCTGGCCTCAGGAAGCACAGAGGGGTGGGATCACCAGCCCATGGTTCCATTCACTCATTCATCCCCTGAGGGTTTATGGAGAGCTAGATGTCCACCCAAGTGGCTCAGTGGGTAAAGAATCAACCTGCAGTATAGGAGACGTGGGTTTGATCCCTGAGTCGGGAAGATTCCCTGGAGGAGGAAATAGCAACCCACTCTAGTATTCCTGCCACGTACAGAGGAGCCTGGCAGGCTGCAGTCCATGGAGTTGCAAAGAGTCAGACACGACTGAACGACTGAACGACTGAGCACACACACAGATGTCCCCCTGGGGGGTCTTCAGTGAGCAAAGGAGAGGAAAACCCAGCCTTGTGGGGAGACACTCAACATGGAAAGTTAGGAAGCAGAGTGTGGAGGTGTTGGATAGAGGAGATTCCACCAGGGAGGAGGGCGTTTGAGCTAGAAGCGGCCAGAAGAGCAGCTGGCGCAGCGGGTGAGGAGAGATGGAAGGAGGTGAGAGCAGGCTAAGCCTGGCGGACACTGGTGGGAAGAGTGTGCGGAGAGGAAGCAGCCGGAGTGAAGGCCCTGGGGCAGGGAGGCCGGGAGGACTAGCCCGGGTAGGGGGAGGGCACGAGCTCAGGACCCCAGACGGGCAGGGGCACCTCAGGGCCTGCTCCTCTCTTTGCCTGTGTCCCATCCAGACCCGGACTTGTGTGCCTGGGCACAGCCTGGGAAGTGAGCCCTGCAGAGGAAACGCCGTGTCCACACAAACAGGCAGAGCTCAGAGACAGACCGTGGGTCAGTTCCAGACCAGTGGGATAAACATTACAGTAAAGCAAGGCACACGAAGCTTTGGTTCCCAATATATAAAAAGTCATGTCTTCATTATCCGGTAGTCTATCAAGTGTGACGTAGCTTTATGTTCAAAAAAGACTTGCATACCTTAATTGAAAAATACTTAGTTGACAAAAAATGCTAACCATCATCTGAGCCTTCTGCAAAGATTAATCTGTTTGCAATGGTAACATCAATGATCACTGTTCACAGATAACAAGTAAAATAATAATGAAAATGTTTGAAATATGGGGAGAATCACCAAAATGTGACTCAGAAACACAAATGCTGGTGGAAAAGTGTCTATAGACTTGCTCGAAACAGGGTTGCCACAAACCTTCAGTTTGTATAAAACAAAACAAAACCCAGGAATGTCTGTGAAGCACAAGAAAGTGAAGTACGTTGAAACAAGGTCTGCTGTGTAGACACTTGTTCTGTGAAATTGTGTAGATGCTGCTGTGATGAATCAACCACAGGTACACTCCAAAACACTGCAGAATTTGTAGTAACTGTTGGTGGGCTCTGCATTCTCCTTTGGCGTGAACTGATCATGCAACTGCTGTGATGCATGCTCTGAAAAAGCAAGTCCAAATCCAGGAAGCTCCTTGTCCTAAAGCTGTAGAAATGTGAAGCCTTCATGGGCCTCTCCTGCTTGCCTCCCTTAATGAGAAGTCAAGGCCATGGTCCTTTTAGAGTCTGTGTTTTCAGAACAGAGTTGGCAGACAGAGGAGCGGACAGAAATCTCAATTCCAGGCTGCCAGATCACAGAGTCTGTGGTCTTCTGAGGAGAACCCCAGAGGAAGTGGGATGAGCCAGTTTTACCCTGGATGCACACCCCCCACCATGCAAGCCCAGCCTCCTTCAGCCTTCCGAATCTCAGCTTCAGCTTCCTGACCTTGTAGGCTGGGTCAGCGTTTCCTGTTCTTATTCCCAATCAGACTTTAGCGAGTAGATCCATTGCTTTCGGAAATGGAGCAACTGGGCCAGGAATGGGAGCTGGCTGGTGACTGATTAGGACGACATCTGACCCTGGCAGCCTCACCCAGCTACCCTATCCACAGTCCCCAAGAGGATCAGAAAGACCCTACTACTACAGACTGACCAGAAATGAGGATGAGAGAAGAATCTGAAAGAACAACTGCCCTTGACAACGTTCCTGAAAATTTTACTTTGAAATTTATTTATATATGTCAACCTAAAACTGCTTTAAAAGCATAGCTTATTAAGAAGAAATGAAAATTTATAAATGCAAAATATACTGGGATCATAAAGTCTCCTTTATTTTCCCCTCGACCACCAAATCATAAAGCACAAATTTAGTAAAAAGCACCCAAAAAGTCATAATATAATTCGGATATATTTTAAAGCTGCTTTCAATGAATAAGACAGTTGTATTAAAGGAGGATTCTGTCCCCTGGCATCCCCGGGTGCAGAAAAGGAGATCTAGTTTCTGGTTCTGCTTCACAGCACTCAATTGACCTCCTAGGACCGCAGGCCAGGCAGGGTTCTTTATGGTCACCAAAGCCATTTCCAGTGTTTGTTATGAAGACTCCACGCCTGGAGAAGCACACACACAGTCATGTGTTTCTGGAACTCCTGGGGCAGTGCCCCCAGGAAGATTACATAGAGCAGAGTCATGACCTTGAATAATATCCCATCTCCCAGTGAAAAAATATTTCTCCTCTTCGTGTCTTTTGTTCCTTCCCACTTCTCTGGCTCCGAGGTCCCAGCCACACTTGCTAATCTGCCCCTTTAGCAGAGCAAGGCTGGGCATCCAGAGTACTCAGGAGGTTGACCAGATGTCAACCGCAAGGTTCCATGTTCCACGGGTTCGCCTTGATCGTACCTTTCTACTTCTTTTGTGCGTGATACTGTATTTCCATGTACTGTGTGAAGTTGACTAAGATTCTTGTTTTAAATGAAATGCATTTCAGTAGATAAGAAGTCGATGTACAGAAAAAAAAAGTTAAATATATTAATATTACAAGAAGTACCTGGATGTGGCAAAAAACATGTGCACACACATCCAGATACACGTGAGGCTTGGAGATATTCATTTATTTGCTTATTTGGGGGTTATTTCCTTCCTTACTTAGGGGTTGCTCTTACCCACCATGCCCTGGGAATGGCAAGGGCGAGGGAAGCACTGGCTGTCTCGCCCCTGCGGACGCGGAGTGAACCGAGCCTGCAGGTGCGGGATCCGGGCACCAGATGGCGCCGCCGCCGTGCCGAGAGGGCGGCGGGGCTCCTCTTCCTGCGCTCCATCCACGCAGCTGCCGTTCACATATCCAACAGACGTCCCCGCCGCACAGGCTCAGCGCAGCGAGGTTGCCCCCGCTCTCCCCGCCCCGGACCCTGTTTCAGCGGCCTCCCCGGACCTGAACCTGCCTCAGGTGTGTTTCCGGGCTCCAGCCCCGCCCTCCGGGAACGTAGTTTTTCTGGAACTCTTTTGCTTTTTCGATGATCCAAGGAGTGTTGGCAATTTGATCTCTGGTTCCTCTGCCTTTTCTAAAACCAGCTTGAACATCTGAAAGTTCATGGTTCACGTGCTGTTGAAGCCTGGCTTGGAGAATTTTGAGCATTACTTTATTAGCGTGTGAGATGAATGCAATTGTGCAGCAGTGTGAGAATTCTTTGGCACTGCCTTTGTTTGGGATTGGAATGAAAACTCACCTTTTCCAGTCCTGTGGCCACTGCTGCGTTTTCCAGATTTGCTGACATATTGAGTGCACTTTCACAGCATCATCTTTTAGGATTTGAAACAGCTCAACTGGAATTCCATCACCTCCACTAGCTTTGTTTGTAGTGATGCTTCCTAAGGCCCACTTGACTTCACATTCCAGGATGTCTGGCTCTAGGTGGGTGAGCACACCATCATGGTTATCTGAGTCATGAAGACATTCTTTGTACAGTTCTTCTGTGTATTCTTGCCACCTCTTCTTAATATCTTCTGCTTCTGTTAGGTACATTCCTTTTCTGTCCTTTATTGTGCCCATCTTTCCATGAAATATTCCCTTGGTGTCTCTAATTTTCTTGACGAGATCTCTAGTCTTTCCCATTCTATTGTTTTCCTCTGCTTCTTTGCATTGATCACTGAGGAAGGCTTTCTTGTCTTTCCTTGCTATTCTTTGGAACTCTTCATTCAAAAGGGTATATCTTTTCTTTTTTTCCTATGCCTTTCACTTTTCTTCTTTTCTCAGCTATTTGTAAGAACTCCTCAGACAACCATTTTGCCTTTTTGCATTTCTTTTTCTTGGGAATGGTCTTGATCACTGCCTCCTGTACACTGTTACGAACCTCCGTACATAGTTCTTCAGACACTCTATTAGATGTAATCCCTTGAATCTATATCTCACTTCTATTGTAAGGAATTTGATTTAGGTCATACCTGAAAGGTCTAGTGGTTTTCCCTACTTTCTTCAACTTAAGTCTGAATTTGGCAATAAGGAGTTCATGATCTGAGCCACAGTCAGCTCCTAGTCTTGTTTTTGCTGACTGTATAGAGCTTCTCCATCTTTGGTTGCAAAGAATATAATCAGTCTGATTTTGGTGTTGACCATCTGGTGATGTCCATGTGTAGAGTCTTCTCTTGTGTTGTTGGAAGAGGGTGTTTGCTATGACCAGTGCGTTCTCTTGGCAAAACTCTATTAGCCTTTGCCCTGCTTCATTCCGTGCTCCAAGGCCAAATTTGCCTGTTACTCCAGGTGTTTCTTGACTTCCTCCTCTTGCATTCCAGTCCCCTATAATGAAAAGGACATCTTTTTGGGTGTTAGTTCTAGAAGGTCTTGTATGTCTTCATAGAACTGTTCAACTTCAGCTTCTTCAGCATTACTGGTCGGGGCATAAACTTGGATTACCATGATATTGAATGGTTTGCCCTGGAAACAAACAGATTATTCTGTCATTTTTGAGATTGCATCCAAGTACTGCATTTAGGACTCTTGTTGACTATGATGGCTACTCCGTTTCTTCTAAGGGATTCTTGCCCACAGTAGTAGATGTAATGGTCATCTGAGTTAAATTCATCCATCCAGTCCATTTGAGTTTGCTGATTCCTAAAATGTCGATGTTCACTCTTGCCATCTCCTTTTGACCACCTCCAATTTGCCTTGATTCATGGACCTAACATTCCAGGTTCCTATGCAATATTGCTTTTTACTGCATCGGACCTTGCTTCCATCACCAGTCACATCCACAACTGGAACTCAATAAGCATCTTTCAATTCGGTAAAAACTTAATTGGGCTTCCCAGGTGGCGCTAGTGGTAAAGAACCCGCCTGCCGATGCACAACACATGGGAGCTGAGGGTATGATCCCTGGGTTGGGAAGATCCCCTGGAGGAGGGCGTGGCAACCCACTCCAGTATTCCTGCCTGGAGAATCCCATGGATGGGGACGGTTGGAGAACACATACCTCAAGCAGCCCCTCCAGCCTCTGGCAGGTGGTTGACCGCTTACATGTGAGTGATTCTCCACCCTCTTCTGGGGGAACAATTCAGAATAAGCCCAAAATTCACACTAAAAGTGTGACAACACTGTTCTCTGCTGAGTTCCCTTGCAGGGTGTTCAGAAATTGGCAATTAACTTAGAACACCCGGTGGACAAGGACAGACACAGGCCCTTGTGAACTTGTCTGCCTGGTTTGGGCAGTTTTCACTTGACCATTTTTATGAAAAATTGTTCTGCAAAATGCTTTTAATTCCTCTCCAAAAATACCAAGCTACATGCCCAATTTCTACCACCTGGATCCTCACTCCGTCCCTAAACTCCATCTCAGACCCTCCACCCTCCTGCTAACTGTCCTGGGCTTCCTCCAGCTTCTCAAACCCACCTCAGAGCTTGGCACCTGCCAGTCCAGCCTGGAAGCATCTGTCCTGGCCTTTCCCCAGGGACTCTTATTCACCAGGGTTGGGCTCAGTCGCTTAGTCGTGTCTGACTCTTTGTGTCCCCACTGACTGTAGTCCACCAGGCTCCTCTGTCCATGGGATTTTTCAGGCAGGAAAACTGGAGTGGGTTGCCATTTTCCTCCTCCCGGGGATCTTCCCGACCAACATCTCCTGTGTCTCCCGCACTGCCGGCAGATTCTTTACCCACTGAGCCATCAGCAAAGCCCCTTATTGATCAGGGCTGGGCTTGAAAATGCTTTCTTCAGGGAAGCCTTCTCTGATAGCTGACCCCACTCACTCAGCTGCCCTTTAGGCTCAGCTGTGGAAGTCTGCATTTACTTCCTCAACGTCCAGCTTTCCCACTGTCTGTTGCCCATCACTTGCTAGTGGACAGCGTCTGAAAGTTGAGGTGGTTGGTTCTCAGCACAGTCAGAGTGTCTGCAGCACCGCCACGGCTGCGTCGGAACAGCAGGCTGGTCATGCTGCCGGAACCTGCCAGAACCTGCATCTGTGCGCCCACGTTTCCATGGCAACCTGCTGGGCCCCGGTGCAAAGCATTTGTTTCCCTAATTGGGCCCCCAAGTTACTCGCAGATGTGCCTCTATGAAGGCAGGGGACTTACTGTGACGTCGTGGTTTATGAATTCATAGGGCTGAACATCTGCTATCGAGAAACTCCCTCTCAGGGTCAGGACAGCGGGAGGGGCGGGGTGCCCCGGATCCGCCCTCCTGAGCCCGGGGGAGGCCCGCAGCCCTGGCGCTCAGGCCCCTCCCACTACCTCTGACACCCGCCCAGGCCCCTCGCCTTGTCTGCCCTCTCTGGCTCCTGCCTCCGCCCTGACCCGCCCTGCCCTCTTCCTCATTCTCAGAGCCCGCCTGTGGGCAGGTAAGCTTTTGGAGGTAATTGCTGCTGCTGCTGCTGCTGCTGCTAAGTCACTTCAGTCGTGTCCGACTCTGTGTGACCCCATAGACGGAAGCCCACCAGGCTCCCCCGTCCCTGGGATTCTCCAGGCAAGAACACTGGAGTGGGTTGCCATTTCCTTCTCCAATGTGTGAAAGTGGAAAGTGAAAAGTGAAAGTGAAGTCGCTCAGCCGTGTCCGACCCCCAGCGACCCCACGGACCGCAGCCTACCAGGCTCCTCCATCCATGGGATTTTCTAGGCAATAGTACTGGAGTGGCTTGCCATTGCCTTCTCCGGAGGTAATTGCTAGATTCTCCGTATTTTTATTCTTTCTAGAGATGATGGGATTTCAGAGCAATCTGCAGTGTTTTCTGGCTAAAGACGTGTCTCTGCACATATTTGCAGCTTAATTAACAGCCTCCTGATTGCAGAGTTCTCCCAGGGGGACACACCTGCTCTGCCTTGGGAAGCTTGGAATTTGGTGTGGGGAGGGGGGGGCGGAGAAGGCAATGGCACCCCACTCCAGTACTCTTGCCTGGAAAATCCCATGGGCAGAGGAGCCTGGTGGGCTGCAGTCCATGGGGTTGCTAAGAGTCAGACGCAACTGAGCGACTTCACTTTCACTTTTCACTTTCATGCATTGGAGAAGGAAATGGCAACCCACTCCAGTGTTCTTGCCTGGAGAATCCCAGGGACTGGGGAGCCTGGTGGGCTGCCGTCTATGGGGTCGCACAGAGTCGGATATGACTGAAGCGACTTAGCAACAGCAGCAGTGGGGGCAGGGGAGGGGCGGGCAGCTATCTTTTTTTCCCGCTAAAATTTTTCTGTCTCTTCAGGTAAATGCATTTGAACTCTGGTGGACTTTAGGTGCTTCCTTTAAAGAAACGAATTTGAATCATCTCTGGACTGCTGTCCCAAAGGATAGTCTTTTTTCTTGTAAGGCATGTGTGCCAAAGATTGTAGCAGGAGAGGCTGTAGGCTTGACTTCCTTTCTGTCTCTCTTCCGCTCCGTGTCAGAGCACAGCAGCAGACTCCCTGGGAGCTGAGATCTCACTGGGACTGTTGTTTCCCCTCCCTCAGGCTCCCAAGGGGTGGGTCTCCTCGAGCCTGAACCCCAGGCAGTGCATCCTTCCCCTCTGAGGACGTGAGGAGTCAGACAGAAGGTCTTCCGTGCTTGGAGTGGATGGAGGCTGTGATGGCCTCCCCTTCCTTCCCCGGGAGTGCCCGCCAGCCTCTCGGACTCTGCCGCCACCACCCATCCTGTCTGGGACCCCCTGGTCCAGCCACGGCCCCTCGAGTCAAAGCATCTGTTGACCGCCGTGCCGGGTCCTGGACCCCAGCCTCCCTTCTGGAATCTTCTGCCCCTAAGCTCCCCACCCCCCGCATCTGGGAGCCCACCCTGCTGCCTGCATATTTGGAAGTAGCTAGGAGAGTGGATCTTCAATGGTCTCATGTCAAGAAAAGAACATGTTTGTAACTGTGTGTGGTGATGGGTGGACACTGGACTTACTGTGGAGGTCATTTGCAATGCATGCAAACATCGAATAGTAACATTGCTACATCAGTCATACCTCAATGAAAATGAGTCCAGCCTAACTCATCCCTCCCTGAAATCTCTGGTATCCCATTGCCTCAAAAAGGAAGTCTGAAATCCTTAGTCTGGAGGTCACGCTTCTTTACTTTCTGGTCCCAGCCTACGTCCAGCAACCCTCCTGGCCACTCTGCCCTTAGTGCTCCGAGGCCCCTCACACTGGCCTCCATGGTGGGCAGTAGTGATGGTCACTGCGAATGCCGTGTGGAGGTGAGTGCACAGGGCCGTGCAGGGACGCGTCCCCTCTGAGGGAAGGCACAGGTGATGGCCATTGTCACCAACTTGCAGGCCTGGGACCACGGTCTCCCAGCTGGGCACCCTCAGCGTGCCGCAGGACATTCTAAGGGAGACACAGCAGCATCTATCTACTGCTATGACACCTCCCTGGGAATGCCCTTCTGCCTTTGCTCTGGGCGTCTCCGAGGCTGATAAAGAGGTTCCTGAGCCATTTAACCAGGGCAGGCTTCTCAGAGGAAGCTTTCGACATGGTTGTTTACTGCCCTTGGAGCAGAGGAAAAGCACAGGGCCAGAAAGAATCACAACATCAATATTCATAGGTCTTGAGAATGAGGGTAGGTTCAAAGGTAAGAAAGTGAAAATGGAGGAGGGTGGGCACAATGTTGCTGGTAGATGATTCTGTTGGAATCAGCCCAAGGGTCCACAGGTCCATCTGTGTTTCCACAAGTGCATGAACGTTACTCAGAAGAACGTGTACGTGAAGCACTGTCAAGGCCATGAAGGGACTCAGCTTGCTCCTTTCTATCCTAGGACGGTATAGTAAAGAGGAGGAAATCAATGAATTGCCCGTAAGACGGCAGAATTGTTAGCTTTTTTCCTTATAGAAGAAGCACTTGAAATTTGCAAAAACAAAACGACTGTTTCTTTGTGGGTGCAAGTTCCAGGTTGAGTGGACCAGTGAGTAATTTGATATGGAGGGAGTTAAGTGCCAGGGGCAGTCACCCAGTCGTGCGACCCCATGGACTGTAGACTGCCGGGCTCCTCTGTCCACAGCATTCTCCAGTCAAGAGTACCGGAGCAGGTAGCCATGCCCTCCTCTTCCCAGTTCAGGGGTTGAACCCTCATCTCCTGCACTGCAGGCGGATTCTTTACTGTCTGAGCCACAGCAACTCACTTTAGAGGAAGAAACTTAAGACCCATTATCAAGGGCAGTTCAACATCTCGAGAAAACTTGTATTATGCACAAAACTCTTTTCTTGGGGTGCACTTTCCATAGACCTTTTATTGTTTGTTTTAATCACTTTGTTCATTTAGAAACAGCCACCCATAAGGCAGACCTACTTTCATTTTCTTAATAAAATGTAATTTCATTTTTCATACTTTTTTTTTTAACTAAAACCACACATCCTACTTTCCTTAAGCAAACATGAACTGTCCTTTTTATTAGCATTCTGTAGATTGGTGCACATAAATACCGATGATAATTTCTAAAACATTTGCTTTCTTATAGAGAGTATCTCAGGGTGGCACCAAGCATATTTATTAATAGTCCAAAACCTTTTTAGTTTCTCTGTAAGAAGAAGTTAGTGTTTAGTAATTAATGTTTCAGACTTTTAACCCCAAAACTGACGCTCCAGGTATAGGCTGCTAAAGAGCGGCTTACGGCCTGGCAGCCCTTAGGTTGCAGGTTTGTGTCATCTTCCTGACAAACCAAACAAACGCACAAGGCCCCTCCTGAGGTCAGTGATGGCCAGAGTCTGGATCAACTGCAGAAAGCACATTTAAAAGAGACATTGCAACCTAGAGAGTCTATGAGGGCAGTGACCAGGATGAGGAAATACCCAGAACCACGGCACCTACAGCCTGGGACTGGACTTAGTTCACCTGCTGAAGAAGAGGTGACCAGTCACTGAGGACCAGCGACTATTCTCTGCTGCAACTCAGCAAAACAGGCTCGTGTGGCGCGTCTTTGAGGGCGGAGGAGAGCCAGCCGATTGCAGTAACCCGAGGCGGGACACAATCGTAGGCTGCCCAGAGCATCGGCTCCTGGGTGTCCACCCCGAGCTGCCTCTGCGGTGCACGGTGCAGAGGGAGGGCGTCTCAGAAACCAGGGCACCCAGAGACCCAGGGTCAAAGAGGCGGGGCCAGGGGCTGGAGGAGGGTCAGGAGGCGGGGCCAGGGGCTGGAGGAGGGTCAGGAGGCGGGGCCGGGGGCTGGAGGAGGGTCAAGGAGGCGGGGCCAAGGGCTGGAGGAGGGTCGGGGAGGCGGGGCCAGGGGCTGGAGGAGGGTCAAGAAGGCGGGGCCTGGGGGCTGGAGGAGGGTCAGGGAGGCGGGGCCAGGGGCTGGAGAGGAGGCCTGGGGGCTGGAGACGGGGCCTGGGGGCTGGAGACGGGGCCTGGGGGCTGGAGAGGGGGCCTAGGGGCTGGAGGAGGGTCAGGGAGGCGGGGCCTGGGGGCTGGAGGAGGGTCAGGAGGCGGGGCCAAGGGCTGGAGGAGGGTCAGGGAGGCGGGGCCTGGGGGCTGGAGGAGGGTCGGGGAGGCGGGGCCAGGGGCTGGAGGAGGGTCAGGGAGGCGGGGCCAGGGGCTGGAGGAGGGTCGGGGAGGCGGGGCCAAGGGCTGGAGAGGGGGCCTGGGGGCTGGAGAGGGGGCCTAGGGGCTGGGGCACTGTGTGCTCAATCGTGTCCGATTCTGTGCGACCCCATGAACTGTGGCCCACCAGGCTCCTCTGTCCTTGGGATTCTCCAGCCAAGAACACTGGAGTCAGTCTCCATTTCCTGCTCCAGGGGATCTCTTGCATCTCCTGTCTGGCAGGCAGATCCTTTTGGGGGGCTCCCTCCCTCACACCTGAAGGGTTAAGGTGGGGTGTTTGGCGCTGGGGCAGGTGACCCTGAGCACCCCCCGCCCCGCCACCGCTTTGCTCTTCTGGGATGGGTCCTGGCTCTGGGGCTGAATTGAAGCAGTGGACAGGCCACGAGCGGAGTGCAGCCTGCCTGGGACACAGCCAAGTCTGAGAGCCATCGCCGCCGGCAGGTGCTTTGCTGTGAGGCGTCTGTCGAGGGGGAGGGAGAGGTTGGGGAGATACTGTTCAGAGGAACGTTTGGAGCATCAGGACAGAGAGCAAAGGGCACCGATATACTGTGGAGCTACACGTGACCTTGTTCTGTATTTTCCAAGTCTCCTATAAATGTGTTGTCATACTTTCATAATTAAAAAAGGCAAAGGGCACGGGTTTGGGGGCTAATCAAAGCCAGGCTTTCATATCTACAAGCCCAGTGACCAGGAGGCAAGTTCCATGACCTCTCAGACTCACTCCAATGGGAATAACAGGGCTTCCTTCATTAAACTGTTGTGAGGATTCAGCGGGGTTCCATGAGAAAAGTACCTGACAGAGTAGTTGCTGAACAAATCTTAGTTCCCATCCTTTTCTCGTTTCCCAAGGAAACAAAGAGGTTCTGGGGGCCTGCTTGGGGTCTCTTTCTTCTGCAGCGTCTTGGCGAGAAGGGAGGAGGAAGGGCCAGAGGAGCGGGCGTGGAGACAGCCCTGTGTTTAGGGCAGAAAACCGCACTGAGAGCTCCAGATTGAGCTACTGTATGGAGTGATTATGGCCGCTATTTTTGCACATTTGTTTAATAACGTTAATTTGGCGACAGCCTGATATTATAACATCCTCTCCCACACAGAGGTGGCATCAGCTCCCTATTCACCAGAATCCAATTGCACTTTTCCTGTGGGGTTCAGGGTTGGGGAGCTGGTGACTCACAGCTGGGGGGGGTCTCCGGGAAAGGCCCCTCTCCACGCAGGGGTGGGAGCGGTGTGGTGGGGGGGCCTGACAACGTCCTGTGACATGAGAACTTGACGCCCACGTGCCTCCTTGCTCTGGGCGTCTCCTAAAGCTGACAAGGAGGTGGCCATTCCTGAGCCCTTTAACCAGGGCAGGCTTCTTAGAGGGAGCTGGTGATGTGGTTTTTTAAAGCCCTTGGAGCTGGCTCGGTGGTAAGAACACACCTACCAATGCAGGAGACGCTGGTTTGATCCCTGGGTCAGGAAGATCCCTGAAGGAGGAAACGGCAACCACTCCAGTGTTCTAGTCTGAAGAATGCGACGGATGGAGGAGCCTGGCGGGCTACAGTCTAAGAGGTCACAAGGGATCGGACACGACTGAGAGACTAAACAACATCGTCAGAGCAGAGGGAGAGCACAAGGCCAGGGAGAAGCACAAGGTTGGTGTTCACGGCTGCGAGACTTGACACGAGCAAAGGGTGGCTGCTGGGGGCGGGTTGGCAAGTATTGCTGGTGGATCTTACTGCTGGAAGTGTCTTGATGTCCACCCACGGGGGACCGGGCATGTCATACAATGGGGCACATGCAGCTGCAGGGTGGTGACCGGCATGGGAAACCAGCGCGTGGGGGAGGGGGAGTTTCTCTGGATGGCCGTCTGCCCGCTCGTCACCGAGGAAGGGGTGTCGTTAGAACGTCAGCATTTTGCTTCCGTCATAGTGATAACGGACCTGGGCCATGACAGCCGTCAAGCACTAACTTCACAAGAAGGCCGGCTGGATCTTCACGCCTCCTGTGTGTGCTAAGCCACTCCAGTCGTGTCCGCCTCTCTGCCACCCTATGGACTGTAGCCCGCCAGGTTCCTCTGTCCATGGGATTCTCCAGGCAAAAATACTGGAACGGGTTGCTATGCCCTCCTCCAGGGGATCTTCCTGATCCAGGGATCAAACCCAGGTCGCCTCACTGCAGGCAGGTTTGTTACCACCAGTGCCACCTGGGAAGCCCCTTCACGACTCCTGAAGGAGAGTTATTGGATCTGCATCCCGTCAGACCTCAGGCTCCACCTGCCAATTTACAGGAAGTATTGATAGAAGGAACAGAATGTAGAGTGTCTTTCCAGGGGCAGGTTGGAAGGAAGTCCTTTAGAGCTCAGGGAGAGGGGATGGGGTGGGGGATGGTGGGAGGGGAGTGAGCTCAGGGGCACCCCCCCACCCCCCGCCCCGGCCTGGGGAGGAAATGAGCCAGGGAGTACCAGGAAGAGAGCGCCCTGGCCGCCTGGAGCGTGTGGACCTGGCACCTCCCCTGCATGGGGCCGGGACTTGCAGCCACCTGGCAGTCTCTGCACCCCCGCCCACTGATTTCTGAGCTGCCCAGGGGCACTTTGACTTTCTTGCCACCCAGCTGAGTTGGGGCTCAAAGTTCAGTTTGATTTGATTTAGAGAAACCCGGGTGATGCTTGTCGCACTGAAGCGTGGTGGTGAAGGGAGATCACCCTCATTCCGCTTCTCTGCTTTGCACCTCGTGTAGCTGCCGGGAGGATGACGGCTCACACACATGGTGCTTCCAGAGATATGCTGAACAAAGAAATACATGTTTAAATGGTTTACACGTACAAAACAGACTCCATAGCACTTTCGTGTGGATTCTCTTATATCGGAAACGCAGTGGGATGTTGGTGTGTGAATGTGGGTGGATTTAACATAAAAACTGACTCAAGTCCAGTCTGCTGAGAAGACTGAGCTGTGAGGCCTCCTTGTTGCCTCATCGGAAACCTCCAAGCCCTCGAGCCTTGTTCTTATAAGTGCTGAGCACGGAGTTAATTATTCAAAGACCAGTGGTGAAGATCAGTTTAAACTCTGCACTAGGAGCCCTGAGATGGCAAGGTCATTCTGAGCATCCATCGGACCTTCTCAGGGCCAGTAGCCCACCCTGGGCCGGACAGCAGTGTGGTGAGCACACAGCCTTACCCCCACAATGCTGGGCTCTGCTGTCCTCTCTCTCAAGGGCAGGCTCTTGCTGAAGCTCGGCGAACACCAGCTCGTCAGGAAAGGGCCAAGGAGCAGAGGCTGGGCCTGAGGCCATGGACTCAGCTTCTTGCCCAAAGCACAGCCTACCTGCTGCTCCAGAGGGACTGGCTGGGGCCATGGAGGCTTGGAGTCCAGCCCCAGCCTGCAGGAAGCCTGGGTGGGTCCCCAGAGTCCTCTGCCTGATGGGGGAACCAGCCGTGCCTTGTCTGCTGATCCAAGGCAGAGGCTGAGCTTCACACTGTTTCTTAAAATTCCACACCCTTTGGGGGCACTGCCTTGCGTTCCCCAGGTGGAAGATGGGGGCTGGGGAAGAATACTGGAATCATGTGGGCTTTGTAGAGTTTTGCCTCTAATTCCCTCGGCCTTTAGAGTCAAAGATGGAGCTTGGGGGCAGAGCATGAGGACAATTTTATACGATACTGTCATTGTATGAATGAAAAAACTGAGGTCCCCAGGCTGCCTCTACACAGAGGGTAGAGCAGCGTCCGGGGTAACTCAGGCCTCTGGACCGTGGGCCTGTGGCTGCCCTGGAAATAGCAGCACAGATGCTGCCCAGGCAGACACTGCCCAGGCAGAAGGGACGGGGGGATCAGGCAGAGCCAGGCAGAAGCCCAGGTGGGCCCTGGGGAGAGGGGCCCGCCCAAGGTCGCAGAGCAGAAGTTGAGAAACCCGTGCGGGGGGATGGTGTGTGGGGCTCCAGAGACCATGTCTGCCAGGAGGGAGCGGCTGCAGCCAGGCCACAGCTCACCACCCCTGACCTTGGGAGAGCAGGGGGCGGCCAGAGGCAGCCCCCAGCCTGAGCGCACGCCCCAGGTCCTGGCCTGTCTGCACCGAGCACAGGTGCACTCAGAAGAGCCTGCACGTTCACCCATGTCTGCTCTCCACCTGGGTACTTGGGTTCCAGGTGCCATGCTGCCACTTCCCTGGTGGCTCAGTCAGTAGAGTCTGCCCGCAGGGCAGGAAACCGCCTGCAATGAAGGAGACAGGAGATGCGGGTTCAATCCCTGGGCCGGGAAGAACCCCTGGAGCATGAAATGGCAACCCACTCCAGTCTTCTTGCCTGGACAATCCCATGGGCTGAGGAGTCTGGCGGGCTGCAGTCCCTGGGGTCGCAGAGTCGGACACGACTGAGCCCACGTGTATGCACCTGTTAGCCGTGTCTCTGGAGAACCCTAGCACACCGCTTTCGTTTAGGAAGAAAACAGTTACTCAAACATGAAGGAGGGGGCTCCCTGACACGTGGTCCTTGGGACACCACTGAGAAGCTGGTGTGGACTTGCCCTAGCGGCCCCCCTCAGCTCCCCGTGGTCCTGATAACAGACCATTTCTCTGAAGGTCGTCTCTGGCGCTCTGCTGAGTTCCAGGTGAGAAGGAACGAAAGTCAGAACTGTTCCCCACCCCTGGCTGGCAACCCCAAGTGATTTTATTCCACAACGAACCAGTCTCCCCCTCCCACATTTTAAGTATGAAAAAGTAAAAATCCATGTACCTTTTAAAATGCGCGCTTGAGGAAGCAAACGTCAGAACGTGTGTTGGGAAAGGCCCGTCACCTATGGTTTCTGAACTGAGTTTATATACACTCTAACGTTTGACAAAAATCCTCTGATTCTGGAGGGGCTGCAAGGGTCCCAGTTCTGAGATTAATTTATAGACAGAAAAGAAAGGTTCACCCAGCCTGCAGGAGGGGAGACAAGGCCCCAGAACCTGTGCTGAAGAGCCGCGGAGGTTGCACGTCCGTGTGAGAGTGCCCTGCCAGAGCAGCGCGGCAGCCAGGCCGAGAGGCCAGTCCGAACGAGCAGCCAGCCAGCGGCTTCTGCTTTTCCCGTCGGCCAAAAGCAAGCCTGGCACGGCGACACTTTGGGGGCACTTTAGGGCGAGAAAGCATGTCCAAGGAGCTCAGCACGTCGGCAAAGGCTGCAGTCCATGAGTCTAAGCGCCGGCAGGTTGGAAATAAGACCGACAGTCTGCACGCGCGCTGACCGAGCCCTCTGCGGCGGGCAGCACCCGGTTTCCGGGTAAACCGTGAATAGAAAAGGAGGTTCCAAGTCGTAGCCGACGGGGCGGAAGGGGCTTTATGGCTGTGCCGGTGCGCCCATGAGGGTGAGTGGTCCGCACGCGGGGCCGCCGGGCAAGGCTGCACCCTTAAGAGCTGGGGTAGCGGTGGGAAACAGCTTAGGCCAGGTCCCTCGGGGCAGGAGGAGGGACCCCCAGGAGGGTGGCAGGGCTGGGACCGCGGCCCGCTTCTCTGGGTCCCTCTCGTACCGGACACAACAGGGCGGTCCAGCCTCCCTGTGACGGGCTGGTTGGTGCCCCCTCCCGATCGGGCTCCTTGCTGTCCCGCCCCTGGCCCCCGCATCTGGCTCCTCGCCCGCTGCCCTTCCTGCTCCTGGCCCCAAACTCCCGCGTTCAGGCCGTTGCCTCCGCGACTCAGAAGATGGCTGCATTTGGAGACAATGCCTTTAAGGAGCTGATTTACGTGAAAACGAGCCATTAGGATGGGCTCTCATCCAGTCTGACGGGTGACCTCCTAAGAGGGGCTTGGACACCAGGGGACACGCAGGCGTGCAGGAAAAACACCGCGTGACCACATCAAGAAGATGGCCATCAACAAGCCGCGGAAGAAATCAACTCTGCTGGCGCCTGGATCTCAGGCTTCTGGCCTCCAGAGCCATGAGGAAACCAGTGTCTGCTGCTGAAGCCACCCAGCCCGGGGCCACCCAGCAAACAGACACATGGCCCTTCCCAAGGCCACCCAGGCTGCACGCGTGGATTTCTGTATTTCTTCCTGGAGCCCACATGTTGCCCACGGTGGCTTTTTGCATCGAGAACCGAATGCCGTCTTAAAGACAGCAAGAGAGAACAGCTGGAGTGACAGAAACACACGGCAGAGAGCCCGTTTTGTCCGGCTGCTGAAAACCTCAAATCCAGAGGTGGCCACACGGAGAAGACACGTGGCAATCTGAGGTTCCGTCCTGCAGGCACCTTTCCCGCGTCCCTCTGTGGACCTCACGGAAGGGGCCGGCGCCTCCCTGCTCCTGATTCCCACCAGGGAAAGGGGCATCAGGCCCCCGCGTCCTCTCTGGCTTCTATCTGCCAACCCACGCCCGTTCCCGGCAGGCAGACGCTGCTGTGTATGACTGTTAAACTGGCCCCCCGGCATTGACAGGGTCCTCGGCAGGACTATCGTGAGTCCGGCTTGTTTAGACTCCAGTGTCAGCAATCCAGCTCCAAACCCCAGGTGGCCTCTTGAAACCCGCCTTCTGCTTTGCTGTGACAGACGTCTGTCTACACGATTAGACCAGAAATGTCACCCCTGTGAGCGGGGACAGTACCCCTGGGCCTGATACAGTGCTTGGCAATATTAACCTAGACCAGCCCCATCCTGAAATTCCCATCGTCAGAGTCACTTCTCTGGGTTAAGGCATTGAGGGCCCCTGTTAAACACGTTGCTGAGGGGCCATACACGCCAAGACATCACCAGCCGTTAATGTCTCTTTGTGGCCTCACCCGAGTGCTCCAGACCCCCGTAACCCCTCTGGGAGTGTTTGGGGCGGCGGAGTTCTGGTGGGAGAAGAGGAAAGAGCCCCCAGGCTGTGGCGTACCGGGAGCTGAAGTGGGCAGACAGGTGTGTCCTAGTGGAATGCAGTGACCACCAGCGATAAAGGACTTTGCAAGGACTCGGCTGGACAGCTCTGAACCAGCCAGACCTCCGCATCGGTCACCTCTTGGCCCCACGGCCCAGATCATGAGGGAGGGCAGGGCCAGGTGGCAAGCCCACGAGACTGGGTCTCTGGAAGGAACCCGGCATCGCAGCGCTGGCATTGGTCTTGGCGGAGACGTCAGGTGTTGGGGGTGAAGACCTAGCGGTTGCCCACCTCTCCCCCGGGAGCAGAGGGCTGAGTGATTGGCTACACCCCGCTCTCCACCAGTCAGCCCTCTCTCCAGCTCCTGACTCTCGACCTGCGCAGGAGCTAGTGGGGGGAGCGGGGAGGGGACGGGTCGGGAAACAGCAGCTGGGTGTGGGGGCACCGGGGCTCACAGGCCAGCGGGGGCAGGGAAGGCTGTCCGGGCCGCGGTCCAGGGGAGGCCGCGGCTCAGCACGGGGAGGTGGACATCTGGTCATAGTCCGGGCACTTGAGCAGCGCCGGGAAGCTGCTGTTCATCTGCAGGGAGGCGTCGCTGGAGAGGTCGGAGGGGCTGCGGCCCCGGGCCCAGGCGTCCGGGTGCAGGAACTGGCCCGAGTAGTCGGAGCAGTTGCTCAGACGCGGGCGGTAGAAGCCGGGGTGAGGCCGGTACAGGTCCTCGGCGGTATACCTCTTCATGAACAGGTACACGGACATCACTCCCGCGCTCTGTGGGAGGAGGCGGAGGGCGCAGGTGCTGGGGGCTGGGCAGCGGCCAGAGGGGAGGGGAAGGGAGGGAGTGGGGGCGGGGAAAGGAGGGGGATGGGGGATGGGATGGGGGTGGCAGGGGAGGGGGCGGGGAGATGGGGGTGGGGGGTGGGGGGAGGAGGGGATGGGTGGGGGGAGAGGATGGGGCGGGGTGGGGAGGAAGGGAGGAGGGGTGGAGGGGAGGGGGCGGCATGGGGGAGGGCGTGGGGGAGGGGAGGAGGGGCTGGGGCGGCATGGGGGAGGGGAGGAGGGGATGGGGCGGCATGGGGAGGGCGTGGGGGAGGGGAGGAGGGGAGGGGGCGGCATGGGGGAGGGCGTGGGGGAGGGGAGGGGGCGGCATGGGGGAGGGCGTGGGGGAGGGGAGGAGGGGAGGGGGCGGCATGGGGGAGGGCGTGGGGGAGGGAGGAGGGGCTGGGCGGGGCGGGGGACGGGATGAAGCGCGGAGCCCGAGGGTCTCCTCCTCCGCCCCCTCCTGGCAGCCCCGCCCCCATCCAGCCCCGGAAAGGCTTTACCTCCGTTAAGAGGAAGGAGATGGCCGCGAAGGCGAAGGACCAGCCGTACTTGTAGCTGAAGTAGGTCTCCGCGTCCCTGGGCCTGTTGAGCATCTCGTCGTTGATGCTGGAGATGTAGAGCACCAGGCCCACCACGAGGGAGAGGCCTGCGGGGGCGGGGGCTCAGCCAGGCCCGGAGCTGCCTGGGGCGCCCGCCTCCCCTCCGGGTTCCGGGACAAGGCGGTGCCTGGGTGACCATGAGCTCACTCTGGGGTTCAAGGGGAGCAGGAGCCCGCCCCCAAGACCCTGCCTGCACCGTCACCCTCCAGACAGAGGCCTACGTGCAGGTGGGGCTGCTGCTCTGCCAGGGCCTCCCAGGAGCCCACCCGCCCCTCCTGAGTCACTGCTGAGGCAGGAGCCGGCACCTAGTGTCCTGAACCCCCAGGTCACCCTACAGTGATCTCAGGAGGCTTCTCCTGCACTCAGGGGTAACGTGTGCTCCCCGCCAGGGGTGGCAGGGCCTCCAGTCCCCGGGCGCTGGTCTGTGCAGCCCACCTGCCCCTGAGTGTGGCCTGTAGGTGTGTCCAGCTGCGCAGGGGAGGCAGGGATGGTGAAGACGCTGGCAGACTGGCCGGCGGGACATCAGAGGCCCGGGACCCAACCCCTCCCCTCATGGAGCAAAGGACAGACTTAGCATCAGCCTCCTTAGTCAGGGACTGTAATCGGATCAGGACACAATTGATTACTCTGTTTTCAGCTGTTTGGGTTTAGTTCCATTCACGTGGTTAAGCTGGGCACCTTGAAGGTTAAAGGAATACACGTGTGATTCAGGTTTTTCTCAGCATTTCACTGACGCTGGATCAGGCCCAAATGAACGCTGTCTCCTGCTGTCCTTAAACACTCCACATGGCCCCGAGAAGCCTGAGATCTCTGGCCTGCCGCCGCCGCTGAAAACTCAGGTGCCTTGAGTCTGCTGTAGGGCCTTGACTCTTGTGAAGTTCATAGAGAAGGAAAAGGTACACCTGGGTCCGTGAGTCTAGCCCTTCTCAGGCAGGGTCCCTGTTTCCTGCCCACTTGTCCCCGTCCCCTGTTGGGCTGCCTGCCTGTCTGTGGGGGGAGCTGCAGCCCCAGGACGCAGCCTGCTGATGCTGGGAACGGGCGAGCGAGCACGTGAGTGACTGTGAGTGGCGGCGAGCGACCGGAGCGTGTCCAGGAAGACAGGGCCACGTTGAGGGGCCTGGGGAGCCCGGGGTAGGGGCGGGGGTCTCTGGAGGACAGCTGAGGGCTGGGAGGTGAAGAGGGCATTATCCCAAAGGCAGACTGTGTTTCTTTCACGTAAGAACACAGGACATAGCCCTCCAAGAATAGGAACACTCGTGACCACGGCAGCTAAGAAGCAGTGGTGTAAGTGAAAGTTGCTCAGTCGTGTCCAATTCTTTGCAACCCCGTGGACTGCACAGTCCATGGAATTCTCCAGGCCAGAATACTGGAGTGGGTAGCCCATCCCTTCTCAAGGGGATCTTCCCCACCCAGGGATCAAATCCAGGTCTCCCACAATGAAGGTAGATTCTTTACCAGCTGAGCCACAAGGGAAGCCCAAGAAGACTGGAGTGGGGTAGCCTATCCCTTCTCCAGGAAGGGATAACCTTTCTCTCCTATCCATTCCCAACTCAGGAATTGAACTGGGGTGTCCTGCACTGCAGGTGGATTCTTTACCAACTGAGCTGTCAGGAAAGCCCAAGAAAGACAGTGCTGTCGTGTCCGACTCTTGCAACTCCATGAACTGTAGCCTGCCAGGCTCCCCTGCCCGTGGGATTCTCCAGGCAAGAATACTGGAGTGGGTTCCCATTTTCTCCTCCAGAAGAAGCAGCGGTGATGGTGTGGAGTGAGGACCCTGGATTCTCATCCCAGCTGTGTCCTGGGAGCTGCCAAGTCCCCCTCCTCCAGAGGGGAGGGTCCGGTCTGGGGTCCTCAGACTCAATTCTGCCTGGGCCACTGACGGGGCGGGTCCCTTGGGGCCGACCCACCGGTGGGACCAGGGCTTCCCGGGGCAGAGCGGTTGGGAATCAAGTGTCAGGAACCCAGTGTGCCCGAGCGGAAACGCCACCACTCACCCGAGAGGATAAAGAAGATGCCCGAGACGAAGGCCAGGATTGTCCTGTGGGGACGGACGTGTCCGATGTTGCTCAGGATGAAGCCGATGAACATGAAGAAGAGGCTGACCAGGGGGAACGGGGTGGCCGAGCGAATCATTTCTGACGAGGGGCCGGGAGGGTGCCGTCAGCCTCCAGGGGCTCCCCGGAGGTCGCCCCGCCCCCAACCTGAGCAGCCTGCCAGCGTCCCCGCCCTGCGTGAGCGGCGGCCTCTGCCTCCTCCCTGGTGGGCTTTCATCCCTCAGCCCTTCACCTGCGGGGTCTGCGCTAACCCAGGGATTAGCATCAGAACTGCACTGCAGCTTCATCTGGGGTCCAAACCGGCTCTGGTGAGGCCAAGGCCATGGTGTCAGTCTCGCGGGGGGGTGGGGGTGGGGAGAGTTTGCTTCAGTCCCCTGGGGCTATGGCGTGAATGTCTGTGCCCCACAAAGTGAAAGTCGCTCAGTTGTGTCCGACTGTGACTCTGTGGACTGTAGCCTGCCAGGTTCCTCCGTCCATGGGATTTCCCAGCAAGAATAGAAACTGGAGTGGGTTGCCATTTCCTTCTCCAGGGGATCTTCCCTGACCCAGGGGTCAAACCTGGGTCTCCCGCACTGCAGGCAGATTCTTTACCATCTGAACCACCAGGGAAGCCCTGAGCTATCAGAGAAGCCCCACAAAACTCGCGTGTTACACCTAACACCCAAGGGATGGTCTCTGGGGCTGGCCTCGGGAGGGCTCATGTCATGGGGGAGGGGCCCTCATGAAGGGGGTCAGTGCCCGTAAGAGAGAGACAGGCGAGCCCCTCAGCCGAGCCTCCACGAAAGGACACAGCGGGACGGCCTGGGCTATGCACTGGGGAGAGGGCCCTCACCAGGAGCTACCCAGGCTGGCACCTCAATCTTTTTAAAAATTATTTTTTAATTTTAATTTTTCAGCTGCACCATGTGGCATGTGGGGTCTTAGTTCCACAATCAGGGGTCACGCCTGTGCCCCCTGCATTGGAAGCATGGAGTCTTAACAATTGGACCACCAGCAGAGGCGCGTTGGCCTTGGCCTTCGTATCTCCAGAGCTGAGAGGATCACATTTCTGCTGTTTCTAAGCTGCCCGGTCCATGGTTTGCTGTAGCCGCCCATGCAGAGGAGGACCCTGGGTGTGGATGCCCTCTCCCTTGGTCGAGTCACAGCAGCTGGCAGTGCCAGCAACCTGACCCCCTGACAAACACTCTGCAGTGCAAGCTCTGCAACTCTGGTTGGCATGGCCAGCTGAGTCCCGGGGCGCTGGCTCTCGAGAAACAAGCCACCTCTTCCCTCTGCCCCGTGCAGCCTGTGGCCCAAGGTGGAAGGTCGGAGACACCTACTTAGTACGCTGACCGTGGACTCCGAGGTCAGCTGGGCACTCGCAGGCATCACGTACTCGATGGTGAAGCAACGCCCCTGCTCCTCACCTGCAGGACAAGAGCCACTTTTGCTCGGGGCCCTTTGGCGAGCTTGTCTGGAGGCTCGAGCAGGTGAGCACAGCTACTCGTGCACCCTTGACCAAAGACCAGTCCTCCCCATTGGTCGTCCTCTTTGGCCGAGCACACAGCTCCTGGAGGGGTGCGCAGGGAGAGTGGTGGGGTGGGGGGAAGGGGAAAACCGCCTGACCAGCCTGGTCAGCCGAACCAGCCCTGGGGATCAGCGGGGCGATGGTGTCCCTGCCAGACGGTCCTCACGTCCTCTGGGTTCTTCTGAGCCCGGGTTTGCAGCTGGCACATTCAACTGGCATTGGCAAGTGCTTCTAGGATTTTTGATCCCTGTGTATTTACACCAGAACTGGATCTAAGCACTTGGGGGCCTGTCCCTGGCTGGTAGCCCATGGTGGACAGAGGTGGACACCCATCCTGACATCACGTTTTCCCCAGAGAAGCACCAAAGCTGCATGAAAAGCAATCGGCACTGCAACTTGAAGCTGCACCAGATGTCCGGTGGCTCGGGGGCAGTATCCGCCGAGGGTGGCTTGTGGGTGGCGCAGGCGCCCCAGTGTGGGAGCCGAGGAGCAGAACCCCTTTGTCACCACCTTGGTGGCCGGATCTGGGTAACCTAACTCTGCTTCAGGTTTAAGCAGAGACGGAGGCCGCACAGTGCAGGCGGCGGGAGGTGAGGCCGGCGTTGGAGGTCATTCCCAAGGCAGACTCGGCCAGGCCTCCAGGTGTCCTCCCTGCTGAGCATGAGTGGGCGCCCCCAGCAGAGCCCCGCCGTGAGGCTGGGAGGCCCGAGCGTGCCCTGTGCCCACAGGCGCCTGGGTTACAAAGCCTCCAGGAAAGGCTGTGTGGACCCACTGCGGTATTTCCAGGCAGCCTTGAACAAGAGATGCTCTCGTGAAGCCTGGCTCCTGGCCATGACGAAGGGATAAGAACAGAGCGCTTGGAGTAGCAGCTCTGGGTGGGGGCAGAGAAACCCCAGCAAGCAGGTAGGAGGCCCGGACAGGCCAGATGGAAACCTGCTCCCTCTTGCAGAGTGGGAGAGACTGCACCTGTGTTTTGTCCCTGCCATTTCGTGGACAGACAGAGAACGTGCTAGGAGTTCCCTGGGGTCACGTGTGTTCTTAGGTGGGAAAACCCAGGTCTCGGAGGGGAGAGGACCTGCCTGATGGACACTGAAGGGCAGGGCTGGTGTTTGCAGCAGGTCCTGGCCGCCAAGGGGAGCGTGTCTGTGGGAACGCCTCCTTCCCGCAGGGACACTGCTTCCCAGGGCGTGTGGGGTGGGGGGGCTGCTCCTCTCAGGGGCAGCGCTGGCCGCGGTCAGGGCACGCTTACCTGCCAGGAAACAGACCCGCCACAGGCCCGAGTGCAGCGACATCCTCGTCTCGGTGGTCTGGTTCTGGGCCAGGACCACGCCCTCCTCCAGGTACAGCCAGTAGTCCGTGCTGACGGCGATGCCCAGCAGGCCCAGGCCGCACACGGCGAAGACGCTGCTCAGCAGGGTCAGGGCCTTCCTCCCACAGGCGCCCATCCTCCCAGGCAGCCCAGCGGGCGTGGGCTCTGGGGGCAGGAGAGGGAGAGCAGGCACGGCTCTGAGGCGGGGCCTGGGAGGGAAGCAGCACCCCCACGGGGCAGAGGGTGAACCAGGGTCAGCAGGCCACCCGGACAGAGGGGCCGCCTTCTCTCCCGGGGGGACGCAGAGCCTGCCTGACCTCTGCGAGGGGCCCGTGTCCTCTCTGGAGCCCCTGGCTGATGCTGCCGCTCACCCATCCATCCGTTCACTCGGCCCAGCGTGCCCGACAGGACAGGCAGGGACGAGCAGGACCTGCCCTTGCCCTTGACAGGTTTCCGCCTAGGAGACAGTGCTCCCAACCCCAAAGCGCCCTTCACTAGAACGAGGGGCAGGAGCCCCGCTCTATCAGCTGACCTGGGGTGGGGGCAAGGGGGTGCTGACCGGTACAATGGGCCCGTGCTGGCCTCCTGGAGGCAAAGGGGCGTAGCCCCGGGCAGGACGGCACAGGCCTTCATCCCAGCCAGCCCCGCCTGCACCGGCTTCCAGAGGAGAAGCCGAAACACACACCAGGCCACTCTCCACGCAGCGGGTGGGAGGTGGAGGGCCCGGCCGGCCCGTGAGGCACCCCCTGTGTGTGGGCCCCGCGCTCACTGCCCAGAAACAAAGAAGTCAGTCTCTGTCAACCGCGGGCTGGAGAAACACAAAATGACAGCGGGACAACCAGGATGGGAGGTGGGCCGTGTTCTGTCTGGCGGAGCCTTGGGTCCGAGGCGGAGGCGTGGGGTGCAGACAGGGCCCCTTGGGGAATGGCTGCCTGGACCAGCCGGATGTCCCCACGTGGGTTATGGTCCCGAGGACTCTGACAGCCATTTGCAAAGTATTTTCGCTTACATTTGAGGCTCACAAAATCCCATTATCTGCCGCAGGGACCGGCATTAGAATGCCGAGGATGGTGTGCGCAGCAAGCGGAGGGGAGGGGAGCCGGTGGGGATACCAGCCCATGAGCTGGCGGCGGGAGCCCCGGCGCCACGCTCAGCGGGCCCCGAGCGGCCTCCTGGGACAGGGAGGAAAGGACGACAAGACAAGCTGAAGTGTGTTGGAGATTCATCACTGCTCCGTGCTCTGCCAAGCGCTTAATCTTCACAACCAGATCACCATCCCATTCTGTAGGTGAGCGACCTCCCCTGGTGGTGCAGTGGTAAAGAATCCGTCTGCAAGGCAGGGTCCCTGGTCAGGAAGATCCCCTGGGGGAGAAAATGGCACCCCACTCCAGTGTTCTTGTCTGGAGAATCCTGTGGACAGAGGAGCCGGGCAGGCTACAGGCCACAGGGTTGCAAAGAGTTGGACACGACTGAGCACACACACACACGTGCATCACAAGGAAAGATGTTTGTGCTGTGAAACCACGAGAAAGAGCTGGATGCGGAAGCAGGTATTTAACGCGAACTCAGCTGTGAAAAGAAAGTCACAGCCTGGGAAGAAATAAACCAAAATGTCGACGGTGGAAGTTTCCAGGGAACAGGTTCTGTCTGCTTGATTTTCTCTCTACTTTTCTGGAAGAACGTGTATTATTTCTGCATCCAGAGAAGAAAGCTAAATAAAGGCCAGGCTCATCAATTCTCCAGTCGCTGCCCACGTAAAGAAAAGGCAAGAGCCCTTGAACTCCCAGGCAAGAGAAGCTGAGATGCAGTGTCATCCTTTGGAATGTGGAGCTTAGAAAGCACAGCAGCTTTGAGTTTTTTAAGATGATTACCCAGCTGCCATTACCTGGAAGTATTAGCTTAATTATCAGGAATTAATAGTTGCTAATTATCATTCATGACTAGCAATTAGGGAGAAATGTCTTGTGGAGATAAAATCACTAATGGCACATTTTCCTGCCCAAGCCAATAATAAAAAGGACATGGGATGAAGTGCTTCGGTGCTGGGAGACAGGTGAGCCTTGGTTAGAGGACAGCTGGGGAGGATGGACGGGTTTAATTGAGAGGAGGAGGAGGAACATGGAAGGCCAGGCCAGTGTAGATGCCTGATCTCCGCAGCCAACAGCCCAGAGAGAAAGCCCGGGACTTTTGCCTGATGAAGGTCTGGGGACCTCTGTTCTCAGTGGGGCTTCGAGCCACCAGCGGCAGCTGCTCCTGTTCGCTGGTCCAGGACTCGGCACCAGCCTGGCCAGCTCCCACAGGACACACCGGTGGCCAGAGGGAATCCCCAGGGCTCCTGTGACCTGGTTTCCACGGTGCAGATCCCCTCATTCTACAGGGGTTAAAGAAGGACCACAAATTCTCTGAGCCTCCACTGGGAGCTGGGGCTCCTTGCGGCTCCTCTCCTGAGCCTGGCAGGCCTGGGATGCTGCACCAGCAGGCATGCTGTGTGCCTCCTGGGTCCAAGGAGGTGCAGGTGCCCCATGGCCGGGAATCTTCCCGGAACAGGGATCAAGCCAGGGCTCCACGTTCCCAGCACGGACAGCAGCCACAAACCAGAGGCACACCCTCCCCTCCGCCCCAAGTCACTCCCGGCCGCCTGGCACATCAGGGGCCTCGGGAGCAGGTGGCATGCACCAGCTCAGCCCTTGGGTCAGTCCCCGACGACAGGCTCCACCAATGACTTCCACCCGAAGAGAAGCAAACGTTCATCTTGCAGCATTTGTGGAAACCAAAGTCCCCTTTAGAAAAGGCGGGGGAGGGGGGCGCCTCCTTCCTCCCTCCTCGGGATCCTCCTTACAGAGTGGGCACGGGGCTGCAGCCTGTGGGACTCAGCGCGCAAGGTCCTAATTGTCCGCAGTTAGAAGCCCGCCCCAGGGGACCTCCACCCCGCACACAGCTAGCGGGTGCGGTAAAAGCCAGCGAGAAATGAAAGGCGTTTTGCTTCCTGAGTCTTAACACACGTAGACAGGGGAAACGTGCCTCCTTGATCTGATTTTGGTGACACTGGCCGTCCATCTGACCCAGGCTGAGGAAGCATGCAGGGAGCGCTGACCCGGGGTCTCCGCTCTAAACTCCTCGCTGACAGCCGCTCTGCCGCCCGGGTTCCCACAGGCCGATGTCTACCGGACCAGGACTCTGTGCCAGGCACTGTTCATAGCAGTTTACACGCCATTCACAGCAAGCCTTGCACTAGGCACCGTTATTAATATGAGGATGTTTAATGCTACTCACTTCTTCACAAGCTCATGAGGATTCGGTGAGCCACGCAGGTCAGCAGGTGCAAACAGGGCCTGCAGCCTGCTGCGTGCTCATCCCAGCCGTGGCCACTGTCCTCACGTGAGAGGTGAGGGGGTGCGGGTCAGCCCTCTGCTCGTGTTCACCCAGCCAGCAAGTGAGGGAGCCGGGCCGCGAGCCTGCAGTCCGGCCCGCCCTCCTTGCTGTCTCGGCTGGTTCCCAGAGCTGCGGAGGGAGGTGGAGGTTCCCGGAGCGCCGAGCTCTCACCACCTGACACTCTGTCCTGCCAGGAGCAGACTCCGGACTGTCAACGGAAGTGTGGCCCGTTTTCCCTCAACATCATCAGCCTCTTGCCTAAGATAAGAGGGCTGAGGATTTCAGGCCTTTTCTCCCTGGCCTTTGCCTCACTCAGGTGGACGGACGAACCGGGTATTTTCCTTGTGGGACAGTGGTCTCAGAGGAGGAGGGCGGGGTAGGGGAGAAGGGGGAGGGGAGGAGGGGAGGGGGGAGCCGGCTGAGAGTCCCGCTGGACATGCCATTTAGTGCTGGTCACACTCAGCCCCTCCCTGCTTAGAACCAGCGTTCACAGAGATGCTGCTTTTTCTGCTGAGCCTCCCTTCTGGAAGGAAGATGGAAGGAGGGGTGGGGGTGGAGCGTGGGGAGGAAAGCAGCCTGGCTTTGGAGAAACCGCCTGGACGGCACTCTGCGGCCAGCTTGGAACCCTGCGGCAGGCTCGCAGCTCACAGAGCAGCCCTGCAGAGGGGACCTTGCGGGACAGTCACCTGGCCTGGCCGGGCTGGCGGCGCCGGGATGCGCTCCCGTTATACGTCCCCGAGCGCGGCCTCCCTGCCTCCAGCACGTTCTGCCAGGGCTGACCCCTCCCTCCTGCCCCTGCACCCCTGCCCTCCTCCCACGCGCCATGTCCAGCCTTCAGCCCCAGGCGCGGGGTCCCTGCGGGTCCAGGAGGAGCCCCGCCCCCCGCGTCAGTGCAGCCGGAGAGCCGGCCCCTCGAGGGCAGCCTCCTGAGAGCTGGGCAAGGAGAGCGAAGCACGTGCTTCTCTGAGGAGCCTGTCTCAGCGCGAGGCTTCCTGCCTCCCCTCCACCCTGTGACTTGAGGTGAGGCTGCTGGGGATACCCCGGGGACCAGCGGCCTGGACCTGGCACCCCTCCCGGGAGGGGGGGCCCGAGGCAGCCCAGGGTTCCTGGAGGGTCCGGCGCTGACCCAAGTCTGGGCTCCAGCAGACGCCTCTCGACTCTCAAGACAGGGGGTCAGGGTGCTGACAGCGTTTTTAAAGAGACAGGATTTCCAGCCTGGACGACGGAACCGAGGGCCTGTGGGGAGGGCCAGCGCCAAGAAGGAGGGGTCTCACTGTCCCCCGGACCCCCAGGAGAGGCTGGTGACAAGGCGGGGGTGTTGTTCCGTGTGTTCCATGCCAGGACCTGGCCTCACAAGCCCAGGGCCACGGGGCACGGGAGAGCCTGGGAAAGGAGCTGACCCTCGGCCAGGCGGCCTCATTCCATTACCCTGGGTGCCCAGTGGGCCCGGCCAGGTGGTCTGGCCTCTGGTCCTGTCCCTGCCTGGTCAAGAGCCCCCTCAGTGATGCCAGAAGGAGGGCTTCTCCCCAGAGGGCCTGCAAGGGCTCCAGGATGCAGGAGGTCATGGGCTCTCAGCAAACGCGCGTCGTCTTTTCTTGACCAGGAAGGACACAGGACTGGCCACAGAGGTGCTGACCCAGGCCCGGAGCCCTGGGGGAGGGAGGCCATGGTCATCGCACTGGACAACTGGACAAGGCAGAGATGAGGGTGGGCTTTGCAGGGCCGGAAGCAGAGACCTCCCGAGAGGCAAGCGCCTGCCCTCCAAGAGGTCGGGGCAGGCAGGAACCTGCATGTGTCCCCAGGGCCCCTCAGGACCCTAGAGGACACACGGTTGCCAGGGGACACTGTATGCCAGTGGGCCTCTCCCTGCTGCTCATCAGCGCCACCTGGGAGTTCAAAAGAAATCCCAGTAATGCCAGTTCGCTTCCAAGACCAATGAGTGCCAACCCTCTGTAGGGGTGACGAAGTGGGAGGGGATGAGGTGCCAGTATTTTCCAAGAATCCCAGGTGATTCTAAAGTGTAACCAAGGTTGAGAGCCACTCGCTGACTCAGGGACCCTCTGGCCCTGGAGACGCACAGAATCCACACTCAGGGTTGGCCCTCCTTCACTTTGGACCCGTGCTGAGCCATCCAGTACGGCAGCCACTAGCCACTTGTGGCTCCTGAGCACTTGAAATGTGCATGCCTGATCCAAGCAGAGATGAGCTGCACGTAAAAATACACACTAGACTCCTAAGACTTAGCATGAGCAAAGAAAGTAAAATCTCCCACTGATGATTCATAAAAACATGGGTTATATGGTGAAATGGTATATTGGCCTAAGAATATATGAATTTTACCTATGTCTTTATACTTTTTTAGTGTGGCTTTAGAGAATTTTAAATTACATTCTGTGGTTCACATTATATTTCTATTGGACAGTGCTAATCTACAGACTACCTAATTCAAAATGTATTTTTTATAGTTTTTCTACTTGTAACTTTGTCACATCTTTTTCTGATAATTTTTCTTAAACTTCACTTCATGATTCCAAGTATATAACATTCTTGAAATGACAAAAATAAAGAAATGGAGAATAGATTAGTGGATGTTGGGCCTGGAGTGGGGAGGTCAGTTTGCTCACTAGAGAGCAACAGGCAGCAACCTTGTGGTACAGAATGTCCTGGACTGACTGTCTCCCTGTCAGTGCCCTGGCTGTGCTCTTCCTGTGTGATGGGGTACCTCTGTCCCCACGTGACGCGGTACTCTGTCCCCACGTGGTGCAGTACCTCTGTCCCCACGTGGCGCGGTACCTCTGTCCCCACGACGTGGCGCGGTACCTCTGTCCCCGCGTGGCGCGGTACTCTGTCCCCACGTGGCGCGGTACCTCTGTCCCCACGACGTGGCGCGGTACCTCTGTCCCCACGTGGTGCGGTACTCTGTCCCCACGACGTGGCGCGGTACCTCTGTCCCCACGTGATGCGGTACTCTGTCCCCACGACGTGGCGCAGTACCTCTGTCCCCACGACGTGGCGCAGTACCTCTGTCCCCACGACGTGGCGCGGTACCTCTGTCCCCACGTGACGCGGTACTCTGTCCCCACGTGGCGCGGTACCTCTGTCCCCACGACGTGGCGCGGTACCTCTGTCCCCACGTGGTGCGGTACTCTGTCCCCACGACGTGGCGTGGTACCTCTGTCCCCGCGTGGCGTGGTACTCTGTCCCCACATGGCGCAGTACCTCTGTCCCCGCGTGGCGCGGTACTCTGTCCCCACGTGGCGCGGTACCTCTGTCCCCACGACGTGGCGCGGTACCTCTGTCCCCACGTGATGCGGTACTCTGTCCCTACATGGCGCAGTACCTCTGTCCCCACGTGGCGCGGTACCTCTGTCCCCGTGTGACGTAGTACCTCTGGGGTTGGGTTCAGCAGTCAAGAACCCACCTGCAATGCAGTAGGTGATGCTGGAGACGAGGGTTCAGTCCCTGGGTTGGGTGGGGAAGATCCCCTGCAGGAGGGCACGGCAACCCACTCCAGTATTCTTGCCTGGGAAACCCCATGGACAGAGGAGCCTGGCGGGCCGCAGTCTATGGGGTCACAAAGAGTCAGACACGATTGAACGATTGAACTCGGTTCACACCATTAGGGAGACTGAGTACAGGGCACACGGGTTGTCTCTGTAAGAAACCCCATGATTTCTCACAACTGCATGTAGATTTACAGTTTACCTAAAAAGGAAACTTCAATTAGAGAAGCACAGTCTCACATCTGAAACGGTGTTTCTCATGCTCTGCTGGTGAGAGTAGTAAGAGGTTTACCCTTTTGGAAAGCAACTTAGCAAACACGCACAGAGTGTTAAGTATTTCATTTCTCTCCATCCCAGCAAGGCTACTTCTGGGAATTGCCACTAAGGAAACAGATAAAAATATAAGTACAAAAATACACAAAGATGTTGTCTGTGATAGCAAAATGCTAAAACCACCTAAATGCTTTTCTGAAAGGGAAGCGTTATATGAGCTATGGTTTATCAGCTCAATCTACCATTACTCAGTCGTTGATGGGAAATGTCAAATGAAAAAAAGAAAAGTGGGATACAAAACACCAGTAGTTTGCTGCTTTGTAAAATAAAGAAATCTGTTAACGTGACTTCGTGAATACAGAAGTTGTTGTGGTTGCTTTGACTGTAGGGTGATGGACGAGTTTTGTCTTTCTACTTTACTCTTCCTGTGCGCTGGTTTTGTGGAATAAAAGGCACTGTATTTTTCATTTTTAGATTAGTGGTCTTCCGGGTGCTGCGGGACAGTCCCCACCAGGTAGGGGGGCGGTGGGGCCACCCTGCTGGCTGACCATGGGGATGCCGTCTGCAGCCCTAAGAAGTGGACACACAGCTGGACAGATGACCAGTTATGGGCAGATTTAGGCCCCCATTCCTGCCCAAAGCCACACTGCCCGGTAGGAGGGCAGAAAGAAGAACCTGAAGCCTTGCAGCTTCTGTGGAAGCTTTCTCAGTCTCATCAGTAAAGGCAGGAAACAACAGGACCAGAATACACGGCCTGTGGAAGCGTCCACCGCTCAGTCCCGTCCGACTCTTGTGGCCCCATGTACTGCGGCCGCCAGGCTCCTCTGGCCATGGGATTCTCCAGGCAGGAACACTGGAGTGGGTTGCCATGCCTTCCTCCAGGGGATCTTCCTGACCCAGGGATTGGACTGATGTCTCCTGCGCTGCAGGGAGATTCTTTACTGTCGGGGCCACCAGGGAAGCCCATATCTGGGTCCAACATCCACAGTCCCCCTCAGTGTAGGTTTACACGTTCAAGACTCTGAGTGTGAGTTCCTTGAAGACTTCTTTTTCTGAATCAACTGAATATTTAAAAATCTTCCTAAGTTCTGGTCATTGGATGTGTTAGCTGAGCTCACTCTGTTGACAAAAGGGGGAGTCTCTGATTTGGTACCTTTTCACCCTCTCTCTGCTGGGCGGGGGTTTGGGGGCTTCCAAAGAGCTCTGACACCACTGATCAGCATTGTGAAGTCAGGGGAGGAGGGAAGACTCTCAACTTCTCTGAATTTCCCAATGTGCTGTGACGAGCTCAAATTATTCTTCCAGTTGGAATGTGTGTATCTGTGTGTGTGTGTATAAACTTTCATTTAATGTGCTGTAACGAGCTCAAATTATTCTTCCAGTTGGAATGTGTGTATGTGTATGTGTGTGTATAAACTTTCATTTAAAAACGAACAAAAGATGACCTATATAGAGAGGAAAAATATATTTTAAACTGGAGCTGCTTCCTGACAAGGAGTGGCTGGCAGTGACTCCCCCCTACAACCCTCTTGTCCCTCCCACAGATGGCAGTCCCTGCTCCTTCCTGGGGTGTAATCCAGCCTGCCCCAGGCTTCAGCAATGTTCTATTTTTGTTTTCATTATTTAACTGTGTCCCATATACACGGCTAAGTGGAGTGCTTGGTTCCATAGCTTAATGGACAGCTGACCTCTGTGTGCAGACGCTCAAGTCATACGGAGCTCTGCAGGCCATCAACTGCGGGCGGGGGGTGGGGGGCAGATGCCGGGGGCACCTTCCTGAGGTCAACTTTAGTCCAAGGCTGAAGACTAGGGAGGGGGTTGTGGCTGCCGGGGGAGGCCCAGGGCAGGGTGAAGCCGGCGGCACACACCAGGAGGGGTCAGGGCTGGGGCAGCGTGCAGACCACCAGCAGCTTGCTCTCAGGGCTCAGTGGCTTGTGGGGCTGGAGGCCGGCCGACCATCACCTTGTTCTCTGCCTCTTCTGGCTGACGTGGGACTTGGAGCTCAGCTCCTGGTCCAGCTGGCGGGGGGTGGTCCTGAGAACTGCCCTTTGGAGGACGAAGGGGCTGCAGTTCCTCTCCCTCATCACCTTTCTTAATCATGTAATTGCTAGACCTTCCAGTGATCTGACCATCAAACCCCATGACGGTTACACACGTGGGAGCCTGGGAGCCACGGGTAAGTCATCAGGCAGCCAGGGAAAGGCACGCAGTGCAGGAGTGTGTGCTGACGGACTGACCCGCCCCCGGCACTGACGGTGTTTCACTGTCCCGTGGGTTTGGGGCCTCACAGGCTCCTTCCATTGAGCCGGGGAAGACGCTGTTACGGAAGGTGTGATCCGCTCTCTGGTGAGCAAACAGGCTGCTGCCAGACAGCCCTGCCGGGAGGCAGACAGGACACAAATGCGCGTCCTCTGGGCACAGTTCTGTGTCCGCCCCGTTCTCCCCCGAGGCAGGACGCTTTTCCCAGGCGGACGCCAGCACGGAGCCCCCCAGTGTGATTCCCAGGATTGGGTCGGGGGGCACCGTGACAGATCCAGGCTGGGTTGGCCCCGCCCGGGGGCAGGCATGGCCCAGGCAGGGGGCCTATGGCTGCTTCCCACTGCCCCCTCCCCGGGCTGACTTGCCCTCCTGAGCCCTGCCCGCGCCCAGGGGGCGCTCAGACGGTGCGCAGTCCTCAGCCTTCCCGCAGCGGCACACTTGTCAGGGCCCCATCCCGGGAGCCGGGGGCGGAGATGCCTCTGTGCCGTGTGCACTTCCCGAGCTTTGGCTCCGTCCGCAGAGTCGGCAAGAAACGCGGCTGCGGTTTGATACTAACTGATCATGACTCTGCGTGAACCCAGGGGAGCTCCCTTAATGGCCAACCGTCGCCTGCTGCCTTTGGGTTGAAACGGGTCCTCAGTAAAGGCCCACGGGTGCCCCTGTGTCTGACACGGATGTCCTGGCTCCTCTCCGCTGAGCATGGGGCCTGCTCAGTGGGGTCTGAATGCCAATCACCAGCTGCGCAGATGAGGGAAGAGGACCGGAAAAACACCACAGGGCCCCATCGCTCCTGCAGACACGAAGGTGCCAACCTTGGGCTCAAATGAGCTGAAATCCAAGTGGTGCAAACAGCATCATCAGCCAGTAACACTTTAGTCTGAATTTGCAGAGCCGGTCTGAAGGGACAGTCACAGTGCCTGTGGAGCCCAGGGGGGTCCATGCAGAGGGCCCAGCCACACCTGGCCCGGCCTCGAGCTGCTTGTGAAGACAAGCTCTGGGCTCGGCTCTCCGGTGCCCACCGGGCTGGGCAGCAGGTGTTTTGTCAACACTGTGCTCCCACCTGGACTCTCCACTGACCCCCCAGGCCCTCCACCTTCTCAGCTGGGTCTGAAGTGACACCTCTCAGTACAGATGCTATGATAATGAAATACAGCAGCGTGGGTGGGGCCACAAGAGCTCCTGGCACGTGGCAGTCGCTCCCCCACCCAAGCTTCTGGAAGTTTCCGAGGGGGGTTGGGGGGGTACGGGGGTGCCCTGAGCTCTGGAGCAACGTCCCATAGGGAGCCTTCAGGGCGGTGACTGAGGGTGCAGAAGGCAGAGTGGGGTTCCCTGTGCCTGCGGTGGTGCCCCGTGCTGGGGCTCAGAGGTGGGTGCCGGGCCAGCTCCCAGCCTCAGTGGACCGAGTCCAGGGCCCCTAGCCAGGGGCCCTCTTCTTCACGTCCCTGGGGGCAGTGAATGCCCCAGAGCAAAGGAAGCAGGTGTGGAAGGGGACCTTTCCCCTGCAGGCTTACAGCGCGGCTTGGTCCCAAAAGCCAAGCGTTCTTCACTCACATCTGTTCGGGGTTCAGACCCCGGCTCCATCGCAGCTGTGGCCCCAGGCTCATCGCTTTGCCTCTCTGGACCTTGGTCTCCCTGCACGCATTTCGGCTGAAGCCGCGTGTTCCAGGTGCTTCTCGACACAACAGTCTGACTCGGTCCCACAAGGACTCCGGGCGGCCTGATGTTCCCCACTCGCAGGTGTGGGGGGCCGAGGCTCGGAGGGGACACGTGACAGAGCTGGGGTGGCCTCTGCGCCCGGCTCTGAGACCACGAGGCTGACGGTGGTCCCACGTGGCCACCCAGACTGCAGTTATGTCCTGGGGGCCAGGCTGCGGGGCCAGGTTGCTGGGGTAAGTCTAGGAGAAAGGTCAAGTTCACAGCTACAGGCACTGCAGGTGGTAAAGAGCCCGCCTGCGAGGAGGGGGACGAGGATTCGATCCCGGGTCGGGAAGATCCCCTGGAGAAGGAAATGGCAGCCCGCTCCAGCACGCTTGCTGGACAGAGGAGCCTGGCGGGTCACAGTCCGTGGGGTCGCAGAGTCGGGCACGACTGAGCTTGCACACAGACACTGCAAGGCCTGGTTCAGGGTGGAGGGGAGTTCAGTGTTGGGGGGGGGAGCGGGGTTAGGTTGCCCTGATGCAGAAGGTTAAAAAAAAAAGAAGACGTTTCCACACACAAAGCAATCCTGCCAGCCTTCTCGAGGAGACATCTCCTCCAGTAAGGAGGTGGGGGCCTCCTGACCACTTCCCACCCAGCCATCCCAAGGTCCGTCACAGACACGCCCTGGGCCCCAGAAGGAGGCAGCTGGCGCTGGCCTTGGTGCTGGACATGGCACTGGGCGTCCACCAGCCCCGCAGACCGGCCAGGCTCCTTCTGCAGAGTGAGTGAGGTAGGCCCAGGCGCCTAGGGCCTCTGGGACAAAGAGGTGAGCGAGGTTCGCACCTCAGGAAGCAGCCACCTATTTTGAGACCAAGTGAGATTTACACCAGACGTCACCTGCTTCCAGCGGTGAGCGGGGGAGTCTGCCTCTATCACCGCTGGGGAGGTGCGCCTTCGGCAGCCAGCACTCTCTGCCCACGCCTGCCGGCACCAGTCAGCAGGCTCTTGCTCAGAGCAGTGGATGGGGGTGCAGAGTCGGGACCCAGAAACGCAGGCAGGCTCCAGGGAGCCTGGCTTCCCGTAAGCAGGGGTGGAGGTGGGAGGTCAGGAGTGCAGGGTCCGGAAAGCAAGGTCTGGCTCTGTGGCCACGCTGCTGGAGGCCCTGGACAAATCGCCTCACGGTCTGAGCCCCTGTGTGACCATGAAATACAGGTGCCATCGTTCAAAGGATTTTGGGGAAAATAAGTTTTGATGGAAACGCAGGGAAGTTGGAACCCTTGCACATTGTTGGTGGGAGTGGAACATGGTGCAGCCGCTGTGCAAAGCTGTGTGGTGAGGCCTCAGTAAGTTAAACGTCGTGTCCTGTGCTGTGCGACCCCAGGACAGAGGCCCGCCAAGCTCCTCCGTCCACGGGATTCTCTAGGCAGAAATCCTGGAGCAGACTGCCAGGCCCTTCTCAGGGGATCTTCCTGAACCATGGGTCAATCCTGAGTCTCTTATGTCTCCTGCCTGGGCAGGCGGGTTCTTCACCACGGAGCCACTTGGGAAGCTTGGAATCCCCAGAAGACCCAGCAATTCCACCTCGAGGGACATGCCTCAGAGAATGTTTGCAGCAGCACGCACACTGCGTCTGGAGCTCTGTATGCTGCGGGTCGGCGTCTACACCGCGTCTGTCACCTGCCTCTTGATTTTATCAGTGCACCACGGGGGAACCACTTGCCCCTTCGTGTTAGAATTAAGGAGCCTGAGGCTCAAAGAAGGAAGATGATGAGGCCACACAGCGGTCAGGCTCCCACCCCCACGGCCCACTCTGGGGATGAGGTGGTGAGGAGCCTGGGGATGCAGCCCTGAGCAGCTGAGCCCGCCGTCTGGTCTGCAAAATGGACTCACCACGAAGTGCATCCCCATCGACGTCAGTTCTGATTACGTGCGTTACCATAGTGGGGGCTGCCTGCTCTTAACAGGAGAAGTACCCAGGGACCTGCGCTCCAGAGGGGCCTGACCCATCCTCTCAGGACCCGACTGGGGGTGCCCCTCCAGAGCCCAGCTCTCTCTCCAGGCCCAGATCTGATCCCCTGCCCAGCTGGCCCCCATGAGCTGCAGACATGAGCATGTAGGGACAGCTGCTGTGGCTTTGCTGGAAGCCCTGCCAGGAGTGGCTCCACCTCTGGCCCTGCTCAGGCCAGGACGGCTGCCAGCTCCGGTCTGGGCAAGAGCCCCCCAGCACCCTCTGCCCCGAGCCAGCAGCCTTGGGCCTGCAGGGCGTCCCTTCCAAGAAGGGCTCACGGAAGCCGGGCTCTGGGACGGGAGGGCCTGCCTCCCCTCCCTGCAGGGCTGGGAACCCGGGTGTGGGCTCTGGGGATGTGGGGACCCTTCCCCATGTGCGGAACCCCTCCCCATCCGGGTGACGACACCCAGTGGCGGCGGCTTCCCTGAGCCAACACAAGGGCTGCTCCCGCCAGCTCAGAGTCTGCTTCTAAATAACGAACCCTGGATCTAATTTCCCTGATGTCCCTCCGGAAACAGGAGCTACTTCGACAGCAAGAAATTAAAGCAACAAACAATGAGGGGCATGAAGCCCGAAGCGGCCCGCCCTCCAAAACGCAGCTCTTGGACCACGTGGCCCCCGCTCCAAGCCTCTTCCGTCCCTGCTCACTGCCACTCCTGCCCAGGGGCTGGCACCAGGGGCCTGGCACCCCCTTGAGCACCAGGGGCACTAGGGTTCCTCCCTTGCTGGGCCGCCTGTCAGCCTCGTGGGTTCAGGGGAGTCACTTCACACCTCCTGGCCTCTGTGTCCTCATGTGTGAAATGGGGATGCCCACTGCCCAAGGCTGCTGGGAGTGTGCCAGTCTCTCAGTCGTGACCGACTCTTTGTGACCCCGTGGACTGTAGCCTGCCAGGCTCCTCTGTCCTCTGTCTCTCCAGGCAAGACTACTGAGTGGGTTGCCATTCCCTTCTCCAGGGGATCTTCCCGAAGCAGGGATCAAACCCGACTCTCCTGCATTGCAGGCGGATTCTTTACTGTCTGAGCCACCAGGGAAGCCTCCAAGACTGCTGGGGGTACTTAACTAATTGTTCAACCATCAGTGGGTCTGAACCAGATCAACAGAGGTGGTGCCACTGCCTCTGGAAACGTCCAGCCTCAGCCGCCCCCCAACGCCTGACACGTGGAACCCGACCTGCTCCTGGGCCCCTGCCCACAGCCCCGGGGTGGGCCCCACAGACTCGTACAGCTGACATGCTCTTTTTAAGGTCAAGCCAGCTCCCTGGGGTGCCCGTGGCCTGTGGTCTGCAGTGACACGCCCGCGGGCCCTGAGGGTGGAGGCTGTGACAGCCGGAGCCTACCTCCTCCGCAGGCCCCCATCTGGGCCCTGGTGAAACCAGACGCCAAGTCCCACTCAGGTCCCAGGACGGGCCGAGGTCCTCCTACTCCACTGCCGCTTCTGCCTGAGCTGCTCTGAGCAGGAGTTCCCAGGCTTTGCCCCGAGAAATCTGGGTTCAGATCTCCATCTGCTGCTCATTAGCTGGGTGACCACGAGCGAAGGCGCAGCCTCTCCAACCCCCAGGCCTATCAGATGTCAAATATGTTTGCAAACAAAAGAATTAAAAAAAACCCATTCACCACCCCCCCCAAACCCTGCCGGCAATGCTGTTATTATCACATCATTTTACCAACGAGGAAATCTGAGAGAGCAAGTCGTTTGGTCAAGGTTTCTGGGCGGTGAGAGCTGGAGGCCAAGTGTAGACCCCCCAAGGCCACATGCACACCCCCATCCCCTGTGTGTGCTCAGTCACTTCAGCTGTGTTGGACTCTTTGTGACCCCATGGGCTGTAGCCCACCAGGCTCCTCTGTCCATGGGACGCTCCAGGCAGGACTACTGGAGTGGGTTGCCATTTCCTTCTCCAGGGCATCTTCCCGACCCAGGGAACTCATGTCTCCTGGATTGCAGGTGGATTCTTCACCACTGAGCCTCCTGGGAGGCCCACTACCTGTCCCCCATCATTTTCACATTTTAAGGATGCCCGCTGAAGGCTGCTGGCTAAGCCTGTCTAGGGTGGGGTGTGGGGTGGAGAGGGCCTGGGTGCCCCCAGGCTCAGGGGGAGGCGCACCCACTCCTGGCCTCCGCTCTCTCCTCCCTCCACACCTCCTTCTGCTCAGACCTGAGCTCCAGACCCGGGGCCCTCAGGGCTCCACGAGGCTGGGGCTAGGATCTCCCTTGAAGCACTTCAGGGGTCCCGGAATGTGCAGGGAAAGGGAACCCTCCCTCCTGCCCCGAGCTTTAGGGAGGAGGGGTCCTGGAGAGGAGTGGGGACCTGCCTGGGCCAGCAGTGAGAGGACTGGGCTCAGCCCTGGGCCCCAGTGCCACCCCCAGGCCGGTGCGCTCCTGCTGCGGCCCCCGCCCCGCCTGGAAGACTGGAGGGCTACTCCCCATGGCTCTCCTGCCTCAGGCAGCCCGGCAGGTGCAGAAAATGCCGTCCGCCCATCAGGCATCTTCTTCCAGTGAATAAAGATCCCAGCAGTGATGGGACTTCCCTGGTGGTCCAGCGGTCAAGAGTCTGCCTGGCAGTGCAGGGGATGGGGGTGCGATTCCTGGTCGGGGAGCCAAGAGCCCACGTGTCACAGAGCGACCAAGCCTTCATGCCCCACTTAGAGAGTCTGTGCGCCAGCCCGACACGGCGACGGTCCCGCGTGCCAGAGCTCAGACCCGGTGCAGGCAGAGAGACGGATGATAGATGGAGACAGAAGAGATGTAGATGATAGATTAATCGATGATCGATCGATCGATAGATGACAGACTGACAGACGACCGATGACAGACAGATTAAAGAATCCCGCAAGGAGAGCTGGGGCCTGCCTGCCCGGCAAGGTCATCCCGGAGCCCCAGGACGCAGCCCTCCCCACGGGGCACACGCCTCCTGAGAGGGCCTCATACCCTCGACAGCCCTGCGCACGACGGTCCAGAGACGTCCTCCCCGGGGTGGGTCTCCCGTCCGGCATTCCAGCCCTGGGGGAGACGCCCGGGTGCGCGGTGGCCGCGGGGGTGAGGGGTGAGCGCGGTGCTCCCCGGGAGGTTGTCTGCGTCCTGTGCGAACCGGTGAGTCTTAACTCTCGGGTAAGTTTTAAACCCACTTTTCCAGGCATTAATAGGAACCTATTTCTGCCGTGAGTCACTTGCAAAGTCAGAGTCTTGGGGGCCACGGGGCGGAGCCTGTGGGGGCCGCCCCACCCCCGCTGGAAGGAGCCCGGTGGGCACCGGTTGAGGAGCCCAGAGCCTGGCCTGGGGGTCTGTGACGCAGAAAGGGGGCTCCCTCCCCAGCTCTCGGGAAGCGGGGGTGGGGGGGGAGGGAGGCTTGACTTCCCTCGACCTCTGGAGACCTTGCTCTGACCTCTCCAGATGGCGGGGCTGCCGCCCAGCGAACAGATGCAAACAGATGCTCCAATCCTGACCAGGAGCCCGAGGCGGTGCGAGATCGGAGGGTGCAGCCTGCCCCTCCCGTCCCCCTCCACCCCGTCTTCCCAGGGGCACAGGGGACCAAGGACGACAGCCACCCCGTCTTCCTAGGGGCGCAGGGGACCAAGGACGACACCCCCCACGCAGAGCCCAGGCCCCGGGGGCTCCGGGCTGGCCCAAGGCCACGCACAGCTGGTGAGCGACTGAGCTGAGGCTTGGACCCACTTCTGTGCGGCTGCCAAGGCCACGTTTCAGTCTGAGAGGGCAGAGTGTGGACGCTCGAGTGCACGTCCCAGGGGTTCTCTGCACCCGGCTTCACCTTCTGGGCTTCGGAGGAGGCAAGGAGGCAAGGCTTACCTGCGGGTGGAGGCCGGGCTGGCGTCCGCTCCGGCGGCGGGGAGCGCTCTGGGCCTCTACCCTCAGAGATGGAGGCCCACGGGGGAGTCTGCCTGACTGCTCCCGCCCCACGCCCCCGCCTTCTGGACCGTCTCCTGCTGGTGGACGGCCCTGCTTCCGCCTTGCCCAGGGCCCTTCCCTGAGCCCCTCTGGGAAATGGCAGCCCCCTCACCAGCAGCCCTCGCCCCGCCCTCCTCTCCAGCACGCGGCCTGCTCGTGTGTGCTTTCTTTAGCACATGTGGCCTGCCTCCCGCTAAAGAAAGCTTGCTTCTAAGGGAACAGGATGAAAGTCTTTTCTTCACAGTCAGGGCCCAGTGGGGTCAGCAGTGGGCGACGCTGGCCTCCGGGGGACCTCGGGACTGCCTCCGGGGGGACACGTTTGGGTGTCACAAAGCAGGAGGGGTGTCTCCCCACTGGGAGAGGCCAGGACTGCTCCTAAACACCCTGCCAGAGCACAGGACCCCTCCCCCAAAGAATAATCTGCCCCAGAGGCCAGCAGTGTCTCCGCTGTGTGCCCACTACTCACAGGAGCAGCCTGTACACAGTAGGTGCTCAGTGGCGGACAAAGAACGAAGAGCTGCTGTGGTCACTGTAACCACCATTATTACTTAAGAACAGCCATGCTTGAGAACGGGCTTCCAGGGGGCACTAGTGGCAAAGAACCGGCCTGTCAACGCAGGAGACATAAGAGATGTGGGTTCGATCCCTGGGTCAGGAATATCCCCTGGAGGAGGAAATAGCAACCCACTCCAGTATCTTGCCTGGGAAACCCCATGGACGAAGGAGCCTGGTGGGCTACCGTCCATGGGACTGCAGAGTCAGACACAACTGGACAAATTCAGCACACGTGCACGGTTGAGAACAATCTTTAAGGATGGCCATGCTTTGGGGCTTCATGGCAACAGGTCATGCCCGGGACCGTCGACGTCTGAGCCCTCAGCAGCACCCGGACGAGCGGCAGGCGGTCACCGTTGTGCCGTCGGCAGGCAGGCCCGTCCACGGCTCAGGCTCTGGGAGCCCAAGTGACACTGGCCTGCCCCTCCCTCAGCGGGTCTGCTGGGGGCCCCCCTCAACAGGGACGGCCAGTTCTCACCCCCACCCCCCCCCAACACTGGCCCTCATGTTGGAAGACCCAGGACCGCGTGCCTGGCCGGGCCAGGGGCCACTTCCACGAGCTGTAAGCTGACCCCAGCCAACCCTGCAGCCCCCAGACTCAGGGGTCTGCGTGAATCATGATGTGCCTCTTTTCTAGGGAAGGCTGCCGCAGGCTGTGGGGACGCATGGAGCGTCCCCCTCACCCCCGCCAGCACAGCCCAGCATCAACTGCTGACCTGACAAATAACGCGGCGGTTTTACACGGCCAGCGCGAGCCAGGCTCGCTCAGAGCTAAGAGCGCCTCCCACACCCAGATCGTGTCACGCCCCACGCGGCTGCGCAGTTGGGGTGGGAAGAGGCAGGCCACTGCCCCCCCCCCATAGGACTGGAAGCTTCTATCTGCTCGTTCCGCGTTCAGCAGACCGCCTGCCCCACATTCCCGCTGAGAAGTCCCACTGAGGGTCACAAATTTCCCTGCCTGACTTCCCCCGCCCCGACTCCCCAAACCCTTCCTTCTCCTGGGAGCTCACAGCTGCGCCTTTCTCCACGGAACTCAGAGTCTGAACAGCACGTTCTCTTTCCTCCCCTCTCCATCTCCCCTCAGGTCCTGAAAGCCTTTAAACAAGTCACCTATGCTTAGGTTTAGTAGCTGACTTAATTGGGTACAAAGCCACACACAGGCAAAGGAATGAGTCTCTAATGGTGGAATATTAGGCAGCAGACAGCTAGGTTTAGGGGAACAGGACGCTATCGGGTGGGTTTTCCTGGCATCCCTGAGGTCACAAGTGGCTGGTCCTGATTCTGCCAGGGAGGAAGGCTGACCCAAAACCCAGGATGGACTGAAGGAGCAGGTGTGTGCTCACTGACCAGCCAGGAATGAGCCAGGAGGCTGTGCGGGGCAGGCCCAGGGCAGCTAGAGCTGGAAGCCTGAGCAGAAGGGTCAGCTCCCCAAGGTGGGGCTGGGTAGGGACTGGGTTCCTATGTCCCACCTGCTTCCTGGGAACCTGAGCCCAATCTGTGAGCATCTCTGACACAATGACTCACACCCCTGCCTCCAGCTCTGAGGACGGCACAAGGGGTCCCGACCTCTCGAGTCCAGGGTCCGAGAGTCAGGTGGGGCCTGGAGGAAGCAGAGTCGACCAGCCCTGGTGAGCCAGCACGACACCTGTGTCCTTGCTTCATGTCACACCCCGGCCCCATTCCAGATGAGGGAGCTGAGGTTGGAGCCCGTGTTTCCCACCATGACCTACGGCCTGCATCCTCAGGTCAAGCGTGAACAGTTCAGTCCACCTCCCCCTGCACTCCTCTCCCCAACCGCAAGCCACAGAATCCCACCCTGCTGGCGGAGAATGGCCGAGGTCTCAAAGCCGGCTCCCAGCTGGGGCGGTGAGGAGTGCAGCCCACCAGGATGCCCCACGCCACATAAGCGACACGGGTGCACAGAGCACCCCACTCCACCCCACCCCTACGTGAGAGGGAGGCTGAAGTCTGGGGTGGGGCTGTCTTGGTGGCCGCTACAATTTTTGCCCCCTTTCTAAGCACCCTGGGGCCTGGCCCTGGGACACGTCCCCAGCTGCCTCCAGCTGCCAAGTCTGTGGAGAAGTGAGGCCGAGCTCACGTGTTTCAGGCAGGTTGGGGGCTCTGGGAGGGAGTGCTGGCCGTGGGTCAGCAGAGTGGGCAGCCAAGCGAGACGCCCGTGGTCCTGGGATGTCCTGGGGCCAGGACAGCAGATCTGAGCCAAGGGCCCCTGTGCCCACCCCAGTGCAATCTGGGCTGTTAATGCGTCAAACCCTGGGCATGTGGGGATGTGGGAGTGGGCCTGAGTGGGCGCCGGCGGCAGTGGGGGCCAGTCCTGCTCTCCCCAGGATGGCATGGGGCAGGGGCTGGCACGGGGACAGCTGAGGAGTGGCTGCTGTCAAACTAAGCCAGGCCTCCATGTGGGGCCCCTCTGCTGGGTCCTGCTCTTGTCCAGTAAGTGGTGGATCCCTGCACTTTCCTGATCAAGTCTCAACCATAAAAAGGGACACTGATGTGACCAATCCCAGGGAGGGGGGCAGGTGAGAGCCGGTGGCCCCAGCACTGCGAGCAGGCACCCGGGTCAGCACTGCCGGGCTCAGAATGTGAACCCCCAGCCCCTCCTCCCGCCCCCTGCCCAGACAGGTCCCAGGGGATTCTCTCTTCAATCCTAGGAAGAAGCTATCTGACTTCAAGAAAAGATTTTAGCACACTGAGTCTTCACCAGCTGCCAAATTAGGGTGAGGGCAGAGAGATAGGCTAAGTCTTTGGAACGGGGAGGGGCTTGGAGGGCCAGGGAGACGCGTCGCCGTGTTTCTGCGGGCTGCCATCTCTCACTGCACTGCCCGCACGGCCCCCGGCCCCGCACCCGCGTCTCGCCGCGCGTCCATCTCTGCTCCGCGGCCTCTGGCCGGACACGTCCTCCTGTCCCGCTGGACGCAGCATCCTCGTCACCCCCACCGTCCCCGCGGCCCCGCGGACCGACAGCCCAGCTCGACAGGTGGTGGGGGGCTTCCCCCCGCACCACCCAGATAATCGCTGCCCGCGGCGCTATTCAAGTTTGTCGTGGGCGTGCGCGCTCAGCTTCGGAGCGGGCAGTCCAGCCGCGCCCGCACAGAGGGGGCGTCGTCACCTCCCCCGCCACCCGCGAGACAGACAGACAGACAGACAGACACGCGCGCACACACGCTCCCCCGCCGCGCCCCTCCTTCAGCGCGCGGGGCTGGGGCGCGCGCACTCGGGGACAGTCCGGCCCCCGGCCGGCCCCGCGGTATGGGGGGGACCCCGCGCGGCCGCCCAGGCTGGGGGGCTCGGCCCCGGGGAGCCCCCGCGGGGACAGCCGGCCCCCGGTCCCGGCTCCTACCTCGCTGGAGCGGCAGCGGCGCGGGCCTGGTCGCGGTCCCTCGCCGGCTCCGCGCGGGGCTCCGGGAGCCCGCCCCGTCCGTCAGTCTGTCCGCAGGAACGGCGCCGGCGCCCGCGGCCGCAGCTCGGGCTCGGGAGGGCGGGGCCGGCAGGCCGGGGCGGGGCCTCTGTCCTCGGCTGCGCTCCGGGGGGCCCTGCGCGCGCGGCGGGGACACAGCTCCGCGGGCTTGCAGGTGGAGAGTCGGGGGCCGGGGTGGGAGCAGAGGCATCCGGGGGCGGCCAGAGCTTGGCCAGGACCCGCCCGCCCCCCGGCGCCTCCCCCCGCAGCTTGAGTCAGACTTACCCTCAGCTTCCAGCTGCTGCTACAGCTGTGTGAGCAGCCCCACCGCAGTCGCCATCCGAAGACAGCTCCGCCACCAGCTGGTGTGGCGGCTGCTTCCCGCGCACTGGGCGCTGCTGACAGCGCTCTGCTCTGTGAAATCCTCCCGCCCAACAACCCCATTGTGCGGATGGGAAAACTGAGGCCGGAGCCCTGACGTGACGGGCCTGGGGCCGCGCAGAGCAGCTCAGACCGCCCGGCTCCCTTCAGTGCATTGCTGGCCCCCCGGAAGCACAGGATGGACATACATGTACAGTGAATGATGAGCCGTGCTCGACTGCTTCAGTCACTTCCAGCTCTTTGCCACCGCATGGACTGTAGCCCGCCAGGCTCTTCTGTCCATGGGGCTCCCCAGGCAGGAATGCTGGAGTGGGTTGCCACGCTCTCCTCCGAGGGACCTTCCCGACCCAGGCATGGGACTCGCCTGTCATGTCTCCCGCGCTGGCAGGCGGGCTCTTTACCATTAGTGCCACCGTAACAACCGATACTTTTTTTCTTCTTTCTTCAGTTTATATATCTCCTTTATTCTCTGGGTCCCTGAGCTTCGCAGGACGTTGTCGTGTGTAAATGGGGCCATGAGGTGTTGGAACGACTGAAGGTGTGTGGAGGGGACACACCAGGTGTCTGTTCAGTGTTTAGGCCTGAAAACTACCCAGCTTTTGGTCTTCTCCCACCTTCCCCAGGAGAGTGTTCCTCTCCACTCCTAGGGTCCCCTGGAGAGGCCAGCCCACTGAAGGTGCCCACATCTCCCATCTGGATGGAGTCCAGTCTCTCTCAACCTCCCAGCCCCCACTAGCCCCAAACTCTTAGCTGGAAGGATTAGGTGGAAGTTGGGCTTCAGTCTGATTCTGCCCCTACCTAGCTGTGTGACTTGGACAAGTTACTTGACATCTCTGAGTCTCCCTTTACTTACCTGTAACCAGGGCCAGTCTCATGGTTATGTGCGCTCATCCAGAACCTGCTCTTGGCTCGGTTGGTTTAAAGATATGTTTTTGTCTGTTTTGGCCATTTTAAATTGCTTGATCATTTTGAACAAGGGACCCCATTTTAATTTTGCTCCTGAGCCCACAAACTATGCCGCTGGTGCCAGGGACAACCCTCCCTACTGGACTACTGCAACACTTCACTGGGGTGATGTTTGCACAAACATCTAACACCCGGCTCGTGACAGAAGTTACTTCCCTTTCTCTGATCTGGTCTTGAAGAGAAGGTCACTGGGTGGACAAAAGGCTGGGCAGGCAGTTTCATGGGGAGGGGCCAGGCTGGGCGAGGGTACAAGAACACCAGTTCTGTTCAGGGAAAGGCAGTGGTCTGGGCGGTGGGGAGGTGCAGGCAGGGGTGGAGAGCAGAGGGGCACAAAACGGAGGACCCCCAGGCCAGGGCGACAGGCCTTCTGGCTCTGTGAGGAGCTGGGACCCAGGGCCTGGAGGCTGTAAGCAGACGCCCCAGGCAGGGAAGGTGGGTGGCTCTCTGCTCCAGCGGTCTCGCTGGCAGTCAGCCGGGAACTGGCTGAGCTAATGAGGCGGGTGCTGGATGCCGTGGGCGGGAGCCCCACTCCAAGCTGCCACAGTAGCCTGCTGACAAGCTCGCTGTCGACATGATGGGGAAATTCTGCAGGTGTGAAGCCCAGCAGTTTGCCTGGGGACCTGGGGACTCCAGGCCTGATGAATAATGGAGCAGTCCCTCTTCCTGGGGCTTCTTTCTTGCCTTTCAATAATTCATGCATTCCCGGGGTTCAGGCGTTTCATAAAACCTCAGCCTTTTCTGAATCCTGGGCTCATCTGAAGGCTTCATGTGTTAGGTCTTAATTAGAAACAGACATGAAGGGCAGTGCACTCAGCCACACGTGCCTTGTTCCTGAAAGGAAACTCTCCCACGTCCTGGAGAAGGAAGGGGCGCCTGGGGCCCCAGAGGTGGAGGTGGGGTCGGCTGCCCTGGGCAGTAGGGGAGGGAAGGCCCACACGAAGGCGCCCCTGGTAGCAAGGAGACCGCACATCGTGTGCTCGGCACCCCTCGAGCCAGGCCTGTTCAGGGGACCGATTCGGGGACAACATCTGAGCAGAGGTGATGTGTGTCTCTCCCAGGTGGGGACAGTAGCAGCCGTGAGTGTGCCACCGTCCAAGTTTGCGGCCTTTGGGACTGGGGAGTGCTGCTGTTGCTCTGACGCTCCAAGTGACGTCTCAGAGCAGAACTTCCTGCTGACCGCTGATGGACGCACGGCCTGAGAAGGAAAGAAAAGCTTTCGTGAAGCCGCTGGGCTGGGAGGGGCGTTGCACCGGCTGCGCATTGTGGTGGAACCAATTAGTCTCCCCTGCCCACCTGCCCACCTGCCCTTTCTCCTCCTTTCTAGTATCTGCTGATCATGCCCTTGGGAGCGCATGGGCTACGCAGCCTGTGCAGGAAGGAGACGGGCTGGGGACCCCGAGCTCCCGGGCCACGTGGTCGCCAGTGGGGATGAGGGGCAAGGGGAACAGACAGGAAGGTGTCAGGATGTCGGGGTCGACGGGATCGGAGTCTCCCAGCAGATGCAGGTCAAGTTTGAGATGGGCACGACCTTAGGGCCTGGGGGTTTCTCTGTGTGTGTGTGTGTGTGCACTTGCATATGTGTGTGTGCGTGTGTCAGAGGGAGGGAAGAGGACCTGGCAGGGCTGGGCTGGGGGTGGGTGGTGGCAGGCGGGGGTGGGGGCCTGAGCTGGGGGAGCCGCTCCGCGGGGCCAACAGCAGCAGCCTGGCACCCATCCCCCGCACTCGCCCTCGTGAGTCGCCGCCGCCAGCTCCCAAGCAACCCTCCAGGTGAGGAGGTGAGTCCCTTCTGTTCCATAGGAGGAAGCAGAGGTCTCAAGAAGCATTTGCCCCAGAAGTAAGGACATGAGGGCGCTCGAGAAGGCCGGCACGTTCCGGCTTGCGGGGGTCGCTCCGCCGGGTGGACACGGCCACTCGAGGGGCCCTGGCCCCCCCAGGCACCCAGACCGCACGTCCCTCCCTGCCAGTCACCCTGCAGCTCCGTCCAAGTTGTTTTCACCCCTGCCCTCCCCAAGCCCACTGAGGGACTGGCAGGTCTCCCGCAGGGGCCTGAAAAGCCCTGAGCCCCGTGCCCCTACAGGACTGCTCTCGCCCCCCTGCAGCGGGGCCTGGGCCGGGAGCGGTCACACAGCCACGCACGTCCTTGCCGGGTGACCGAGCAGCCGCTCATATCCCCCACTGGCCGCGCTCCAAGCAGCCCTCCCTGTCCCCCAAGCCCAGCTGTCCAGCTCTGCTCCCGTATCTGTCCCCTTGGCAACTAGATTCTGGCTTATAAAACAGTTCCAAGGGCAGGGGACCCCATCTACCAAATGAAGACTCTTCTCCAACACAAAAGTCGAGAAAACGGCTTTGAAAGGAGGGCCTGGCTGGGCTGAGAGCCGCGGAGCGGGGCGGGCAGGGGCCTCGGCAGGAAGGGTCTGCAGGTGCCCGGGAGGAGGGCCCCCACGGGCACAGCTCCCTGTGGGCTTGGGAAGTGTGCTGGAGGCGGAGCGGCGTGGCAAAGGTGATGATTGCAGCCTGACCTGAGACTCTCCTGCTCTCTGCTGGTCCGGGAAACCTTCTGCCTGGTGACTCCTGGGGCTCAGGATGCAGAGAGAATGAAGGGAACAGGTCTTCAGAGAGAGACCTGGGAGCAGACCCCCGAGGAAGGGATCCACAGACGCTGGCCGTGTGGACCACCCTCTCGCCAGGCGCTGGCCCGGGGCCCTGCTCCGGCTGCTGTAGCTGGGACACTAACATGCAAGGAAGCCTGGGCAGCCGGGCAGCCAGTCCTCACAGCCCCCCTGCCCCTCACCCCGGCTACCGCCCACTGCCTTCTGTTGCTGTGGGGTCACCAGTCTGGATACTTCCTACGAGTGGAGCCTTAGGATACACGGCCAGTGCCTGGCTTCTCACAGCGAAACGTTCTCGAGCCGCGCCCACGCAGCTGCGTCAACGCGCGTTCCTCTCGCGTCTAAGTTTCTGTTGCATCAGGACTTGTTTGGCTGATGGGTATTGGAGTAGTTCCACCTCTTGGCTGTTGAGAATAATGTGATTGTGAACACATGTGTACATGTATTTGGACACCTGTTTTCAATTCGGTTGGTACATACATCAGAGTAAAATTGCTAGATCACAGGATAATTCTGTGTTTAACTGTTTGAGGAATGGATAGAATTTTCTAGAGGCAGACTGTTTGTATCCCCATCAGTAATGGATGAAGTTTCCAATTTCTCCACATCCTTCCCAAACATTGTTATCTTCCTTTTAAAAATGATGATGGTGAGTTTGCCATAGCCCTCCTCGTGGGTGAGAACCGTGACACTGATTTCCAGGACAAGGCGTCTGAGGACACAGCGAAGGTGAGGGGGGAGCTGGGAGCAGGCAGCGCTGGTCCCAGAGGCCTGTGAGTTGTGGAGCTTGTCCAGCGGCTCTGGCCGACCTTCCAGAGCAAGCGAAGGTCTGTAGGAGTCACCAGGGCTTGGTTCTAGGGCTCCCTCTGGGCAGGACAAATTGGCCTCTCAAAATATGGGCTTGCTTCAGGTTACCTGGAAGCCTCCAGCTCCTGAGACCTTGATTCAGAATGACACGTGCCTCAGCCATCACTTGTAAAGATCACAGACGCTGCTCACACGGGGGAGGGAAAAAATCTCCTTCCCTTGGTTCTCACCAGCTACTAGAAAACGTCTGACATTTCCTGGCAGGTCTGATGTCCATTTGTAGGAGAAAGCTTAGCTCAGGCTGTGTTTCCTGCCCTTTTTCAAGACAAAGATAATGATGGATGGCCCACTGGGGTGAAAGGTCAAGGCTGCTCAAAGCAGGGGGCGACCGGCTCTGGGTCCCCCCACCCCCACTCCACAAGCGGTACCTCCGCCCACCTGGAACTCACTGATCCCAGCATGTGCACCGGGACGAGAGGGTCTGAGAGTCAATGTCATCTGCCAACAATGAGGTGACTTGGGAAAATTTCCTGATCCCTTAAGTTCTGGTTTCATTTTCTCTGTGGCTCAGCTGGTAAAGAATCCGCCTGCGATGCAGGAGACCCTGGTTCAATTCCTGGGTTGGGAAGATCCCCTGGAGAAGGGATAGGCTACCCACTGCAGTATTCTGGCCTGGAGAATTCCATGGACTGTGTAATCCATGGGGTTGCAAAGAGTCGGACTTACCGAACGACTTTCACTTTCATCATTTGAAACAGGCACAGAAAGCCTGCAACACCCAAGTTCAGGGTTTGTGGAGAGAATGAAGGAGATGGTATCTTCAAAGCATTTAGCAGCACAGGGTCTGGTGAAAAGTAGCAGCTTTTTATGATTATTTGTCACATGTCCACTTGTAAGTCTCTTTGGGGAGGGTAGCACTCCTTGGCTGTTCATCTACCAGCCTGCCGGGCGTGATCTGGCAAGCAGGAGGGGCGGGGGGCTCACTTTGCGGCACCTGGTACCGGGCAGTGGGCGGGGCCGGGACTGGGACACACCCAGATGGCTCTGCAGATGGGGTCCTGCTTGGGGGTCCTTTCAAGGGAGACGACACCCCCAGAGGCCCTGAAGAGGCGGGGACAGGGTCGCTCCGGGGGTCATAGCAGAGCATCCTGAGCCACACCAGGGAGGAAGCACCCCATTCTCCCTCCTCCCTGGGGTGACCACCTACCCCCTGTGCCCAGCCCTACTTGAGGCTACTCTTCTCACCACCGCCAGGCCGCTGGTGGATGTCTGGAGACACCTCTGGCTGCCAGCTGGGGTGAAGGGTTCCAGTGTCCAGTGGACAGAGGTGAGGGACACTGCAGACAGCGGGATGCCCAGGACAGTCCCCACAGCAAGCGAATCCCCAAATGTCACAGTGAGATGCCTGTCGGGTTGAGAAATGTCAGGCGGAGAAATCTTGGAATAAATAAATCAGGTCCACGTGCACGTCCTGAGGGATATGGGGCAGGAGGCAGCTCTTGGCAGAAGCAGCCGGTCTGCTGAGGGCGGTCCTGGTTTCTGTCCGTGGCCCGGAAGAAGAAGCAGGTCTGTCTTACAGCCACAGGGGTCAGTTATGCAGTCTCTGCTGTCGGGAACCACGTCGCCCTCTGCGGAGGAAAAGCCCTGCACAGGGGACTGGGTCCTGCTCCTTCTGAGTCCTGGCCAAGCCTGGCGAGGGGTTGGGGTCAAGGTCCTGGTGAGGGGTCAGGGTCAGGGGTCAGGGTCAGGGTCCTGCGGAGGGGCAGAAGCTTCACAGAGACACAGAATCACTCAGGGCTTTGGGGACCAAAAGATCGTCCCACCTTCCAAACGATTTCTCTGTGTTTTCAGCCTAATAAAACCTCCCAGCATCTCCTCTCCGGCCTTTAATCTTTCCTCCAAAGTCAGCTTATTGTTATTTGCGCTGTTTTGCTATAAATCGTTCTTGCTGCAGCAGTGTGTTTTGCCAGTGAGCCCTGGATAAGGACTTCTGGAAAAACCATGCAGCAAGATGTTCTTTCAGACTGAAGAGCACCCAGGACCTCTGATGTTGAGCTGGTCTCTCCCGACAGCCCTTCGGGGCGTCCACAGGCCTCGGAAGGTCATCGGAGGCGCTGGCGGCAGGTGTCCTCACCCAGAACCCGCAGTGTCCTGGGCAGGGGGACCCTGGGGTGCCTGAACTTGGTTCGCACCAAGAGGACCCAGGGCTCGAGAGGACCCACGGTCTCCCCAAGTCAGCCCCAGATTGCATTTTGCTAGCAAAGAGGGGCACAGGATGGTGACCAGGTGGGCCATGGACGTTGAGGGTTTTCCCGACAAACTTGAAGAAGCCACAGCAGTTAAAGCAGCTGCCCCGCCCCAGGGACCACCCTGTGCTGCTCCCGCTGACAGGGTGGCCGAGCCGCCGTGTGTGGTCAGGCGGCTTCTCTCCTCGGCCACAGGGGGCTGGACTGCCTGAAGCCTGACCCCCAGCACCCGCTCATGGGCTTGAGCAATGACGGAGCCTGACCCAGAGGGTCCCAGGTCAGGGGCCTCCCTGCCCGACCCGCTGGGAGGAGCCAGGAGGAGGCAGGGTCGGCTGAGATGAGAAAACAGGCAAGCAGGCGAGGCAGAAAGCATCCAGAGGGCCGCAGGCTGTGTGCTTCCGTTTATGTAACTCTCTGGGAAGGACAGCATCCCGGTGGGGCGGCGTCAGCCATTGCGGGGGGCTGGAGCAGGGGCGCGGCGTTTCCGGATGGAGCGGCCCTTGTCTTGGATACAGTGGTGGTCCCAGGGAACGGTACCCACGGCCGAATTCATAGAAACACACACAGCACGGAAGACCTGCTGGGAGCGAGATCAGTCTGTGGTTGGTTAGCAGTTCCTTTCCTCGGTTGATGTCCTAATTTGGGTCATGTCCTGCTGTGGTTATGTAAGCCATGCCGTGGGGAAATCGGGGTGGTGGGTAGGTGGGAACTCTATTATTTTTGCAAATTCTTTTCAGTCTTAAATGATTTCAAAATAAAAGATTTTAGAAAGAAAGAGAGAGCTGAGATGCTGACAAGAGTGACAGAAGAGGTCCGCCTCCCCAAAGCACTGCAGATCCAGAGATTTCCAGGCCTGGGTGGGCCCATCTGTGTTGACCGCAGGCCAAGAAATGGAGCAGGGCAAACTCCTGGTGCATAAGGCTTGGTGTACATTTTTTATTATTTCCTTAGGAAAAAAGCCCCCCACCGCAGAACTGCTGTGTGTAAGCGCATTTTGAAGACTCTTGTTACTTGTACCAAATTTCCCTCCAGAAGGATTGTACCAATTTATACTCCCACCCGCAGCGCAGGGGAGGGCTGGCTTTCCCAGTGCTTGCCAAAATTGGGTTTTAATCTTTAAAGAAGGCTTAATTTTTGCCAAGGTAATACATAGAACTTGAAGTCTTGTTGTTATTTTTTTCCTCCAGGAATTCTAAATTCATGAACTGACTTGGACCACACAACTGGCTACTCACCTGGAGACCTGAGTTTATCTTTTTATTTAGTTATCCGTCCCCTTCATGAAGTTGCATTTCAATGTTAAGCCCCTGAAGGGTCACTAAAGAAAGGCTATGTGAAACTTGCTCCTGCATTTATTGTTTCATAAAACCTCAAACACATGGAGGACATCACTTCTTCCATTGCTCAGTCTCTCTTCTGTGTAATAAAACCACACCCAAGGATTTCGTTCAGGATTCAGTGCTAGGAAAGGCTCTCACTCCTGGAGGAACACATATGCTTCCTCTTTTCCAGGTTGGGAGAGCCCTGTAACGGAGCATCGATCCCAATTGTTTTGGCTGCTGGAAATGCAAAGCCATTATGAGGATCAGTTACAGCAGTTGTGTTAACTCTGGTGGGAAATATATTTCTGTTTCTCTTGTCTTTGGTCCTGACCTTCTGTTTTTATTATTTACTTGATGTGTTTACATGCACGCTGCTTCAAATCCTGCGGACCAAGGCAAAAGCCGAGATTCCTCTTGACTCTGAGCTCCGGTACTCACAGAGAGCCCCGACCTGGCCCCTGACACAGTGCTCACGCAAGGATTTGTGAATGAATAAAAGGACAGAACTTGACAGCAGACTCACAACAGAACTGACATTGGTTGAAAAGAAACGCAAGTTACTAGTTGATCCGAGAGCAAGAAAATGTGACCAAGAAAAGCAGAGCTTCAAGAAGCCAAACCAGAAGGAAAAAATATCCAGTCTCAAAAATGTTCAGTGTTTCTATTTCTGGGAACCCAACTGAGGAAACAATCCAAAACGCCTGCAAACTTTTAGGAACAAAGACGTTCGTCACTGAGTCGTTAAAAATAATTAAAAACTAGAAATAACCTGAAGTCCCGTAACAGGGGGGTCAGTAAGAGAGCTGAGGTGGGGGCCATTTAACACACTCAGCACAGAGTTCTTGGGAGCTGCCTGCAGGCCAGTGGTTAGGGCTCCGCACTCTCCTTGCTGTGAACCCAGGTAGGATCTCTGGTCGGGAACTAAGATCCCACAAGCCCCGTGGCACAGTCAAAAAGAGAAAGAATTCTCAGTGATGCGAAGGAAAATGTATGCAGTAAAATTACATGGAGAAGCAGGATACAGAAGGGTACGCTATTAGGTTTCTCGCAGTGTAAGGCAACACACACAGCGAAGGACATAACCTGCAGGGTGATCAGAGATCGTCTCCAGGTTGTGTGATGATGGGTGAATTTTATTATTTACCTTGGTTTTTCTGTATTTCCCAGGTTTTCAACAACAAGCATGTATTTTATGATAAAAACAGAAAAGAAAGAGTCACGAGGCGAGGCTGACTCCCTGAAATGCCTGGGACATGAGCATCCTGCCGTTGGAAATGCAACTCGAGTGGTTTCTTGCTTCTTTTACAAACAGTGGTCAGGGCCCTGGAAGGCTCACCCACCCACGTGTGCTGTGTATAAAATGTGTCCACAGACTCAGAGCGGCCCTTAGCTCCTCTCCCCTTGAGTATGGGCTGGCCTTAGTTACTCGCTGCTAAGAAATAGCAATGGCAAGCCACTCCAGTACTCTTGCCTAGAAAATCCCATGGATGGAGGAACCAGGTAGGCTGCAGTCCGTGGGGTCGCTAAGGGTCAGACACGACTGAGCGACTTCACTTTTCACTTTCACACATTGGAGAAGGAAATGGCAACCCACTCCAGTGTTCTTGCCTGGAGAATCCCAGGGACGGGGGAGCCTGGTGGGCTTCCGTCTATGGGGTCGCACAGAGTCGGACACGACTGAAGTGACTTAGCAGCAGCAGCAGCAGCAAGAAATAGCAAACGGTGGAAGTGACACTGTGTGTCGCCCAAGATAAATTTCAAGGCAGCGCTTCTCCCTTGTTCTGTCTTGAGTCAACACTGCCACTCTGTCAGACATTTGAGCAGCTCTGTGGAGACCCGAGCTGGGCTGCCCGGACGGCTCAGTGGTAAAGAGCCCATCTGCCCATGCAGGAGACACAGGTAGAGACAGATTTGATCCCTGGGTCGGGAAGATGATCCCCTGGAGGAGAAGTGACAACGCATTCTGGTGTTCTTACTGGAAAACTCCAGGGACAGAGGTGCCTGGTGGGCTCCAGTCCACGGGGTCGCAGAGTCCGACATGACTGAGCGACTGAGCTCATGGAGACCCGACGGTGAGCAGCTGAGCCGAGCGTCAAGAGGCAGGAGGGCGAGTCTTCTCCAGAGCAGACGCTCCCCTGCACGGCCTACCGGACTGGCCGGTGCCCCCGTGAGAGCCAGCGGCGTGCGGGGCTGCTGTGGGGGCTCTGGGAGACGGGGCGCTGCCGTCCTCTCTCCACCCACACCCACACAGCTCAGAGAGGAAGAAAAGAAAGTCAGGTGAAGATGGGAGAGAGCCTTCCAGAACTAGTTACAGAAGGGCCTCTGGTCTCAGAAGCATCGGTCAGCTGAGAAAAGGAAGCTTTCCCTTGGTGATGGGGTGGGCTTTGGCGGGAAGCCATGAGGGGAGAGGCCCCCAGGAGGGTCCCGCAACCCCCGCCAGGCTGTCTCTTTGGCCTCCTGAGCTTACAAGGTCAGGAAGTGTGTGACTGGAAGCAGTTAATTAAGCTGGGCCTCAGCTTCCGGTCCATGAGACGGGAGCCCCAGCTCTATTCTGGGAAGCGCCCTGAGGACTGAAGGGGTGGTCACATGGCAGTCCCTCCTCCCTGTTTAAAGATTTCCGTGGGGTTTTGACCCCTCCCATCCATCCTTTTCTCCTGCCCCTTCCTCCAAGAAGTCCCCCTGGCATGGCTCACATCTGTGCTCTTCCAGTTGGTTCAGCTTGTCTGGTGTTGCTCCCCTGGGGATTGTTAGTTAACGTCTTGGGCTTTACTTTCCTCTTCTGTAAAATGGGCATTGCAAATAGGACCCACCTCAGGGAGTCACCGTGGGCTTTAAAAATGCACTTGAAGAAACCAGAAAGGTGCCTGACATGCTTTAGGTACTGTGTGTGCACACGTGTGCTTGTGTGCGGGTTTATCATCTGCGCCCACCTTTCCTTATCTTTTACCATCTCCCCCGCGTCTGCTGAGCCCACACTGACTCTTCTCTTTTTCTGAAGCATATCGTACGCTCCCCTCTCCTGCCTAGAATGGGTCTTTCTGCAACGTTATTTATTGAATTGTGAAAGTGAAAGTCACTCAGTTGTGTCCGACTCTTTGCGACCCCATGGACTATACAGTCCATGGAATTCTCTGGGCCAGAATACTGAAGAGGGTAGCCTTTCCCTTCTCCAGGGGATCTTCCCAGCTCAGGGATCGAACCCAGGTCTCCTGCATTGCAGGTGGATTCTTTACCAGCTGAGCCACAGCTTTTTATAAAAACCTGCTGGAGGAGACAGGGGCCCTGCCTTCTCAGAGCCGCAGTGCGGCTCGCATACGCCCCTCAGGCACAGCCGCGCCCTCCCGCGCCGCGGGCTCCACCTTTGCCCGTGGGCGTCAGCGGTTCAGCTGCTGCACGATTTTACTCCAGAGCACACGACAGGCCGGAGGAGCAAACCCCGGGGCGTCAGCCGTCACCCAGCTGTCCCCGCGGCAGCCACTTCCCCCGGTGCTGGGCTGCCGGCGAGACGGACAGCTGGGGTTCCCGCAGCAGAGGCTCGTGAAGGGCTTGAGGCCGGGGCTGAACTCACTCCTGTGTGCACATTGTGTCACCACCATCAGCTTGCAGACACCTCGGGAGTGTGGCTGTGATGCAGTGACGCTTCGGGTCACAACCGGCCGGGCTCCGGGCAGTCTTGGGACCCATTCCCTGATTCATTCATCCCACAGACAGGAGCTGCTGCCCAGTGCTGCCAAGCACTCTTCTAGGTGCTGGGGTCCAGCAGGGAATGGGGTGGACATGCTTGGTTTTCTGGTAGAGCTTGCATTCTGATGGGAAAGGGCACACATACACGCGCACACACACAGATCAAGTCAGCACCGTCTGAGCCCCCTCCTACCTGTGGAACCTGCTGTCACAAGCCAGGCTGGGTAAGGCTGGTGGGCACTGGGGACGTTTGGTTTATTTAAGGGTCATGCTGCTGGAGGGCTTTACACAGGGAAGGGACCCTTTATTTAAGGGTCATGCCGGCTTCTGGCAGAGGGCCGTGGGGGTGGCAAGGGTGGCCTCAGGGACCCAGGCAGGGAGACCCATGGACGTGGGTCCCAGCAGCCAGCCTGAGAGCTTTCCCAGAACAAGGCTCTCAGCATTGGCAGCGCTGCCATCTGGGCTGGGTTTGCCCTCGCTATGGGTGCCCTGCGGGTTGCAGGGTGTTGACAGTGTCTCTGGTCTTTGGCCCCTGCCTACTGGACGCCCGTGCACTTGTCTCCAGACACGACGACCACAACTGTCTCAAGACATTGCCCAAGGCCCGCTGGGGACAAAGTCGCCACCGTGGGGAGTTGCAGCGGGCCCAGCAGGACTTGCTGACAAGCTGGACGCAGGCAGACAGGGCTGGAGGCAGGCCACAGGCGGCACGGAACCTGCCCGTGCCCAGGAGGGGCAGGAGTGGGGGGCGGGGACCACAGGTGCCCCTCGAGCGGGACGACCTGCCGAGCTGACCGGGTGATGTGTGCTGGCCCGCCAGAGGCCGACCTGTGTCAGGGAGGTCGTAGGTCGTGGGCACCGGGTGTGGGGGGCAGGGGGACAGGCTTCCAGGGCAGCGGGGCTTCCATCTCGAAGTTAATGATGGTGAACCGTCTGGCCTTAGGGTCGCCTGTGGTCTGGCCTTGGGGTCGCCCTGCGCTCTGGCCTTGGGGTCACCCTGCGCTCTGGCCTTGGGGTCGCCTGTAGTCTGGCCTTGGGGTCGCCTGTGGTCTGGCCTTCGGGTCGCCCTGCGCTCTGGCCTTGGGGTCGCCTGTGGTCTGGCCTTGGGGTCACTCTGCGCTCTGGCCTTGGGGTCGCCTGTGGTCTGGCCTTGGGGTCACCCCGCGCTCTGGCCTTGGGGTCGCCTGTGGTCTGGCCTTGGGGTCACCCCACGCTCTGGCCTTGGGGTCACCCCGCGCTCTGGCCTTGGGGTTGCCTGTGGTCTGGCCTTGGGGTCGCCTGTGGTCTGGCCTTGGGGTCACCCCGCGCTCTGGCCTTGGGGTCACCTGTGGTCTGGCCTTGGGGTCGCCTGTGGTCTGGCCTTGGGGTCACCCCGCGCTCTGGCCTTGGGGTCGCCTGTGGTCTGGCCTTGGGATCGCCTGTGGTCTGGCCTTGGGGTCACCCTGCGCTCTGGCCTTGGGGTCGCCTGTGGTCTGGCCTTGGGGTCACCCCGCGCTCTGGCCTTGGGGTCGCCTGTGGTCTGGCCTTGGGGTCACCCCGCGCTCTGGCCTTGGGGTTGCCTGTGGTCTGGCCTTGGGGTCGCCTGTGGTCTGGCCTTGGGGTCACCCTGCGCTCTGGCCTTGGGGTCACCTGTGGTCTGGCCTTGGGGTCACCCCGCGCTCTGGCCTTGGGGTCGCCCCGTGACCATAAGGAAGAACGCCTGCGCCGCCGCTGAGGCTGCATACGAGACCAAGGACACAAAGAGATGGTTATCGTCTTTATTCGGACACACGGCCTCCAAACTACAGTTAACGTGTCTAACAGAGCGTATCATGCAAACAGAGATCAGAGGGGACGGTGTTAGAGCAGCGCGGCAGTTTGCACACCCGTCTCGCCCACGATAAGCCACACGTGACCAGGAAGCTGAACGGCCTCCACACGTCATCAGTAGGTGCTTATACAGAAGGGAAACCGCACCCGCCAACCCTGCCTCCTCCACACAGATTTGGGGTCTGATTGACACAGGATAGTTGTCAATTAATGATTTAAACCTGGCGTGTCCTTCAACCCCCCCCCCCCACAACAGAGCAAATGCAATGATTTCAAACGTTTCTGATCATCTATAAAAGATATCCTGAAAGACTCTAACAGGGGAGATACGAGGTGAAATTTTAGACTCAGAAGAATCACAGCCTTCATGGATGATTTTGAATAGTCCCCTCAAGACAAGAATCACATTTTTCCAGGGAGACTATCAACAAAAGTCCACCACCAGTCACAGGAATAACAACTCCTGGAGTTGAGCCGAGGACACAAGGACACAGTTGTTTAATCAGAAAACGCGATGCCACCTTTTGTCTTATTTTAGAAAAAAAGGTTCTTAGAAAGTAGACTTGGTACTGTTTTCTGACAAACAGGGGTTTTTCTGAGCAGACAGGGTTCCTGTCTGCTCACAGGCGAGGTGACACTGATGGGCACGTTTGCCGCGTTTCTCTGGACGTTGGAGCAGTTCTGCGCTGCCTTCTTGGGGAGACCCCAAGAACTGCACAAGTTCTTACAGTGCATCACGGAACTTTTCCCAAGTAAGTGAGACCTGGGGATCCTGGGGATGGAAAAGTGCGGAGGAAACACCCCCCTCCCAGGCCAAAAGGTGGCTGCAGAGCCTTGAGGAGCAAGAAGAGGGGCCCCAGGGACCCCCCCCCCCCCAACCCTGGAGCTATATCTGTACAGAGAACAGGAAAGCTTCTTTCTTGTGGTCCAGAGTTTTCAGATTTTAGACAGTGGTCCCCACCGTCTATTAAAAACATCAAGGACGTCATTCTTCCAACATGTCCCATCTGGACTTCCAGTCACTGTGAGGGGGCCACCTGCAGTGGGAGTGCAGGTCCGGGGTGCTCCAGGTAACCCACCCCAGCTGAGTCCTCCTATAGGCTCCTAGTGATTGGAATCTTATGAAATCATTGGAATCTTATGAAATCTTATGAACTCATTTTAAAATAAAATGAGTTTTATTTTAAAAACTCATTTTAAAGGAAGAATTCAGTTATTAAAGTTCTCTATAAAAAAGTACAAATAGCCCAGTATATTCAGATGTTCTGTTGGAATTAACAAATTAATTTTTTCCATAAGGTTTCAAAAAGTCTTTGGAGCCTGTGGGCCATAGTGCGGGTTATCATAAGGCTGTTTGATGACTGAGTTGGACACACACAATTATTAACTATCAGCTGATCACACAGATTAGAGGCACTGGGGTCCTAATCTCAGTTTTTAACCCTCCTGAGGGCCCCCGACATTACAGGATTAACAGAATTGTGGCCGCACTGTTTCTCCATGGCTGTCTTCCCCAACATGTGACTCAGGTGACTTTTCTAACAGCAGACACAGCATTGCTAGATGGCTGCCTCCGCCCAAACGGGAAACGATAGGAACGTTGACAGTCACTATATTTCATAAAGTATAACCCAAGTAACTCAAGGAAAAGATTTTAAAAGACATCTCCCAGCACTCCCTGTTAGATTCCAGTGTGGTGACTACCAGCCAGGGGGCCCTTTCTCCCCTGTTCCAGGGAGTCACTTCCAGTTCCCTGCCTGCTGCCAGGGCCATGAGGATGTCTCGGGCGCCTGGTAGGGGAACAGACACGGCTGTGCATGTTGGACTTCGAGAAGCAGGAGACGGTGGGCCAGGCGCAGGAGAAAGAGGTGACTGCACAAGATGGCAGTGAGAAGGTGCCTGCCACAGGGTGCTTCCGTTCTGGGGCTTTAAAACCGCACGACTCGCACTCTGCCTTTCTGCAGCTCTGAGAAAACACCCCCAGCCACACACTCAGACTTCTGCTCGGTGCCCTCGGCATGGAGGGTGCCTGCGGAGTCCAGCGATTTTGCCCTGTCTGCACACGCCCGCCCCGGCCTGCAGGAAGCCACCGGGAAAGTGGGTGTCCGCCCACCTGCAGGACAGTCGGGTCCCACCCAGAGCTGGGAGCCCCTTCACCGGGCGGGGCGCTCAGGGGCCGGGGCCCTTGGCCTTCGGGGACGTCCTCGGGGCAGGAGCAGCAAACTTGCTGTCGAGCCTCTGGGAACAGCTACGCCCTCCCAGGGGCCCTCACCCCTCCCGGCTTCCTCCTGCTGCGGGAGCCCGGCAGTCCTGCACCCGAGCCCACCCTGGCCTGGGCCTCTTGGCCCCCTCCCACGACCTCTCCCGGCTCAGGGCGCAGCAGGGCGGCCCGACCCCTCCGTCCTGCCGAGCACCGCCGCGCAGACCGTGCTCATCCGCCTGCGCGAATCGCATCCACCTGGGTCCTCGCGGTCTTCCATCCGACCTTCTCAGACCTCTTCACCCCCTGATTTTCTCCCAAATTCCTGATAAGAAAGCCTAACGCACCTCCGAGGACACAGCAGGCAATGACCCTGCAGGACCATGAGCTCAGCCACGGGGGCGGCAGAGCAGACGCGACGACAAGCGCTGCCGCCGGGCCGGGGCTCCCGCGGCCTCCCGGAACCTCTGCGCAGTCCAGGTGCTTCCCCAGACCAGGCCCCTGCGGGTTGGAACGAGACGCCGAGGGGCCGCCCCTCGCCAGGCCCGCTAACTCGCAGGGCCGTCCTGCCAAGCGGCGCCTCCGGCGGGAAGGGGACTGGACGTTCTGAACGGCCTCTGGAGCCACGGGGTCTGGCGGCACCCAGCTCGTCTGGATTCCCCGGGGTCCTGCTGCTGCTGGGCCCACAGACCCAGTCCTTCCCGGGTCTCTCGGGGGCCTGACCCCTCAAGGCCTCCTCCTTGGCCTTTATTTTATGGGACCCCCACGAACGGGGGTGAATCCACAGAACTTTGGTTCAATCCACTCTGCTAACCGTCACCTACATGGCGTGTGCTTTCAACAGAACTATAGTGGGATGCTCAGATTCTTAAAAAGCATCAGCGTTGATCTAAATTCAGGACACAGAAACACACGGACACGCCCCACCATGGTGACCCTCCAGTGATGTGATCTTTCCCAGTTTCCCCCAATCTGTCCTCAAGCCTGTAGCTACTCATGCAGTGCTGGCCCCACATGGGGGTTTCCACACGTTCAGAAAGGCTGAGCCCAGCTGGGATGCGGGGCAAGGTTCCGGAGATAGAGGAACAACTCGGAAGCCTGTCAGCTGCGAGAGGGACAGAGCGACTTCCCCGGCTCAGCACCTGCTGGGGAGCACGCGGTCCGAGCCCCAGAGCGCCACCCTGGACTGCCCTCCCCTCGCCGAGCGCCTGCCTGGGGACCCGTCCTGGGGTCGCTCTACTCCAGGGCTGGGTGACCGGCCCTGTTTCTTGGGTTCTCTCTATACCTGGGTCCCTTTCCATCAGACCAAACGAGGTGTGGGGGAGGACAGGGCAGACTCGCACAGACCCCTGGGAGGGCCCACAGCCCAGCAACGGTGGCCGAAGAAGCTACTCTTTGCTGGTCTAACCTCTTTCCTACCCCACTGCTTCCTCCAATCACAAGTTCTCAGGACGGGTGAGGCCTCCCGTCTCTGAAGGCCCCTCAGGGGTCTCAGCTTATGCTGAGTATCAGGAAGAGCCAGAGCGTAAAAATGAGAAGACGCTTCACTGGGAGACACTTTGGGGAACAACGGGGAACAGAACACCCTGTAGGGACTAACAACCATGTCCATCGAAAGGCTCTTCCTGCTGCTGGCGGCCTGCTCCCCCCAGACCCTCCTTGTGATGCTGTCTCACAGGCGTGCTCCTCCCAAGACTCGGAGAGAGTGCCTGGCCTCCTGATAGCGTCTGCGGACCGCTCGGGCCTGGCCGTGCCCCGCGGCAGAGCTGCGGAGTGGACGGCGGGTTGTGCCAGGGCTGGCATGCTCCCTGGGAGTCCATGCACCCAGGCGGGGCGTCACTAGCAGCAGCAAGGCTGCAGGAGGGAACAGAATGGGTGAACCAAGTCAGGCCTGGGGCCATGACGACACCACAGCAGCACCCGTGGCCTGGGTCCCCTGGGGTCAGACGGTCCCCGCAGCCCCAGGAAGAGTGACACAGGACCAGGGCACAGATGGTGCTCGGAGGCCAAGGGCGGGGGGGGGGTCCTCACCTTAACATTATCTCCCAGACAAAACTTCTGTTTGCAGGTAGAATTAAATATTTATACATATATATGCCTTATTGATCATGTAAAGTAGCCATTCACTTTCAAAATTAGATCTACTGCAATAAAAAATTAATAAAGCCGCTCTAGTGCCAAGGCAGGGTACACACAGAGCGGGGGTGCGGAAGAGGAAGCTTTGCAGGGGGAAGGAAGCTAAAACTTAATCATAAAAGCAAGTTAGAAACAAGAGCCTTCACAAATATAGCACAGTTGTGTCTTATAAAATTATTATAATACTCTCTTTATACTTGATACGATTATATCAATAATATAGATTCACTTGTTATTAAGGTTTTTTATAAACATGCAAAGTTCATTGCATGATGCATTTGCAAAACGTATTAAAATCCTTCCAGCAATAAAGCTGCTTTGAACTGATATGCATCCAGGTTTCCTGACTCTACAGTGCCAGGCGTGTCATTTGATACGACACACCGGGGGACCGACACTGTACTGCTGTTCCTGTCAGAGATGGGGATGGGGGACTGGGTCCTAGGGCTGCGGCTGGAGCCACACTGGGTGAGCTGACTGTACATCGTACTCTCATGGACACCGCAACCCGTTCAATAAATAAGTACAAAAGGGGTGAGGTGCACACTTCCACGTCCCAGGCAGCAGGCAGTGAAACAGCAGTGTGTGGACGGGCTTGGCGAACGACACTGTGCGTAGTGGCATGATGGCTGATGGCACCCTGGATCCAGAGTCATCTCCCGGAGATTATGAGTGTCTCTCACACACACACGCACGCACACAGACACACACACAGGTCTGTCCTTGATCTGATTTCTTGTGCTCATTTAGCGGATTCCTTAGATTTGGCCTCTTAAAAAGAAATGCAAGTAGCAAGACAGTTATCAGCCAAGTCGGGTACAAGATGACAGACGCCCCCAACACCCATCTGGGGTTCTCTTCCCCTTTTTCTAAACCAGTGACCACGGTCCTGGAACCATGAGCGGGATACAACCATCAGCACCTGGGAGCAGGGAGCTTGCAAACGGCACTAGACTTCTCGCAGCCTCTTGGGTTCCGGGGACAGCGTCCGTGAGGCCGAGGACGCAAGCGGCGGGTTTTCTGAAACCACCCAACCCCTGAATCCTGCCTCGCTGGTGCTCTGGGACCCCCATTCTTTTTTCCGGCCCCCTAGGCTGTGTGGGTTCATTTGAACATCTCTGATCGGGAAATCCGGATGGTGAAAATCAACAGAGGGTTTGGGAAACACATCAAACTGTACCAAAAAAAACAAAAACAAAAACGGGGCCAGAGTCTGTTTGCGTTCCAGGAAGGGTCACCCCCCGCCAGATGTCACCTCTGTGTAAAGTGGATGACGGCCCTAACCCCGCTGAGATGCTGCAGCCGGGCGCGCGGGGACAGCCACCCTACAGTTCTCAGGCCTCGCCGGGACAGCGGGGGCCGAGGCCTCAAACTCTAGGGTGGGCCGCGTCCCCCGGCGGGGGCGCGGAGGCTCACACCGCGCTCTGCAGGATGGGGTGCACGAACTGCGGGTTGACGTACGAGAAGCCTTCGAAATCAGACTGGTCGATGTTAGCGATGACCAGCTGGTCCGGCGGCGTCAGGACGGGCTGCCCCCGCGTGAAGAACTTGTCGAAGTTCTCTGCTCCTTTGCCGCACTGCGGAGGGAAGAGAAAGGAGAGGTCGGTAGGGGTTCCGCCACCGACCCCGGGGGCAGCTCTCCGCGGGGCGGGCCGAGGCCTCAGGCCGGTCAGGCGGGAAGAGCCCTGGAGGGTTTGCGGCCGCGCGACTGGAGAGCCTGAGCCGGGCGCCGCGATCGCTCGCGAGGCCACTCGCCGGTGAATCGGCCAACAGTTGCCAGGAGACGGCCCGGCTCGGCGAAGGCCCGGGTCGCCTGTGTTCCGCCCACACTCCGCCCGCCCTTCGCCCTTCGGAGCCAGGAGGACGCGCATCGCACGCTCAGGGCCACGGGTCGCTCTGCCAGCTGGCAGGCCGGGACGTGGGGGAACGCGCACAGTCGCCCCTGACCTGAGAGGCTGGGGGCCTGTCCCACGTTTGGGTCTTTGCAGCTGTATTTGTAACAAAGTACAAGTTGTGTTGTTCGTGTCTTCCATCTGGGAGGTTCTGAAAACTTCAGCCCCTAAATTCATCTTCAGCCAGGAAGGGATCAGCATGGAGGCAAGACTGGCCTGGTCCTTCCCGGGCTCAGGGGATGGGGGTACTTCTGCCAACCATCAGACAGGCGGCCATGGAGCTCACTGCCTGCGGTTCCGGTCGGAGGGCGTGCGTGCTGGTGTCCCCAGAGGCAGAGCTGCCGGAGGGGGTCTGAGAAACACAGCAGCATAGGCAGCACTGCTTGGGAGCCTGACCCCCAAATAAGAGGCAGGGGTGTCCTGCTCACATTCCAGTTACCAGAGGGGCAGCAGGTTGGGGTCTGGGATCTCAGGGCGACTCTAAGGCAGAGTGCTGAGGGTGCCCTGGTGACGGGAGTGACCATCTCCTCCTCCTCCAGTGGGGACCGCAGGGTGGCACGAAGCGGTCCTGAGTCCGCGGAGCTCCCGTACCTCTCACAGGGCACAGCTGGGTTGTGGGGACATCCCACACTCCACATTCCCAGGGAGTGCAGAGCGCCTTCGGAGTGAAGGCCAGCAGACGCCGACCCCCACATGCAGGGCCCATGCCAGACCATTCAGAGTCCAGGCTCTTTAAGGAAGAAAGGATGGGAATTTTCTTCCCGAGACTCAATCAGGCACCACACTTGATTCATCAGGAAAACCAACCAACAGCAACCAACCTCCAGATACTCTGGGGCCCCCACGACTGGTTGGGACAAAGATGCTGTGTGGGTGCAGCAGTCAGGAGGTGGCCCCAGCCTGGCTTGTGTGCTGGACGGCCCTCTGGGCAGTCCCGAGACCAGACTGCCTCTGTGTCTGCAGCAGTGTGTCTGACACCCCGGGAAGGTGGGGGTTCAGGGGTGAAGCGCCCAGTGGCGGCTTTGGGCAGTACACCCACCACCCCCCCGAGAAGATGGGGAGCGAACACCCGCTTCCCGCAGCTGCTCAGAGGAGCAGCTGGGGGACCCTGAGCCGGAGATCAGGTCTGATGCAGACCCAAGACGCCCCACGCATGCGGGCACCCAGCCAGGACCAAGCAGGCAGTTAACTCGTGAAGGATGAATGAACTATTAATATTCTGCCTCCCGCCCGCTCTGGATGGAGCACTGCCCACTTAGTTCACTGGACGTTCCTGTGTCCTTCACCCCAACCCCCGCTCTGGATCGAACTGCCCGCCTGGTTCTCTGGACTCTCCTGTCCATTTGGTAAAATCATTGACAAGTGAAATGAATCAGGGCGGTCAGGCTGGCAGGAGTGCAGCAACGTCGGAGGGGGTCGCAGGGGCCTGGGACTCACGCTCCCTTCCTGGAGCCCACGGAGCTGACAGCCTCTGCATCTGTGCGCAGGGCCGTGGGGGAGAGACGGCGCCTGCTCCTCGGACACGCAGCTGGGACCCCGGCCTGCGAGGGGCCAGTGACAACGCACAGCACACACGCTGGTCTCAAGCCTGCCCTTCACACCTGAGTGTCCTGGTGACAGAGAGCTTAGACCCACGGGCGCCGGCATGGGAGTTAGGGTGAGTGTGAGTACCTCCAACGCTGGTTACAGAGCAGAACACCAAACCCGACTCGGCACAGCGGGAAGCGCGTGCAACGAAGCTGGAGGAAAGGTGGACAGCACAGCGAGGGAAGGACGCTCCCTGCGGACCGGGCCATCTGCCGCGGACCAGACGTGGCAGCGTCGTCTCGGGGGGCTGTGCCCGCATCCCACGTCCTGGCCTGGGGAGCCGAGCTGCACGGTGGTCCCAGCAGAGGGGGCGGGGGCACATCGCCCGCAGTGGGGCTCAGCTCCCTGACTCTCCATTTAGTTAAGGAACTGGCGGAAGAAACGAGTGGGTGCCTCCTGGGAGGTCCCATCCATACCAGAGAACCATCTGGCAAGGGGCTGGGATGCTGGGGCATCTGCTTCCTCAGACCAGCATGCGGAGGGCGGGGGCTCCGTGCACGGCCCAGGCAAGCGGAAGCACACGCCAGGATTAGGCAGTGCGGTTAGTTTGTTCATCGCATCACCCAAGGTTCCAAGAGGTGCTCACCGAAGGCCTGGATGCCCACTGAAGCCAGTGCATTTTGGTGTAGAAAGTCTGTAGGGGAGATCGGACAGAGGAGGGTTTGGAAGACAGTCGGTGCCTGTGCAGAGGAGCCACAGGGTCACGCGAGCCTCATGGGGCGCCCCTGCGGTGGGCCTCCGTGTGAAGGCTCACACACACACGCAGCCTTCTGGAAGCTTAGAGAAGCGAGTGAGCAGCGGGCGTGGTCCGTGGGAAGGGTGGTCTTGACCGTTCACCTTACCCTGTGGCTTGACTGCCTCTCTCCCCACAGAGTGTGTATTTTCATGACGATTCCAAAAAATGGACTGGGGTCTCTTTCACCCCCTGCCAGTGTTCCCTGGAGATGGGCCCTGAGTCCCTGACAAAATTAAACATAACTCCTCTCACCTGCCCACAGAGCAGGGAAGGCCACTCCTGGTCAGGAGGTGGCTGATTTATGGGTGACTTTGCCCATAAACGGGGCTTCCCTGGTGGGTCAGATGGTAAAGAATCTGCCTGCAATGTAGGAGACACGGGTTCAGTCCCTGGGTCAGGAAGATCCCCTGGAGAAGGAAATGGCAACCCACTCCAGTTTTCTTACCTGGAGAATCCCATGGACAGAGGAGCCTCGCGGGCTACATTCCATGAGGTTGCAAAGAGTTGGACATGACGAAGCAACTAACACTTGAACACTGCCGGTAAACAGACACATTGAAGGGGTGGGTTCCTGCAGTGTGAGGGCCTGTGTGTCTGAGGGCAGAGGTTCCAACTTATCATGGCCTGTATTCTCTGGCATAAAAACACACATGCCTCCTGGTCTTTCTTTACAGCATTCGAGGCTGCTTCTCCAAGGAGGGCTGTTGTCCTGAGCAGCATCGTGGGGACCTTCCTCCAGACCACGGACGGGTCACTCCATGGCCAGTGACTGCGGGTCTGCACTCTCCCCATTGCCTCCATCTCCCCATCCCGCCCGACAGCTCCCTGGGCCTTGCAAGAGAGCTGCTGATTCATGTCGATAATTATTTTAAAAGCCTCACTTCTTCACATTTCTCTTGTGAGCAGAACAGCGTTTGGGAGCATAATTACCAAGGAATAGAAAGACTTCTTGCCTCCAATTAACCAAGGAGAAGATGCCATTCTGGGTGGGTTCCAGGCTTAAATCAACATCAGCACATCACCTATGGAAGATTCCAGTCCCCCAACGCTGGTTAGTGTCCCTATGCTGTCGGCGACACTCCCAGAGCCTTGAGCATCTTGATTTTAATTAGCATCATTGCAGCTGGGTCCACGGAAAGGCCGCGAGAAGGAACGACCTGCCACTGGGCAGGGCTGATGAGACGCGGCCCAAGGCTCTCTTGGCACCGAGCACTGATTCAACCTCTCTAGTCCTCCTCCTCCTTCTACCTGGAGGGCGGTTGCTGCTCCGTGTAAGCACCTTATTAGAGCAAAGGACTAAGCACTGTGAGATGCCCTTGAAAGTGAAAGTGTAGTCACTCAGGCGTGTCCGACTCTTTGCAACCCGCATGGACTGTGGCCCACCAAGCTCCTCTGTCCATGGGATTCTCCAGGCAAGAACACTGGAGTGGGTTGCGATGCCCTCCTTCAGGGGATCTTCCCAACCCAGGAATTGAACCTGGTTCTCCTGCACTGCAGGCGGATTCTTATCGTCTGTGCCACCGGTGAAGTCTGAGAAGCCCTTAGTTCTAGGAAAGACACATGGAATAATGTAGATGTGAGCCTGTGGCTTTCTCTCAAGTGACTCAGAAAAGAAAATACATGTATGTGCGTGCTCAGCTCCCTGCCATCACAGAGACGTAGAGGAAGACAGACACGGGGGAGTGCGCTTGGGGGTCTAGGGAAAGGGGACTCAGCAATCTCTGCAGCTCTTCTGTAAGTCTGAAGTTATGATTATTTCAAAATAAATAAATATTAGAACACTGCACCAGCTTGGATCATACAACCATCATCAGACTACCTAAACAAACTGAGGACCCGGTGAGGCGAATCTGACTGTATGTCTTACCACAGTCCAGATGAAAGTTCTTTTCTGTTTTCCGTCTCCTTTAGATAAAATAATAGTAGTGATTTCTCAAGAAAGGCCACCTGATACAGACAGCCCTGTTTCTAAGGTTCTCTGCTCCCCTGTCAATCCTGGGTGTACTTCTCAGCGTTCACTTTGTAGATTAATTTCTAGTCACCATTTCGGTGCAGTGGATGCTTCTGGCTGACCCATGAACTAACTATTCTGCTCCTTGGTGCTGGCGGATAGGATTCATGAAGAGAAGCACCAATTAACTCTCCAATTAGGATATTCACATCAACTGTTATTTCTCGCAGGCAGGCTGAACAGAGATGTGAACGCTGTTCTCGGGCTTTTTAGTCACACGAGTAATTATTGTTCAGTCATTCAGTCTTGTCTTGACTCTCTGTGACCCCACGGACCGCAGCACAACAGGCTTCCCTGTCCTTCACCATCTCCCGGAGCTTGCTCAAACAGGTCCATTGAGTCGGTGAAGCCATCCAACCATGAATAATAAATCAAGATAAAAGCCTACAAAATGCAAAGTGACACTGGATCAGAGTCTCAGGGCTCACACGTGCTTTTGAGGGCAGCTGCAGGGATGAGGACTCGGGCTTTTCATGTTTTCAGGAAAAACAAACAGAAAGTACTTTCCTTCTCCAGGGAGTTCTCTGGGTGCTGGCCAGGCAGGTGGCTGCGCCGTCCTCTCCTGATACCTCCTTGTTTGTGGGTGTCACCGGGATGCAGCCCAGGCCCTCTCGTTTCTCATCAGTAACCGGACACGAGGCCTTTCAGGGGCAGTGTCCTCCTTAAACTCAAAATAGGGGCCTTCTTACATGAGGTGTTTGGGACACAGCCTCTTTCGATGACTCAGCTCTGTCTTTCAAATCATCCGGCAATGCTGAGGTTCCTGCTTTGTTGTGTTTCCTTGAAGAGAAAACTGAAACCAGCCTGTTTTGTACTTTTTTCCATAAGGGAAGCTGCTACGTGGCCGCCTTGTCTCCAGGAGAGAGCATGGTAGCACAGTGTTTGGTTTTTCCAGATAAACCAGTACACAAGGGACGGCCCATCTCCTGGAACAGCCTCTCTACCATCACACGGGGTCTCCCACCTTGGGGGCCGCGGGAGCAGGTGCACCCCTGAGCCTCCAGACTTGCCCTGGGGGAAATGGCCATGGTCACTCTCCTCCCTGCCCGCCTTCACGTGAGACCTGGGACAGAACCCAGGCCGTACTGCACTGTAGAGCCTGGCCTTAATGCTGCCGAGAGGGTGTGTTCTGTCGGAGCCTCCTGGGGGCCCAGGGCCATCGCGAGGTGCACTGGGCAGTGGGATTCCACATCTTCAAGCCGTGTGGGTGCAGCTTCAGGGATGTAGCTTTGGGAAGAAGGAAGATGCGCAGGGCCAAGACACCTGGAGACCCCGATCCCTCCGTATGAGCTCCGTGGAGGCCCAGAGATAGAACGTCTCAACTCTCCAAGGGACGTCAGTGATCCTGGAATAAGCTTTTCACTGGAGGGTCCAAAAAAAGGTTAAAAAATAAAACAAAGATGAGCCTCCCAAGCTTACATGCACAAACCTGAACTCCAGCTGCGCCCTGCAGATAATTACGGGCACCTGAAGTCTTTCTGCTTCTCTTGGCAAAACTCTATTAGCCTTTGCCCTGCTTCATTCCATGCTCCAAGGCCTGGTCATAGCAAACACCCTCTTCCAACAACACAAGAGAAGACTCTACACATGGACATCACGAGATGGTCAACACCGAAATCAGATTGATTATATTCTTTGCAACCAAAGATGGAGAAGCTCTATACAGTTAGCAAAAACAAGACCAGGAGCTGACTGTGGCTCAGATCATGAACTCCTTATTGCCAAATTCAGACTTAAATTGAAGAAAGTAGGGAAAACCACTAGACCATTCAGATATGACCTCAATCAAATCCCTTATGATTATACAGTGGAAGTAAGGGACTAGATCTGATAGATAGAGTGCCTGATGAACTCTGGACAGAGGTTCGTGACATTGTACAGGAGACAGGGACCAAGACCATCCCCATGGAAAAGAAATGCAAAAAAGCAAAATGGCTGTCTGAGGAGGCCTTACAAATAGCTGTGAAAAGAAGAGAAGCGAAAAGCAAAGGAGAAAAGGAAAGATATAAGCATCTGAATGCAGAGTTCCAAAGAACAGCAAGGAGAGATAAGAAAGCCTTCCTCAATGATCAATGCAAAGAAATAGAGGAAAACAACAGAATAGGAAAAACAAGAGACCTCTTCAAGAAACTTAGAGATTCCAAGGGAAGATTTCATGCAAAGATGGGCTCAATAAAGGACAGAAATGGTATGGACCTAACAGAAGCAGAAGATATTAAGAAGAGGTGGCAAGAATACACAGAAGAACTGTATAAAAAAGATCTTCATGACCAAGATAGTCACGATAACGTGATCACTGACCTAGAGCCAGACATCTTGGAATGTGAAGTCAAGTGAGCCTTAGAGAGCATCACTATGAACAAAGCTAGTGGAGGTGATGGAATTCCAATTGAGCTATTTCAAATCCTGAAAGATGATGCTGTGAAAGTGCTGCACTCAATATGCCAGCAGATTTGGAAAACTCAGCAGTGGCCACAGGACTGGAAAAGGTCAGTCTTCATTCCAATCCCAAAGAAAGGCAATGCCAAAGAATGCTCAAACTACCACACAATTGCACTCATCTCACACGCTAGTAAAGTCATGCTCAAAATTCTCCAAGCCAGGCTTCAGCAATATGTGAACCGTGAACTTCCAGATGTTCAAGCAGGTTTTAGAAAAGGCAGAGGCACCAGAGATCAAATTGCCAACATCCGCTGGATCATGGAGAAAGCAAGAGAGTTCCAGAAAAACATCTATTTCTGCTTCATTGACTGTGCCAAAGCCTTTGACTGTGTGGATCACAATAAACTGTGGAAAATTCTGAAAGAGATGGGAATCCCAGACCACCTGACCTGCCTCTTGAGAAACCTGTATGCAGGTCAGGAAGCAACAGTCGGAACTGTACATGGAACAATAGACTGGTTCCAAATAGGAAAAGGAGTACGTCAAGGCTGTATATTGTCACCTTGCTTATTTAACTTATATGCAGAGTACGTCATGAGGAACACTGGGCTGGAAGAAGCACAAGCTGGAATCAAGATTGCTGGGAGAAACATCAATAACCTCAGATATGCAGATGACACTACCCTTATGGCAGAAAGTGAAGAGGAACTCAAAAGCCTCTTGATGAAAGTGAAAGAGGAGAGTGAAAAGGTTGGCTTGAAGCTCAACATTCAGAAAACAAAGATCATGGCATCTGGTCCCACCACTTCATGGGAAATAGATGGAAAAAGAGTGGAAACAGTGACAGACTTTATATTTTTGGGCTCTAAAATCACTGCAGATGCTGATTGCAGCCATGAAATTAAAAGACGCTTACTCCTTGGAAGGAAAGTTATGACCAACCTTGATAGTATATTAAAAAGCAGAGACATTACTTTGCCAACAAAGGTCCGTCTAGTCAAGGCTATGGTTTTTCCCGTGGTCATGTATGGATGTGAGAGTTGGACTGTGAAGAAAGCTGATCGCCGAAGAATCGATGCTTTTGAACTGTGGTGTTGGAGAAGACTCTTGAGAGTCCCTTGGACTGCAAGGAGATCCAACCAGTCCATTCTAAAGGAGATCAATCCTGGGTGCTCATTGGAAAGACTGATGCTAAAACTGAAACTGCAATACTTTGGCCACCTCATGCGACGAGTTGACTCACTGGAAAAGACTCTGATGCTGGGAAAGTTTGGGGGCGGGAGGAGAAGGGGACGACCGAGAATGAGATGGCTGGATGGCATCACTGACTCTGTGGACATGAGTTTGAGTGAACTCCGGGAGTTGGTGATGGACAGGGAGGCCTGGCGTGCTGTGATTCACGGGGTCGCGGAGAGTCGGACACGACTGAGCGACTGAACTGAACTGTAGTCTTTCTGCTGGCATTTACAATAACCGAGACCGTGATTTCACATGGGCCAGGTGCTCATAGCCCTTAAGCCAGGGTAGAGCTCCCGCAGCTCTCTCTGAAATCACAACGCCGCCCACCGGAGAAGCCTCAGCTCTGCGTTTTATCTATAAATGCCTCTGACCGTGTCATTGGCTCTGGATGAGAGACCACGTTTTCCACCGAGAAGGCTGGGGAACCACGTCGCAGGGTAATGTCGGGGCCGCCATGTCCCCTCTGCGGCCGCACGTCCGGCAGCGTCGACAGCACCCGGGCCTACGAGCTTCCTGCGGGTGGGATCGTTGCTCCTGGGGCTGTTCCCGGTGCGGGAGGGCCCGGCCCCTGAGGCAAGGCCTTGCTCTGCTGCCCGCGGGATGACTGTCTGGACCGGACTTCCCGACCGGGCCCCTCCCCGCTGACGCTCTTCGGCTTTGGGACAGAAAGCCCTGTCCTGCTCCAGCCTGCAAGTGGTTCTGCCTTCCGCCCTTCTACATCTTCTCCAGCCTTGTCTTCTGCGTCCACTCATGCCGGCGCCCCTCACCAGGTGCTCCCACCAGCAGGCCCCGCCCCTCACGCCCCAGGCCCCGCCCCAACAGGCCCCTCCCCACAAGGCCCCGCCCCTCATGCCCCAGGCCCCTCCCCCACAAGGGCCTGCCCCTCACGCCCCACCCCTCACACCCAGGCCCCACCCCCGCCAGGCCCCGCCCCCACAAGGGCCCGCCCCTCACACCCAGGCCCCGCCCCGCCAGGCCCCTCCCCAACAAGGGCCCGCCCCTCAGCCCCAGGCACCTCCCCTCTCAGGCCCCACCCCTCAGCCCCCTGGCCCCGCCCCTCTCCACCCCCGCCCCAGGCCCCTGCAGGTTTGGGGCTCTGCTCCACGACTCCTGCTTCTGTCATGAGCTCGGGGCTGTCTCTTTTCAGTCGAGGGCAGCTGATCCATCCCCCTTATTAGTACTGTAACCCATGCTTGGTTAAACGCCAGCCGGGCAGCAGCAAGGCTCCAGGAATAAAGAAGTAAACACACCCTGATCATGGTTCAACTGCCTGACTCCCCATCTGGGGAGTTCTGTGGGCCTGGGGAGCGACCTGCCTTCTCGGCTGCCAGAGCAAGGACCCCATGTTTCCCCCACATCTGAGTTCGGGTCCACCGTAGCCACAAGTGGGAGGCTGTGCCAAGAAACGATTTCTTCTGAAGACGAAGTGAAAACAGAGAGAAGCAGCAAATGGATATTCTGGTTGACTTGGCTGCATGTCCTCTCTTTCTGGAACGTGATTGACAAGTAATTGCACTTGGCTCAACACGCAAAGCAGGGTCAGCCCGTGTCTCTACATTATTGCTGCACAGAAAGCAAGCTGAGAGTAGGACGCTACTGCGGCTTCCCAGGTGGTGCTACTGTGGCTTCCCAGGTGGTGCTAGGGGTAAAGAACCTGCCTGCCGGTGCAGGAGACGTAAGTGAGGTGGGTTCGATCCCTGGGTTGGGAAGATCCCCTGGAGGACAGCATGGCAACCCACTTCAATATTCTTGTCTATAAAATCCTATGGACAGAGGAACCTGGTGGGCTACAGTCCATGGGGTTGCAAAGAGTCGGACACAACTGAAGCAACTTAGGACTCATGCACAGGATACTTCAGCCAATTCAGTTGCTCAGTCATGTCCGACTCTTTGCGACCCCATGGACTGCAGCACTCCAGGCCTCCCTGTCAGCACCAACTCCCGAAGCTTACCCAAACTCATGTCCATTGAGTCTGTGATGCCATCCAACCATCTCATCCTCTGTCGTCCCCTTCTCCTCCCGCCTTCAATCTTTCCCAGCATCAGGGTCTTTTCCAGTGAGTCAGTTCTTTGCATCAGGTGGCCAAAGTATTGGAGTTTCAGCTTCAGCATCAGTCCTTCCAATGAATATTCAGGACTGATTTCCTTTAGGATGGACTGGTTGGATCTCCTTGCAATTCAAGGGACTCACAAGAGTCTTTTCCAACACCACAGTTCAAAAGCATCAATTCTTCAGTGTTCAGCTTTCTTTATGTTCCCACTCTCACATCCATACATGACTACTGGAAAAACCATAGCCTTGACTAGATGGACCTGTGTTGGCAAAGTAATGTCTCTGCTTTTTAATAATGCTGTCTAGGTTTTGTACTGGAGAAGGCAATGGCACCCCACTCCAGTACTCTTGCCTGGAAAATCCCATGGATGGAGGAGCCTGGTGGGCTGCAGTCCATGAGGTTGCTAAGAGTTGGAGATGACTGAGCGACTTCACTTTCACTTTTCCCTTTCATGCATTGGAGAAGGAAATGGCCACCCACTCCAGTGTTCTTGCCTGGAGAATCCCAGGGACCGGGGAGCCTGGTGGGCTGCCATCTATGGGGTTGCACAGAGTCGGACACGACTGAAGTGACTTATCAGCAGCAGCAGGCTGTGTACTGCTGTATACCTCTCATATTTAAGATGCCTAAATAGATGTGAAAGGGGAGAGAGAAAATCCCTGGCAGAATACTCCGCTGAGCCCACCCGCAGCACCCTTCATCACTGTCTTCATCCAACGCCCTCCTATATCAGGTTCTGCAACCTGGAGGCGGGATCTGCTCCCACAGGAGCTTCCAAACTCAGAGCTGGGGCCAGCTATGGAGAATCTGGGTGGCAGAGACACGAGGACCCTACTTGAAATGATGACTCAGGAGGAAGTCAACTGACCCGATTAATTTCAGCTTTTCTTTAGTTTGTGCTAAAAATATCTTGGAAAAATAAAATCCGTGGGCTCACCAGCAGCAGTTTTATTCTTGGAGGAGAGGACACATAAGCAGATTGGATGAGAAAGCTGCTGCTCTAAGAAAGCCACAAGCCCCCCGGGGGCTACCTCGGCGCCTCGGGAGGATCCCTGTGCAGGCTCAGGCAGCCCCTGTCAGAGGAGACAGATTCAGGCCGAACCAGCACCGCGGATGCTCCCGATGCCGCCTGTGAGCAGGGCTGCTCCCCGGTGCTCTGGAAGCTCCCCCTCCCGGCTGAGATGGACTGTGAAGATGCAGCCACGTGCAACAGGGAAAGGTCCTGGGGCCAGAACACCAGGGCCGCGTCCTGGCTCCACCACCTAGAAGCTGTGTGTCCTCGAGCAAGTGAGTCAGCCTCTCTGTGCCTCAGTGTTCTCAACCGTAAACTGGGGACCACAGTCGCCACCTCACTGGGTTGTGGTGAGGGTTAAACGGACGAATTTGTAAACGAACACTGAACAGGGCCAAAGGGAAGTCATACAGGAAGCATGTAAACCAAGGCACCATGCTGGAGACGGGGCGGACACAGTCCTTGGGGCGGGGGGCCTGGCCAGCGTGAGGACCGTGCCCAGGCCTGCCGGTGGGCCAGCTGAGGCCTCCTTACACTGTGGGGCCCCCGTCGGCCGAGGCCAAGCCAGGAGGTCCTACCCTGGTTCTCACGTCGTGTGGGGGGAGCTCTGCTGTCTATGGAGGGCTTGGGGGCCACACGACTGAGGCCCTCTGGGAACCGCAAAGGCCACGGGGAGGCCAGGGGTCCCCAGGCCCCTCCCTCCGGAAGAAAGCCCCGGAATCCTGGGAGGAAGGGCCGTGCGCAGACTCACCACTTTGGGCTTGAAGGGCGGCTGGATCTCCCGGTTCTCCAGCTTCTCCCAGTCGATCCTCCGGAAGAAGGCATGCTCCCGCACATCCCGCTCGCCCTCGGGCCCGCAGCCCAGCCGCTTCCCGGGGTGCTTGGTCATCAGCTAGAGGGCGGGGGAGAAAGAGGCTCTCATGTGGGACAGGGCAATGCGGGGGCTGCCGTAGGAAGTCCCGGACTGTGTACCGAAACCTGCTGACAACCGAGTTGGAGCATTCTCACGAGAAAAATAAAAAAAGTGACATGAGGTGATGGATGAGTGAAGTCAGCTGTGCATATAGGTCAGACCATCACACTTAGACCTTAAACACGTGCCATTTTGTTTGTCAGTTACAATCAATACAACTACAAATAGAGAGGAACAAAAAGATCCATCGGAAAACCCCGGGGGTGGGTGGGAAGGACAGCCGGCGCCAGCGCCCACCCTCTGGTTGCTCTGCACCCAGATCGAGAGCCCGTGCTCCACAACTAAGGCCTGGCACAGCCAAACAGCTTTTAAAAGGCACAGTCGCTACACCTGGTGTGTGCTTGGAGTGTCGCAGGCCAGCATCACAAAGGGTGCCGTGTCATGGGCATCACACGCCTGCTTGCTGCCTGGACCAAAATGCCGTGAACCCAAGACTCATGGTTCGCAAAAGCACACGCTGTCTGTCACAAGAAAGGCGTGGGTTCACCTGAAACCTGGGGGCGTGGGCGCGTGGCCCCCCAGGATGCCTGAGCCATGCCAGCAGGCATCTCCGGCCTGTGACTCACCCCTTTGCAGATGGACACGGCCTCCTTGGACAAGGACTTGGGGTATGAGACGTTGTGCTCCATGATGGACTGGAACAGCTCGTCCTCGTCCTCACCGTCGAATGGAGGCTAGTGCGGAAAAGAGGGGAAGGGGGCGACTTAGGCTGAAAGGCTCACCGCTCGGGGCCCAGAGAGCCCGCTCAGCGCCAGGGAACAGCCGGCTCCTTGCACTCGCGGGCTGCACACCTCGTGGGCTGATTACTTTTTTTTAAAAATTAGGTTGGTGGTTAAGTGTGTTTTCCAGTTTTTCCTCTGTCCCTTTAATTATCTTGCCCTGGGCAACCCCAAAAATCTTTAGGGAAAATGCTTTTGAGTAATGCTTCTGACGATCTGCAAATAAACTGTTCATTAGTCCATTAACCTGTTCTTAGCCTCTTCTGCGTCTGTTGGGCCCTCCCGCTTCTGTCTCTGTCCTTTATCGAGCCCGTCTTTGCGATGTTCCTGGGTGTCTCTCGTTCTCGTGAAGAGGTCTCTAGTCTTTCCCTTTCTGTGGTTTTCCTCCATTTCTTTGCTCCTTCACTGACTTAGGCTTTCTTGCTCTCCTTGGTATTCTTTGGAGCTCTGCATTCAGTTGGGGATCTCTTTCCCTCTCTCCTTTGCCTTCCAGTTCTCTTGTTTGCTCAGCTATTTCTAAGGCCTGGGATGGACTGAGGGCAGGAGAAGGAGGGGACAGAGGATGAGGCTGTATGGCATCGACTCCACGGACATGAGTCTGAGTGTTTTGCAGCCACTGGCTGTGGGAATCTTCGAGTCTGAGGCCTCGGGGGCTGGCTCAGGAGGAGCTCTCCGGGGAGGATGCCCTGGGGATGGAGGGGGGACAGGGTGGCAGAGGGGTAAGCGGGGTGACCTGGCCACAGGCCTGAGTGGGGACCATCTCCCCCGGCCAGCAATGACCAGCCCATCTCTCCTGTAACACATGCCCTTGGAAACGGGTCCCAGCGTGCCACCCCCAGCCGCGCGGCTGCCACACGCAAGTGTGAATCAGGGAAAGCAGCCTTGCTGTCTGGACTCCAGAGCCGGGTTGTTTGTGTGGGATTGAGGAGGGGAACTCAGCTTTCTGTGCCTTCGCGAACAGCCGCCTCCCACGGGGCTGAAAATTCAGCCAGTTTTACTGTCAAAGTTTGAAAGGGGAAACTAGCTGCTGCTGCTAAGTCGCTTCAGTCGTGTCCAACTCTGTGCGATCCCAAAGACAGCAGCCCAGCAGGCTCCCCTGTCCCTGGGATTCTCCAGGCAAGCGTACTAGAGTGGGTTGCCATTCCCTTCTCTGGAAACTAGCTGGATGGAGGCAAACTTGGGCTTTGCCAGCTGCCATTTTGGACAATGCTGCTGTGGAACTGGTTTTTCTGTGTTTACAAAAGGCATTTAATCTTAAAAAGAATGTTTCCTTGGGGGGAGAAAACTTAAATAAATAATACACAAGCCCCTTTCTTAATACCAAGTCTTAACATCACTGAGAAATAATGACCCAATATAGGTAGAACCTCTTATCTCTTAATACTTAAAAGGCTGTCTCTGAGATGTATGATGCAATCAAAGCAGAAAGGAGAGGCAATGGGCTGGGGGTGGGGTCTCCTAGCCCAGCAGGAAGCCCGCAGGAAGCCCGCAGGAAGCCAGCGGTCGTGCGCTGACCCCAGGCCCTGGGCCAGGCATCCTCCCCAGCTCTGCCCTCGGGCCCTCCTCACTCCACTCCAGCCACACCCACGGCTTCCGGCCGTCTCTCCAGCATCACCGCACACTGGCACCCCAGGGCCTTTGCTTGCTGTCCCTCAGCCTGGAATGCTCGTGGGCATCTGCACGTGGGCATCCTCTCCCTTCTTTGCAGTCCTAATTTCATCTTCTCCATTAATTAGGTCCTCCCTGGCCACCCTAGCTGACGTTCCAACTTTCCCTCCTTCAAGCCTGTATGTTCCTCTCCTGGTTTGTTACCCTTCTTGTGAGTTTATTGCCATTACAGTCAACCAACCGCAGATCTAAAGTGAAACAGAAGTCCAAAACATTTTAAAAAGCAAAACTCAGGATTCTCTGGCCATCCACTGGTTAGGATGCAGTGCTTTCACCGCCAGGGCCCGGGTTTGATCCCTGTTGGGATACTAAGGTCCCACAAGCCATGCAGGATGACCAAAAATAAATGAAAGAAAAAGGAAAACTTGAATTTGCCACACACCGGCAAACACAGAGCACTGATACCGTATTTACAGCCACACACCGGCAAACACAGAGCACTGATACCGTATTTACAGCCACACAGGCAGCACTTACACCGTGTCAGGGGTGCTGAGTAACTCAGACAGAAGGACGCGCCCAGCCTGTGCAGACACTGCACCGTCTGCACCAGGACTCGCGCCTCCAGGAACCCGGCCGTCTGCGGGGTCCGGGATCCAGTCCCCCCAGGAACCCAGTCGTCTGCGGGGCCCGGGATCCAGTCCCCCCAGGAACCCAGTCGTCTGCGGGGCCCGGGATCCAGTCCCCCCAGGAACCCAGTCGTCTGCGGGGCCCGGGATCCAGTCCCCCCAGGAATCCAGTCGTCTGCGGGGCCCGGGATCCAGTCCCCCCCAGGAACCCGGCCGTCTGCGGGGCCCGGGATCCAGTCCCCCCCAGGAACCCGGCCGTCTGCGGGGCCCGGGATCCAGTCCCCACCAGGAACCCGGCCGTCTGTGGGGTCCGGGATCCAGTCCCCACCAGGAACCCGGCCGTCTGCGGGGTCCGGGATCCAGTCCCCCCAGGAATCCAGTCGTCTGCGGGGTCCGGGATCCAGTCCCCCCCAGGAACCCAGCTGTCTGCGGGGTCCGGGAACCAGTCCCCCCCAGGAACCCAGCTGTCTGCGGGGTCCGGGATCCAGTCCCCCCTAGGAACCCGGCCGTCTGCGGGGTCCGGGATCCAGTCCCCCCTAGGAACCCGGCTGTCTGCGGGGTCCGGGATCCAGTCCCCCCCAGGAACCCGGCCGTCTGCGGGGTCCGGGATCCAGTCCACCCCAGGAATCCAGTCGTCTGCGGGGTCCGGGATCCAGTCCCCCCCAGGAACCCGGCCGTCTGCGGGGTCCGAGATCCAGTCCCCCCCAGGAACCTGGCTGTCTGTGGGGTCCGGGATCCAGTCCCCCCAGGAACCCGGCCATCTGCGGGGCCCGGGATCCAGTCCCCCCCAGGAACCCGGCTGTCTGCGGGGCCCGGGCACCAGTCCCCCCCCAGGAACCTGGTGGTCTGCAGGGCCCGGGATCCAGTCCCCCCCAGGAACCCGGCTGTCTGCAGGGCCCGGGATCCAGTCCCCCCCAGGAACCCGGCTGTCTGCGGGGCCCGGGATCCAGTCCCCCCCAGGAACCCGGCCGTCTGCAGGGCCCGGGCACCAGTCCCCCCCCAGGAACCTGGTGGTCTGCAGGGCCCGGGATCCAGTCCCCCCCAGGAACCCGGCTGTCTGCAGGGCCCGGGATCCAGTCCCCCCCAGGAATCCGGCTGTCTGCGGGGCCCGGGATCCAGTCCCCCCCAGGAACCTGGCTGTCTGCGGGGTCTGGGATCCAGTCCCTTCCAGGAACCCGGCTATCTGCAGGGTCCGGGATCCAGTCCACCCCAGGAATCCAGTCGTCTGCGGGGTCCGGGAACCAGTCCCTTCCAGGAACCCGGCTGTCTGCAGGGTCCGGGATCCAGTCCACCCGAGGAATCCAGTCGTCTGCGGGGTCTGGGATCCAGTCCCCCCCAGGAACCCGGCTGTCTGCGGGGTCCGGGAACCAGTCCCTTCCAGGAACCCAGCTGTCTGCGGGGTCCGGGAACCAGTAACCCCCAGGAACCTGGTGGTCTGCGGGGCCCGGGAACCAGTCCCTGCCGATGCCGAGAAGCAAACGCTCCTCATCTACGGCCTCTCTAGACCGCAGGCTTCCTGAAGGTCAGGTCTGTGTGCCGCTCAGGACCTTCACCAGGCACGTGTAACGCATCCGCACTGAGCGGATAAGAAGTGAGTTGATGGGGGTGACTTGTCAGAAAGGGTGTTTCTTTCCCAAGAACGAAGATTCAGAGGCTTCTTTGGGGCTATTTATTTACATTTTCTCCTACGAAGGTGCTTAGTTACGGAGGGCAAACTCCTCAGCACACTTGGAGGCTGATGGGAAAGAGAAAGTCACTCAGTCATGTCTGACTCTTTGTGACCCCGTGGACTATAGAGTCCATGGAATTCTCCAGGCCAGAATACTGGGTGGGAAGCCTTTCCCTTCTCCAGGGGATCTTCCCAACCCAGGGATCGAACCCAGGTCTCCCGCACTGCAGGCAGATTCTTTACCAGCTGAGCCACCAGGGAAGCCCCTGGAGGGCTGAGATGTCATTGGAAGCTGCCCGGGACAGAACTGTCAGTAGAAATGGCTGAGACGTGCCTGGGGCTCCCCAGCCCTGCAGCCCCCATGCCAAGCTCGTGGCCAGCCCTCTGCCTCTCGGGGCCCGTGGCCAGTGCAGCGCAGGCAGGAGAGATGCATGCGGGCTCCAGGCTGGCCCTCAACACTCTGTCCCCCTCTCTCCACCGGCCAGTTGAGTAAGGAGGATGCAGCAGTGGAACCCAAGGCCCTAAAGACGGTGGAGCCACAGCCGGGAACAGTGTGGTCCGCGGACGACCGTGGGCTGAGCTCCCCGCCCCACAGGTCTGCCCCGAGACCCTGAGAAGGACGTGCCCCTGGTGCTGCTAACCCACTGCTATTTGAGGGGGTTGTCTGCCAACGGCGGCTCGTGTCCCGAGCCTAGTGACATGGACAGGAATCCGCACCTTAGAAAGAGGGACTCGGGCAGCGGTGCCCATGGCGATCTGACCTGGGTCCCATGGCCGAGAGGAGCCCAGTCTTCCTTTTCTCAACTGGAGGCTCAGCCTCGCTGACTTCTGTGAAAATTGCAACGAATCGCCCAGGGAGAGATGAGGGCAGACGGAAAAGCTACTGAAGCACCTCTGCAGGTTTAACTGACATCTTCCTTTGACAATGACTCTGTCCGCACGCACAGAGCAGCTGGTGGTTTCTGAGAGAACCAAGCTGTGAACCCACCCCGGCCCCGGGCTGAGCCACGGAGACACAACAGGCTGCTGAAGTCCTCAGTGTGCAGGGGCTTCAGTGGGTGACGAGAAAGCTGCACTGTCTGCACCCCATCAACTGGGGTTTTACGATCAGAAGATGATCTTGGCACCATTTCTCCTGCTCTCACCAGGATCAGGGGAGTCCGACCGGAATCGGCCACGTGCATGGCCATGTCCCACGACCTTGGCCCGACAGACCTGCAGCCGTCATGCCACATGGCTGCACACGAGCGTGACACACGCGAAACTCACCTGCCCGGCCAACATCTCGTACAACAGGACACCATAGGCCCACCAGTCCACGGACTTCCCGTACGGCTGATAGGCGATTATCTGTGAGAAGAAAATCACATCGGCTGCACTTAGTGACCGAACAGGGAAGGCAAGTGTGCAGGTATTTACACTCTGTTCTCCACACGAGGTGGCGACGATGATTGTCGCTGGGTTTGAAGGGATCCTTCAGATCAGACGCACAGAGAGCTCTTGCCCCACGAGCGCTCTGGACCCCCCTGGACTCCTCTTCCGAACCCACCCGGAGACAGACTGTGTCACAGAATTTTGCTGAAAATAATAAAGATGGCGACGAGGAGGAGAAGGAGGAGGAAGGGGAATCCAGTTTCCTTGTGCTGCTCAACAGGCCTGAGGGCACCTGCTGAGGGACTGAGGTTTCGAAGTGTCTGGAAGAGGGACGCAAAATATCATCAAATGTACGAGCTGGACCTTGTCTGAATCTTGATTCAAACCAACTATAAAAAAAAGTTAGTAAAACTAAAATACGCCCTTGAGGTTGGATGACGTTAGAGGACTGTTGCTAACAGTGTTCCCAGGGATACAAGGTCTGAGGGTTAGCCACAAAGTGCCTTCAGTAGAGGTGAGTGTGTGCACGGCCCAAGTGCCTCAGAGATGTGTCTGTGGGTGTGACATGACACGTGGCATCTTAGACTTGGTTTAAATACTTGAGTAAAATGAACGACTCGCTGCAGCTGGTGATGGGCCCGGAGACCTTGTCCCCTGCCCCGCCTCATCCCCCAGAGATTCTCAGGTGTGCAGACAGCTCTAGGCCCTGCCCCACCCTGGGAAAGGGTGCTGACTCGGATTTCTAAGAGACACTGCCTCGCAGGTAGGCTGCGGGCCTGAGCACACACGTTGCTGACTGTGGGCGTGCCCCAGGACTAGGGTGGAGGGTTCCGACAGGTGCTCAGCACAACCACCTGCCATTCTGCAGACAAACTGGACTCTGGGGTGCCCTAGAGGACTCCGGGGTGCCCTAGAGGACTCTGGGATGCCCTAGAGGACTCCGGGGTGCCCTAGAGGACTCCGGGGTGCCATAGTGGACTCTGGGATGCCCTAGAGGACTCCGGGGTGCCCTAGAGGACTCTGGGATGCCCTAGAGGACTCCGGGGTGCCCTAGAGGACTCTGGGGTGCCATAGTGGACTCTGGGATGCCCTAGAGGACTCTGCGGTGTCCCAGCGGACTCTGGGGTGCTCTAGGGGACTCCGGGGTGTCCTAATGGACTCTGGAGTGCCCTAGAGGGCTCTGGGGTGCCATAGCAGACTCTGGGGTGCCATGGTGGACTCTGGGATGCCCTAGGCTATGTTCCCCCTACGTCTAAGCAAATGTCCTGGGACATCAGCTACCTTCTTGCATGTCTGCCTACCGCGCTCCTTTAACGTGTTACTATTCCTTGCTGGGCGTGAGGAGGATGCGCTCCTGCTTCCATGTGGGTGGGAACAGGGGCACACGTTCGGATGCGGCAGCTTCACAGCTCATTTCCTCAGCAAGACAAGGAGAGCCGGAGGGACCTGCAGAGAGGCCTTAGTTTCTCTGGAAGACTGTTCTTGTCTGAAAACTCAGAAAGTATAAACATGAAAAGCACAAAAAACCCTACCAAAATGTGTCCCTAGTTTATTCCCTAATGACAGGAGATGCTGGAGTCCTGCCCGTCCCTGATGGCCTGACCTGAGCGAGTGGAGGAGCCACGGATCCTGTCTAGGAGAGGAGGGCTCGCTCATCCAGCTCCTCGTGTGTCAAACACACTGCACGCTGTTTGCGGTCAGGGAGAGGAGGGCTCGCTCATCCAGCTCCTCGTGTGTCAGACACACTGCACGCTGTTTGCGGTCAGGGAGAGGAGGGCTCGCTCATCCAGCTCCTCATGTGTCAGACACACTGCACGCTGTTTGCGGTCAGGGAGCCAGCAACGACTGCTATTCTCACATTTCAGGGGGCAGAACTGAGATGCACAACGCTTATGAAACTTGCCCGAAACCAAACAGATAAATGGAGCTTTGAATATTGACATATTTGTTTTAAAACTACAATTTATGGGTTTCAAATACATGGAACCACTCACACTGGCATTAATAAAATATGAATCAAAGGGCTCTGAGGATTAGTTTAACGAGATTCAAAATCATCATTTCAGTTGTCGTAACTATATTTCAAAAGCCCTTGAGTAAAATTTGTTCTTGTAACTATATTAAAGCGATCTGTTCTCATTAATCAGTGTTTTAGTGTTTTTTTTTTTTAAGAATTTTTAATATAAGGGTAGTTGATTTACAGTATTGTGTTAGCTTCAGGTATACAGCAAAGTGATTCTGTTACACATATATGCATGCGTTTGTGCTAAGTCACTTTAGTCGTGTCTGACTCTTTGTGACCCCGTGGACTGTATCCCGCCAGGCTCCTCTGTCCACGGGATTCTCCAGGCAAGAATACTGGAGTGGGCTGCCATGCCCTCCTCCAGGGGATCTCCCTGACCCAGAGATCAAACGGCGGATTTTCAGCTCTGAGCCACCAGGGAAGACCACACGCACACACGCACGCACACGCACGCGCACACACACGCACATGTATATATCTATGTTTTTTTAAAATTCTTTTCCATTATAAGTTATTATAGGATGTTGAATATAGCTCTCTGAGCTGTATAGGAAAACTGCTGTTTATCTATTTCAGTTTTTATTTTGAACACAGGCTGTGTGGAAGCCCCATGCTGCTGTGTGACCCACAAGGCTGAAGTGCGGCCTGGGTGGGGGACCAGCTTTACCTTGGACTCCACTTCCATACACATCCGAGCATCTCACCACCCAGGCCTGTCTGCTCGGGGTCTGGAAGGTGCCCCAGAGTTCGGGGAATTGTCAGAAGTCCAAGGTGCAGAACGCTGACTCTGGCCAGGAAGACCCACACGCCCTGAAGGCCACCTGAAGCTTTTGATGCTGTCTGTTCTGACTCTTGTATTGACTAGCTCCTTGCGGTCCATGCCCACAGAGTTAAGCTCTCCTGGCCGGTGCTAAGAACCCCGCTCCATCCTCCGAGGCGACAGCCTTGGTCAGCCCCTGGAGCCAGCCATGGCCCCACTCGGAGCACACGAGGCCGCTCTGAGCCCCACAACACCTGCAGGTGTTAGGACAGCCTTAGGGGTTACTGGGAGCATTTCCTCCCAGGGACCCTGAGAGTCCCTCACCCCGGCTTTGCCCTGGATGAGATGAGACGGCTGTACAATCTGAGCTGCCAGGGAGGTGGTGACCTCAGTGCCACACACCCTCGTTTAGCAAGAAGCAGACTTTGCCCCCAGTGAGCTGCTATTAACAAACATCTCCACCTCTGCAAAGGGGACCCTGCTAGAGAAGGAGCCCACGGAAGAGCCGAGCACTGAGAAGCACAGGATTAGGGTACTGGCTCCCAGCCCCGTGAGCTGGGGAGACCTGCTCTGCCCCCCTGAGCAGCCACTCAGCCACACGTGGCTCTGAGCCTCTGAGAAGTGGCAGTGCAGACAGAGATGCACTCTGGGTGCAAAACCCCCAAATGCAGAACAGCTTGTGGAGAATTGTTCACTTAGGGTATACTGGGTGCAGTAAGATATATTAGAACTAACCTCCCCTTTCTTTTTTCAGACACATGGCTGCTTAAAAGCAGTTCTGGCTTGCATTTTATTCCCCCTGGACAGGCCGGTCCAGACTGTCTGAGTCCTACCAACTCCTACCATCCAGTCTGGTGCCCCTGCTCCCACCCACCCAGGAAGCCAGCTTTGGGCCCAGGCCATGGCTCAGGGACTGCAGCGTGGACGGGAGGCTGCCTTGGGTCTGTCCCCAAAGGGGACGGGAGCAGGGTCTCTGGCACTGGGAGCACAGCCCAGCCTGGGAGATGCCCAGTGCCCCACAGACCCTAGCGAGGGGCTGCCCCAGTGACATGGTTCCCATCGCAGGAAACTCACGACAGGAGAGGCAGGCTCGCAGGAAGGTTGGAGCCGGCGGCCTCCCAGCGGCACGTGGGAAGCAGAAGCGGCCCTGGGGCCCCATCACCAGCTCCACGGCTGTCTGCCATCGTGACCATTACTATAGCCCCTCGAGCCATGTGTTTGGGGGCGCTGGGATGTTGCCTGTCTTGTAAGCAGGGTATGACCGGCTTTCTGCCAGCCTGGGCGCAGGACCAGGGAGGAAGGGGTGGGGTGGGGGGCAGCCCTGGCCTCTTAGGAGGCCACAGGCCGGTGACTGCAGGAGGGATGTTGCTCCAGGACCACCCCGCCTCTGTCCTGGGCCTGGGCCACACGACCGGCCCAAAGCGGACGGCCTTCATGGAATCGGGGGCAGTGTGTGTGGCTTCAGATGCAGTTGAGAGCGGCAACAATCAGGACTTTGCCCAAAGGCTGGGGTCACCGCTCGGTTGGCACATGGAGCCCTCGCGAGACCCTGGCGGTAGGAGCAGCCCGTTTCAAAGATGAAGAAGGCGCTTCAGAGACGTTGCTGCTAAGCTGCTACTGCTAAGTCACTTCAGTCGTGTCCGACTCTGTGTGACCCCATAGACGGAAGCCCACCAGGCTCCCCCATCCCTGGGATTCTCCAGGCAAGAACACTGGAGTGGGTTGCCATTTCCTTCTCCAATGTGTGAAAGTGAAAAGTGAAAGTGAAGTCGCTCAGTCGTGTCCGACTCTTAGCGACCCCACGGACTGCAGCCTACCAGGCTCCTCCATCCATGGGATTTTCTAGGCAAGAGTACTGGAGTGGCTTGCCATTGCCTTCTCCGAGACGTTAGGTAGCTTAATTAGTTCAGCCTCGGGCTGAACAGCCAGGCAGGCGCAAAGCTGGGACTTGAACCCGGGACGTCTGGCCTTGGCCTCCACGATCGGGAGAGACCACGGCGGTTCCTTCGTTACAGCCGATGACCCTGCAGCCATACCTCGTTGTCCCTGAGCCCAGATTGACGTCAGGGCCCACTCTTGGCCTGTGCGTCCTACGGGTGTTTGAAGATGTACCGTGACGTGCGCCATTGTTGTACTTGAGAGTCTCTGCAGCTTCAGACCCTCCGTGCCCTGTCCCCCCTCCCGAACCACGGCAAAGACTCGTCTTCTTAACGGTGTTCCTAGTTCTGCCTCTTCCCAACGACAAGAGCTGAGCGCACACAGTGAGCAGTGTTTTCAGGCCGGCTTCCTTCACATAGTTGTGTGTACTGAGGCCCTCCCAGGTTTTTTCAGGGCTTGAGAGCTCCTGTCTTTAGTGTTTAATAACATTCCATCATCCAGATGTGTCGCAGTTTATTTACTCGCTCACCTGCGGGAGGACGTCTCGCCAGCACCCAGGGTTTAGTTGCTATGACTAAAGCTGCTGTAAACATGTGTGTGCGGGCTTTTGTGCAGACACACGTTTTCAGTTCGTCTGGGAAAACACTTAGGAGCAAGAAGGCAGGACCGCACGGTGAAGACTATGTTTAGCTTTGTAAGAAACGGCCAAACTGCCTTCCACAGGGGCTGAGCTAATTTTGAAGGAGGCACACGTAAGATCCTGAATAAACTGCCAGACTTCTGATGCGGTGGGAAGACCCCGCGCCCATACACCTGGTGTGTCTGGTTCCGGAACGTGCTCTAGCAGGCCGTCATGGTCCTTGGAAGAGGCGTCAAGCACACAGAGTTACCTGGGGAGAAAGCACCCCCGTTTCAAGGCTCTGTGGAAAAGCTCTAAGCTCTTACTGTGGCCAGTCTCTCTCCAGCTCCTCTGTAACATCTGCTCGTCAAGGGTTAAGGCAGGAAGCTGACCGTGGAACAACCAGGGCTGGAGAAGCACCACCCCAGTTGCCCTGGGCCCCGAAGCCTCCTCAACCCCACACCAAGCTAACTTCCACACTTCCTGTTGCATCCAAAGAACGGGACACCTTCAGGTTCTTTCTCTTCTCCCAACGTGAAATTTTCAAGAACCTTCTTACAGCGAGATGCACTAAGAATATGACACAGTAACGGAGGCTGAGTTTTGATCCCACCTGAGCCACCTTGAACTGGACGCGTCTCCCGCATCCACGGGGGCGGCCAGGGCCTGGCAAGCTCGGGAGCAGGGACATGGAGTGGGTGGGAAAGACCCAGGGCTCCACCCTGGGAGGGATTCTCAGAACAGGTGGCGGGTCCCTCTGGCCTGGCGGACCCCAGTGCTGTAGGGACTCCAGCTGAGGCTGAGGAGGACGCTGTAAGGGTGGGGATGGTCCACCTCGGCCTGCATGCAGCCCAAATCCAGCGAGCCCTCCGCATGCAGCCTGGGAGCTGAGCACGGTTTTAAATTGCTTAAATGCAAATGGAAAAATGTTAAAAAGATGATCAGTCTTTTGAGCCTTTTGGCAGGAACAGTTGCTCAAATTGGTGAAATCTAAAATTTAGATGAAGGCAAAGCCTAAAACATTTTCTCTCTAGCTCTTAGCAGAAAACACTTGCTGATCCCAGCTAGGTAACCAGAGCAGGGGCCTCCTGCCTGGGTCCTGGGCGCCTTTGAGACCTGCCCCCTTCAGGGAGTGTGCTGAGGGTTCTCCTCTCTCAAGGCCAGCTGTGCAGGGGACTCCCTCCACCCCTTCATCCTAAACGGCCTCTGTGGGGGGACAGGCCTCACCTCCACCAGGATCCAGCACTTACGTGCCTCCCCTGGATACAGAGCTGCCTGTGGACATGCTCTGACCTAGAGAACGTGGCGGGCATGACAAAGCAACTGAGTCCTAGGTGCAGCTTAAGGGGCCTCGTGAGGTCCTCTGAAGCTCTGAATAAGCCACTGAAGGAGGAGAAATCTCACGCAGGGCAGACCACTCAGAGGAGGACACGGGGGGCCCCTGTAGACCCTCCAGAGCCTGGGGCCCCCGTGGACACTCCAGAGGCTGGCTGGCCGTGCCAGCCAGCACGTCCCTGCTGAGTACTGGCTTGAAGAATCCCAGTGCTAACTCGGTTGTAGTTTTAAGCCCTTAAGTCTTGGGGTGGTTACACAGCAGCAGATCACTGAAACAACTGTCAAATAAGAGACGAACTGTTTGACGCCCTTCTCGGAGGCCAAGCTTCTTATGGGCAAACCCAGTCCTCAAAGGCGCGCTTTGAAAACGGCAGTGACGACTCCCATTTTACAGACATCACCCCGAGTTCTTACAAGAGCAGAGCTACAGCCACAGTTAACTCAACGACGATACAGAAGAAGTCACAAAATCAAACAGAACTCTTCCCTTTTTGGAGGCATCCTGTCTGTATGGGGCTACAAGACAGCCAAGCTGAATCAATCCAGAATCAACACGTGGCCGTCAGCCTCTGGCCTTGCGAGGGGCTCTTGAGCTCGGCCACTGTGGCCTGGTCACTGGTCTCCCCCGGGGTGGCAGGTGGGGGGCCCGACTCACTGCTCAGCGCCCCCGCTGGACCCCCACCCCCCCATTATCTCAGGCCTCCTCTGCCAAGCACGGAGAGGTTCACAATGCTCCTGGCACGTCTGAACAAGACGATCACTCATGCAGGGACAGAACAAATTAGGCGTTAGGAACACGTTATGTGCCTGTAAGACCTTTATCAGCCAGAATAGAGGATTTTTCAGAGTTTCACAGTCCGGTGAGTCTTCACAGATGCCTGCGGTAACAGAGCAAGGGCACACTGAGGCGTGAGGGTCACAGGTGGGCCTTCGGGGCGGCTCTCCTCTTGTCTGCAGAACAGGCGCTGTGCCTCTCACCTGCAGGACTGTCATCAGAACGAAACGGGGACGGGTTCAGGAGTGCGGTCCACGCCCTGCAGCGGGAACACTGCGAGCCATCTCTGCCCAGTCACCGGCCTGCTCCTCCCCACGGCCCAGGGCAGTTTTGCAACATAAAAGGTGAAGAGGAATTCAGTGATCTTGGCCCCATTTTTAAAAGATTTCAGTTCAGTTCAGTTCAGTCGTTCAGTCGTGTCCGACTCTTTGTGACCCCATGAACCACAGCACGCCGGGCCTCCCTGTCCATCACCAACTGCCGGAGTTCACTCAAACTCATGTCCATCGAGTCGGTGATGCAATCCATCCATCCATCTCATTCTCTGTCATCCCCTTCTCCTCCCGCCCCCAATCCCTCCCAGCATCAGAGTCTTTTCCAGTGAGTCAACTCGTTGCATGAGGTGGCCAAAGTATTGGAGTTTCAGCTTTAGCATCAGTCTTTGTATCAGTTCAGTTCAGTTCATTTCAGTCACTCAGTCGTGTCTGACTCTTTGCGACCCCATGAATCACAGCACGCCAGGCCTCCCTGTCCATCACCAACTCCCGGAGTTCACTCAAACTCATGTCCATCGAGTCGGTGATGCCATCCAGCCATCTCATTCTCTGTCGTCCCCGTCTCCTCCCACCCCCAATCCCTCCCAGCATCAGAGTCTTTTCCAGTGAGTCAACTCGTTGCATGAGGTGGCCAAAGTATTGGAGTTTCAGCTTTAGCATCAGTCTTTGTATCAGTTCAGTTCAGTTCATTTCAGTCACTCAGTCGTGTCTGACTCTTTGCGACCCCATGAATCACAGCACGCCAGGCCTCCCTGTCCATCACCAACTCCCGGAGTTCACTCAAACTCATGTCCATCGAGTCGGTGATGCCATCCAGCCATCTCATTCTCTGTCGTCCCCGTCTCCTCCCACCCCCAATCCCTCCCAGCATCAGAGTCTTTTCCAGTGAGTCAACTTGTCGCATGAGGTGGCCAAAGTATTGGAATTTGAGCTTTAGCATCAGTCCTTCCAATGAACACCCAGGACTGATCTCCTTTAGAATGGACTGGTTGGATTTCCTTGCAGTCTAAGGGACTCTCAAGAGTCTTCTCCAACACCACAGTTCAAAAGCATCAATTCTTCGGCGATCAGCTTTCTTCACAGTCCAACTCTCACATCCATACATGACCACGGGAAAAACCATTGCCTTGACTAAACGGACCTTGGTTGGCAAAGTAATGTCTCTTCTTTTTACTATGCTATCTAGGCTGGTCATAACTTTCCTTCCAAGGAGCAAGCGTCTTTTAATTTCATGGCTGCAGTCAGCATCTGCAGTGATTTTGGAGCCCCAAAAAATAAAGTCTGACACTGTTTCCACTGTTTTTCTATTTCCCATGAAGTGATGGGACCAGATGCCATGATCTTTGTTTTCTGAATGTTGAGCTTCAAGCCAACCTTTTCACTCTCCTCTTTCACTTTCATCAAGAGGCCTTTGAGTTCCTCTTCACTTTCTGCCATAAGGGTGGTGTCATCTGCATATCTGAGGTTATTGATATTTCTCCCGGCAATCTTGATTCCAGCTTGTGCTTCTTCCAGCCCAGCGTTCTTCATGATGTACTCTGCATATAAGTTAAATAAGTAGGATGACAATATACAGCCTTGACGTACTACTTTTCCTATTTGGAACCAGTCTGTTGTTCCATGTCCAGTTCTAACTGTTGCTTCCTGACCTGCATACAGGTTTCTCAAGAGGCAGGTCAGGTGGTCTGGTATTCCCATCTCTTTTAGAATTTTCCACAGTTTATTGTGATCCACACAGTCAAAGGCTTTGGCATAGTCAATGAAGCAGAAATAGATGTTTTTCTGGAACTCTCTTGCTTTCTGCATGATCTAGTGGATGTTGACAATTTGATCTCTGGTGCCTCTGCCTTTTCTAAAACCTGCTTGAATATCTGGGAGTTCATGGTTCACATATTGCTGAAGCCTAGCTTGGAGAATTTTGAGCATGTGTTAAAAGATTTAAACACATCTTAAACGGAAGGGCCAATGAGCGCAGTCACAGAATTCCAGAGTCATGATGTGTCAGCACATCCAGCTCAGAGGACACGGCTGGGCCTGAAGGGAGGCTCGGAGGACACGGCCAGGTCTGGACGGGGGCAGGCGCCCATCCCTGGGTGGCCTCCCGCCGGGACTGCAGCTGCTGTTGGGGGGCTGAGGAGCCCCGGTGCAGAGCCCAGATCAGCCGAGGACTTGAGGCCATGGGGAAATAAACGGGACCTCTGCCCCTCTGGTTCGTCATCTGCAATATAGGGCCAACAGCACCGAGTTTGCAGATTAAACAGACTGACGTCAATGAGGTCAATGTGTCTCAACTCAGCAGGGCATCCATCCAGGGGTGGCTCATCCACAAGGAGCTGGTCTTCTCTGGGGGAGGGGGAGGGGAGGGGGGGAAACGGGGTGGGAGCGTGGGAGGGGGAGGGGAGGCAGAGGGAGAGGGGCTGGAAGGGAGGGAGAGGGGAAGGAGGAACGGGCTGGACTCTCTCAGGGACAACATCACAGGAGGGGCCCCAAGGCTCCAGAGAACTGGTAAACCCATTCAGCGCTGATGCCAGGAAAACTATGAGACAAAGAACTGCGGGCGGACGATAGAATATATGAGGTAATATAAGCAACATCACTCCTCTAAAGATCTGAGACAAGCCGTGCAGTTTAAGGAAGACCCGCCTCCCTTCCAAAGTGCCTGGCCCAGGCTCTTTAGCCGGTCCTCGGGAGGCAGGCAGCTGCTTCATTGTCTCCCCCGAGGCTGGAATCGCTGGACCGTGACCTGACACAGAGGGAAATCGGCCTTTGATGGAAAGAAGCGCCTTCCAGTTTATCCTTCTCTTTTTTAATCAAGGGCTCTCTCCGAGGCCACGTGCGCTGGCTGGTGTGGGGTCTGCGCTCACAAGCCCGACCACCTCAGAGGCTTGCTGCACCCCTCACTGGCTTCTGTCTCTTCTCCCCGTTTCCATCTGGCGGGCGCTAACTCGCTGCCTGGCTGCCCGCCTGGCTGCACCAGATGAGGTCCCTGCTCACTTGCCTTCAGACCCTCTTGTTTTCGCTCGGTCACTCTGTGGCCTTTTCCCAGGGAGGAGGGTATTCTGGCCTCTTGGGCCATCTGGGTTCCCAGGCTGACTTCCTGTCCACCTTCAGACCTTCGGGGATCCCCAGTCATGGATGAGGGGAGCCACGAGGCCACCGTCCCTGCTCTGTTCCCCGTGATCACCCCACACCCGTGCTGCTGGCCACGGCAGCTCCAGACTCCCAGGTAGGGGTACGGACTCCTCGGTGAACAGCAGCCAAGGGTCCTGCCACATGGAGCTCAGTTGGAGACAAAGAAATAAGTAAATACGTGAGCACGTAATGTGGTCCATCAGAGGGTGACATGTGCCACCAAAGGGACCAGGGATGGCGGGGGGGAGGCAGGAGGTTTGCCACCTGGACCAGGGTGGCCGGGAAAGGTGACCTCCCACAGGTGACATCTGAGCTGAGGCTGGCCCAGGTGGAGGGAGGGAGAGGAGAATCAGACGTATTTTACATAAAAACGGAGGCTTCCGGGCAGCTCTCGGGCAGTGCAGGGCTGGCGGCCCCACAGGGCTGAAAGGAGAGTCCAGACTCCCAGGACGGGTCTGCAGCTCTGGGAACCCATCCGGCCCCCAGCGCAGGCTGATGGGTGTGCACAGGCGCTTCTGTGCAGCTGGCAGGCCGGGGGCCGGGGGCCAGGGATTGGGCATGCCTGCAGGCCTCTCCTCTCAGGAGTGTCCCGGGCTGGAGGCCTTTCTGTCGTCGCCCAGGGGAACACGGGCTCCTCCACGGCTCTAAGCTGTGTGCGCGGCAGCGGCCCACTTCCAACTGCTTCCGCGGCCAGCCCTCGGCAGCCCCGGCCCCAGGGGACCCTAGCGGGGAGAATGCCCGCCCGAGGGGGGCCTCCGAGCTGCAGGCTCAGCCTGGCTTCTGGCGGGGGGCGGGGGTCTGCCCGGGTCTGCAGCTGGGCGCCATCCTGACTCACTGCCTTAGAGACAAAAGGGTCTGGTCGTGATGGAGCCCCCAGACATTCAAGAAGACGTGGGCCGTATCACCTGGCGGCTCTTCCCCTCGGGGAGCTTCCTCCTCTCTCTGGAGTGATGCAGTTTGCACACAGGACACACAGGCTTTGTGCTCAAGTGTCTCGGCTCCAAACCTCACCACTGCCTCCCCAAGTCATGCGTCAAGTGTGACAGGCAGAAGCTGTGTTCCGAGGGCTTGGTCCAGAGTACAGGGTCCCTGCATTGTGGGTGATGCCCTCTGAGTGGGGGCTACACGCCCTGCCCCATCAGGCTCTGAGGAAGGGTTCCGTGGTGCACGTTCCAGAGGCTTTGCCCCCATTGCAGCCCGGGGCCCACAGACGCTGCCTGGCTCTCTCCCAGGCCAGAGCGGACAGCACTCGGGTCCAGTTGGTTGCTTGGCTGCCGGCAGGCCCTTGACTCTGACTGGATCTCGCATGCCGAGACAGCTGACTTTCAGGTGGGGGATGAGGTCTGGATGAAGCCTCGGGGACTCGAGCTGGCCTCGAAGGGCCTTTCTATGGCAGAGCAGAGAGTCGCTGTAACATCAGCTTCAGGAACTAGTCTCTGATTTGGGCCCCTTTCGTGGGCGTCCATCTCAGCTGCAAACGTGTGTTAGTGACATTTTCTGCCTTTGCTCATCTTCACTGGTTAAGGAGATGTTACAAAAACCACTTCAAGGTTTCTGAACAAACAGTCACAAATATTTAAGCCTCTGCTTTGCCTGTTAAGGAAAATGCCACTTAAGATAATCACTTGGCCTTTGCCTGACAGGAAGGTTTACACAGAGGGCAGGATTATTTTCACCTCTGAGCAATTCACAGACTTTGAACCTAGATGGTCTTTTCTATACCCTGCAATGATTCCTTAAGCGAAATATTCCAATTCCTGGACACACATAAAGAAAATGCTGGCAAGGGCACAACACCCTGCAGTCATTCCTGACAGAGCTGCCCATGGAGCGCCGCTTATTCCTCAACGAGAGTCAGGTGGAACCCGGGTGTAGATCTGGTTCCATCTGTGTCACCTCTCCTACCATAAATGGGGAGCACTTCCTGGGGAAGGCTCCACAGCAGGCCTGCAGGATGCTCTCTGGATGCGGTTTCCCGTGGTGGAGATGGCCGGAGCCAGGGGCAGCAGCTGGACTCCGGAGTTTGTAGTAATGTCACCTCAGACCATCACTTACCACCTCGGTCACCTTGTCTGAAATACGGGCCTGTGGTTCTGTTTCTCTGTGGGGTTTGTTGTGAGGAGAAGAAAGGAGAGAAGGGCCCGGCACACAGGGCACACTGCAGGAATGGTGGGCGCCCCTTTGTCATCGCTTGCACAGTGGGAACAGGGAGAGGAATGAAGGCTGACAGGACCTGAGGGAATCTTGGGCCAGACATGTGATCCTGGGTGTAGTAAGGGGCCCCGAGTTGGTTTTCCACAAATCCCTCTCTGACAGCTTGTTCCAGCATCCTTTTCTTTGACAGATGTTTCCAGGATCCTTTTCTCCAATGGGTGTTCCCTGCCTCTCTATCTCTCTTAAATCATGTTCCCAGGGTCCTTCTCTGACACCTTGTTACAAGCTTCCCTCCCACTGAAAGTATTCCCAGAATTCCCCTCTCTCATGAATGTTCCCAGCATTCCTCTCTCTGATGTTATGGTCCCAGAATTCCTCTCTCTGATGTCACATTCCCAGCATTCCTCTCTCTGATGGATGTTCCCAGTTTCTCTCTAATGGATACTCCCAGAATTCCTCTCTCAGAAGGATATTCCCAGCATCCCTCTCTCTGAGGGATGTTCCTAGCATCCCTCCCTCTGACAGCATGTCCTCCAGTTCTGAGCATGACACGGTCAGCACAATCCAGGTGTGGTCTCTTAGACGGCAGTCAAGCTCAGTTCAGAGTGTCTTTTCCAAGTCAACCTAATCTGTGCTGTCCCAAGTAAGTGAGCAGGGGGACAGCAGAAGGCTGACAATCCAGTGTGAGTTAAGTGAACAAAATCAACGCCAGGAGCAACAATGTTCCAGTTACAGACAACCTCATGAGGTGGACATTATCACGCCCCTTCACAGATAGAGACTAAAGCCTGGGGTGTTTAAGTAACTTGACCAAGTGGTACAAGCAGTGTTCCAAAATAATGACTGTGGTTCTAGAAGGTGCTTAGAGGAAAAAGTCAATCTTAAAAGGTGATACTGTATGACTCCATCCTATAACATTCTTGAAATGACAATATTATGCAACAGAAGACAGACGAGTGGTTGCCGGGGGTCAGGGATGGGTGGGCGTGGTTATGAAGGAACAACAGGGGAGCTGCTGTGGTGGCCAGCAGATCTGTACCTGGACAGGGTGCTGGAGATGTCAACTGACATGTGGTTAAGCTGCATAGCACTAAACAAACACACACACCGAACAGTACAAGTTTACAGAAGCTCAGAGTTACGAAATGTTAGTAGTATGTTCAGGCGGAGGAAGGAGGTATCACTTACTGAGAGGCAGTGGGCTGAACCACACTCCCTTCCCTCAGAGATCCTTACCCCCAGAATCTGTAAACATGCTACTTCCACTTAGTAAAAGAAATTTTGCAGCTGTGGATAAGTTATAGATTCTGAGACGGGAAGATGACTCTAGAGTATCTGGGTGAAGCCCATGAAAGCCCAACGGTCCTCATGAGAGGGAGGCTGGAGGGCTGGGGCTGAAAAGACAGTGATTCCGAGACGTGATGCTGTCAGCATGGATGGCGGAGAAGGGAACCATGAGCCGAGGACCAGCTCCAGAGGCTAGAGAAGGAGACAGTCACCCTGGAGCTGCTGCAGGGACAGCCGCCCTGTCAGCAGCTCCGCAGTAACCAATGAGACTGCACTGTGAGTCCCGACCTCCAGAGCTACAAGAGCAGAGATTTGTTTGAGTGAACTCCGGGAGCTGGTGATGGACAGGGAGGCCTGGCGTGCTGTGGTTCGTGGGGTCGCAGAGAGTCAGACACGACTGAGCAACTGAACTGAACTGAACTGAATCCACTAAGCTGGCAGTGATAGAGCAGCTATACGAAATTAACATGACGAGGCACCTTGAGAAAAAAGGCAACAAACTTCAGTTATTTGGGGAATTCATCTATGTGGAATGCTCTCTTCCCTGGTGATATCAGATGGCTGAGGCATTACTGAACATGAGAAGCTATTTGTTTGATCAGCAGAGACCTGGTCTTGACAGAGATGAAGCTCAAAGCCACCTTGATTCCTCAAACTGCTGCCGTTCCCTGCCACCAAGCTTTGGCAGCATCTGGTGGGTGGTACTTAGAGCTGGCGCAGCTCACAATCACAGCCTGTTTAATCCATGTCAGCCAGGAGAAGCCTCCAGAATAAATACTGCATCCAGAGGGTGTATTTTTTTCTGTACCATCTCTTAATCCTTCATATTTGAAAAATATTTAAACTAAAAATATACTTGGAGAAACTAAAGTGTGAGTTCTTTGCAGGTTAAGAGGTTAGGTAGATTAAGGATCAAGAGAATAATTAGACATGTAATTCAGAATTTAAGTTTTTAAGTAAATATTCTAAGCCTATGTTTCTACACTAGGAATATAACAAGCAAAAAAAAAAAAAAAAAAGCCCTTGACAAAGGAATAAAAGTTAGCTTCTGTTTGGGAATAATGGCTGTAACAGAGGGTTCCAGCTACAAACACTGTACCAGGCACCTTTAGTTCTCAGAGCAACTCTGCAGGGAACCCAGTACTGTCCCTGACTTGCCACTGCAGAAACAGAGGCTCGGAGAGGTTAGGTAACTTGCTTGAGCTCCCGGAGCCTCTCAGTAATAAAGTCTGGATGGGCGCTCACAGTGGTCGGGTCTCCAGGCTCATGTCTTGCTCTCGCTACTGCCTCAAAGACAAGCGCGTGAGGCAGCATGTTGAGTAAACGCCACGTCACCAACAGCTACCATGAGAGCTCTGCAAAGAGCTGCAGGTTGGCCCAACATGGAATTCATCACCTGCTCCACGCCAGAGCTCAGTGGGGAAGGGACTGTGCCATCCACAGGGCAGAAAGTGGGCTACACAGCGACCCAGGGTGGTAACACCCCCAGTCATTGGTATGTAGGAAGCTTCATAATATAGGAAGAAAACTGCTCCATGTGTGTTATAACAAAGCCAGAACAGCACGGCCCCTGCTGTCAATGCACAAATCCTGCGGCCACTCTGCCAGACCTCATGGGTATGCTCGTCCCGGCCGAGACTCCAGGACCCACACCAGTGTGCTGCTGAGGACGCCTGCTGCTGTTTAGACACACAGTCGTGTCTGACTCTTTGCGACCCCATGGCTCCTCTGTCCATGGGCTTCTCCAGGCAAGAATACTGGACTAGGCTGCCATTCCCTCCTCCAGGGGATCTTCCTGACCCAGGGATGGAACCTGCATCTCCTGCATAGGCAGGCGGGTTCTTTAACACTGGGTCACCTTTGGAGAACCAAGTATTACCGACAAAACAGCATGGTGTCTGACAGGCTAATCACTCTAATTCTCTGACACAGACGACAAGCTGGTGGTCACCAAAAGGGAAAGGGGGGCAGGGACAAATTAGGAGTTTGGGATTAATGGAGACACACCACTGTATATAAAACAGATAACAAGGACCTACCACACAGCACAGGGAACTACACTCAGTATCTCGTAATAACCTATAATGGAAAGGAATAGGAACATATTCCTATAGCAACTGCATCACTTTGTTGTACGCCTGAAACTGGCATGACGTTATATATCAACTAAACTTCAATAAAAAACAAAAACAAAACAAAACATTAAATCAGTGATTATGCTAAAATCCCATCATTGGAACCACCCCTGAGCCCCTGTTTCCACACGGAGCCTCTCCCGAGCCGGGGCCCTCCTTCTCCACCCTGCGGTGGTTCTTACGTTCCTTTGCCTGCGAGAAGTGCGTTTTTACCACACAGCCACCTCACACACACGCGGAACAGAAAGGAAGGCTCCGTGAAGCAAGGCGCGCCCTTGCTGTGTGCACGGCTCATGCTCTCTTTCCGCATTTGCGCCTCACACACGACGGGCGGTGCGGTCCCGTCCGCGCCCCACGCGCGGCTGTGATTGACGCGCGTGGGGGGCCTACCTCCGGGGCGATGTAGTCGGGGGTCCCGCAGAAGGTCCTGGTGGTGACGCCGTCCATCATGTGCTCCTTGCACATGCCGAAGTCCGCGATCTTGATGTGTCCTTCCGAGTCCAGCATGACGTTGTCTAACTTCAGGTCCCTGCGGGGAAGCAGGCGCCATCAGCGTCCCTCCGCACGCAACCGCTTCGCTCTGCCTGTCAGCACAGGCCTGGGAGAGCTGGGCGGGACCTCCTCTTAGCGATTTTCCACCTCTGGAGCCCAGCGCACTGCCTAGGGTACTTGTGTGCGTGCCAAGTCGCCTCAGTCGTGTCCGACTCTGTGTGACCCCACGGACTGCAGCCCACCAGGCTCCCCTGTCCATGGGCTTCTCCAGGCAAGAATACTGGAGTGGGTTGCCATGCCCTCCTTCAGGGGATCTTCCCCACCCAGGGATCAAACCCGTGTCTCTTATGTCTCCTGCGTTGGCAGGCGGGTTCTTTACCACTAGCCCACCTGTGAAGCCCCCCTAGGGTACAGCAGATACTTAGTAAATCAGGCTGAGTGACAGCCAGTGACTCGCACCTTGACTGCCGGTGAGTCACCAGAGACTCAGCTGAGCGGCTCCGAGGGGCCCGCACTCCCCGGCTTGTTCGTGTCCCACCCAAAGGGCTCAGGCTCCCCACCGGGGTGCAAACGGCAGGCTCAGAACCACCGCAGCGCGCACGCGGCCCCTCGTTCTGCGGTTCACTCTCCGGTTAGTGCCGGCCGATGTCCTGCCTTCACCGTAACTGGCAACGGCAGGAACCGGATCCGGCGGCTCGCGTCTCCTCACCCGCCCCTGCTCCCCGCACTCCTCTGCTGAGCATCACTAGCAGAAACTCTGCCCGCACGGGCCCCGACCCTCACACCACATGAAAGGCAGAGGAGGGAGCAGGCAGGGGAGGGAAAAGCTCGTTTTCTTGTAGAAGCAGAAATGAGATATGCCGTCTCTGAGATCCAGAAACCAGAAGCTGGTCCACATTTGCCTAGAGGCTGCAGAGAACGGCGGTCCCAGCAGGTCTCCATGACGGGGGGACTGTCCTCTCCATGTTTACACCCCCTCTCCCCCAACAGAATCACACGCCCATGGAGTTCAGAGGGTCAGCAAAGCCTCCTCTGTGCTGCGGGCAGCAGAGCCTTGATACACACCGATAAATGATTCCTCTTTTATGAAGAAAGAAGAGCCCGATGGAAATCTCTGCCGCATAGAACCTGCAACAGAAAATGTCTGTCAGGCGTCTGGCTTGTTCCCTCCGGCTTCCTGGATACTTTCTACCCTCAAGATCAGGCGACAAAATGGCACAGGAAGGGGAGACCCTGGGCCATCAGAGAGCAGCACTGCCCTAGGGCAGCTCTGACCCTCTGCGGGTTTAAGACCCCAGCTTCCCCAGGGATGACAGAGCTGATAAAATCAGTGAAGCAGGTTTAGTACCTGTCCCGAAACAAGCCCTTATTGTCTGGGGCAGGTAAACAGGTAATTTACTGCTTAAAAGAAATTTTGAGCACAATCTTTTAAAGAGTGGCTGTCGGCTAGGCTGTTCTGTGTCAGGGCTACAGTAGACTGGAACAAATTTCCATTCTCCCCCTTAAGGACAGAATACGTTAGTGTTTGAAAACACATGTATGCCCTGAAAGTCAAAAGTCAGTGTGTGCTGAACTCTGGGGCTGGCTTATTCACCCCCAACACCCTCACCCCCGGTGCTGGGGGAAGTGGGACCCAGGCCACAATTCATACCCGGTACACCCTTTAAATAATTCCTGATAGGAGGGAGTTACAGCCACCACTTCAGAGTTGTTAGTGGATCAGTATCTGAAACTCCAAATAAATGCTGAAGGAGGTTTTAAAATCTGCTTTGTGTTTAGTTCTTGAAGCCTGAGAAGCCACAAGACTGCCTGTGCAAACAGCACTCTTGCGAGGCTTCAGTAAGCACTCGTGTTTACAGCGTGTGTTTACAGGAGCGGATAAGGACCCCGGATGACCAGGCCCAAGCTCTCAACGGGGCCGTCTCTGAGGGCGGCAGGAGGCGAGGAGGCGGGGAGGAGGGGTCACGGGTGCCTTTCCTGTGACTTCCTCCTGCTTTTCTGTATTTTAAAGATAAAACGCTCCAGCAACATAGGTACAATTGAAGGGACTAAGCGGGACGCCTGTGGGCTTCTTCTCGATGGAGGGAGGCTGTTCTGCCCTCGGCTCCAACAGCTCTCAGCGTCATTCGCTTCTTTCAGTGCTTTACAAATGAAAATGAAGTCGCTCATTCGTGTCCAACTCTTTGCGACCCGTGGACTGTAGTAGCCCACCAGGCTCCTCCGTCCATGGGATTCTCCAGGCAAGAATACTGGAGTGGGTTGCCATTTCCTTCTCCAGGGGATCTTCCCGACCCAGGGATCGAACCCAGGTCTCCCGCGTTGCAGGTAGACGCTTTAACCTCTGAGCCACCAGGGAAGCCCTGCTTTATAACTAACAACATAAGAGAGGGGATCAGGGTAGGGCTTTCTGAAAACGGAAAAGTAAAAATAAAAGCAGAAACCAGCAGCCCTGCCCTTGTTTTGAGCGAGCCCCCGAGAACACCCTGCTCTGCCTCTGGTGTGTCCCCCCAGGTGTGGGCCAGGACGGCTTGGGCTTATTGTTTAGACTGATTCCGCCAGAGCGCGATGGACGTTTGCTCAGGTGATTAACTGGGGTTCCTGGCACTACACATCTCCACTGGGGGCGAAAGAGCTTTGCCTCTTTGAGTTACCCGTGACTTCCTGGTCCTGGAATACTCGCTGATTCTCCAGGTCGTCACGGCCCCGCCTCCAGACGGACGATTCTCCGTGTTCCCTGGAGCCTGCGTCTCCCTGACGGCGCGGATTCCTGCCTCCTGGCCTCGAGGTGCGGGCACCCCACTGAAACCTCCCCGACCTCCTCCTGGACGGTGGCCCCTCCCAAGCCTACAAGGGGCGTCACCCCGGCGCCCAGCCCCGGTTCCCTTCCCCCGCAACGCTTCTCTAGGACACTGATGCCCCTGAGGCTCCAAGGCCGCTCCGCTCCTCTCTTTCTGCAGACGGTCTGCACCTCCTACACCAGACCCCCACCCTCCCGTCTCCTCTGGTCTAGAGCCCCCGATGTTGTCAGGCCCCCGAGGTCCCCCAGGCTCGCTTGCTCCTCGCCAGGCCCTCGCCCCGCTGGGCGCAGCACCCAGAGCCCCTTCCGCTGCTCAGCTCCTGGGGGAATGACTCAGGGGTCGGGACGACGGCAATTGGGCACCCGCAGCTCCCAGTGACGGGAAGGAGGACGAACGTCTCTGTGGGACGCGCGCAGGCGGACCGCCCTGCCCCGGGGAGGTGACAGCGCTTCACCACCAGCTGGGCGGAGCCCCACTTCCAGACCCGCGGCCACGCTGAGAGCACTTAACCAGCTACTCACACTGCTTGCGGCTCCTTGAACTTCCCGACCTGCTGGATGTGGTACATGAGGTCCCCGCCGTTGACGTACTCCATGACGAAGTAGAGCCGGTCCTGAGGGCCGAGGTTCGACCGGTGAGCGGGCTCCTCCGCGGCCGGCGGCCCCGCTGCAGCCCGCGGCCTGCCTTCTCGTTGCGGAAACGGGGGCTGCGCCGGCAAGTCTGCCCGGCGGAGCCCGTCACAGTTTTCTCCCCCCAGGAAAGAATCAGCAAAAAGCCCTGTTGTGTGAGGACCTCAGGAAACATAAAATCATGACATAACCCTGAAACTTCAGCTCTTGTTGCCCTGTCCAGCCCTCTGGTTACAGATGCTCCCAAAGATAGAAACGGCCTCAAACCTTCCTCCTTTTCTCCTACACACAGAATTCATTTGTAAGTTGGGGCTGGTGTGAAGAGTCCACACGGGCCAATTCTTTAACCAGTGGCTGGCAGTGTGATGGACGGTGATGTGTTTGCTCAGACATGTCAGAGAGCAGACCTCGTGGGTTGGGGGGCTTGTACCCCGGAGACCTCAGGGTCGTCTGCCATGGGGTGGGGCTGAGTGTGGGGAGGCCGATCAGTGTTCTGCATCCACATTCGCCCAAACGCTGTTTCTGACTTTCTTTCTCGCTGACACGCTAGTGTTGGCCCGCAGAGCACACATCACAGAACTCAGTGAGTCTGCGCATTCATAAGGACATTACACCGAGACAGATGGGAAGCGGAGGGGGTTTACAGGGAGATAACAGCACAGCACAAGGTAAACGCTGGCCTCTGCTCTCTTCCAGAAAACACCACCATTTCACAGAGGTTATTAAACATTAAAGTGGTGCACAGGGAGGAAAAAATGACGGGACTGGAGCTGACAGCCAGGAAAGGGCGCTGGGAGCCTCAATCCCTCGCTTTCTGTTAGGAACTTTAATTTCAATTTTATTTCACTGCTTTGTAGCTCCAGAGCTTAATCAGCGTAACCAGGGTGACAGGATCCCGGCTGGGGCTTTTCCCTCTCCCTTGCATGTTGCTAGATTCTCTTTGGATGCTGCTGGGAGCTGGACCACCGCGCGGCTGCCCGCGCTCGGCTGCCCCCTGGTGGCCGGGACTGGCTCTGCGGCCCCACCATCCACTCCGGACTGCAGGCTGCCGCCCTGTCTCTACAGCTACAGCTGCTGATGACCGAGCCCCGTGTTCAGGAGGACAGCCGCTGAGGCATGGAGAGCTTGCCTTTGGGAACGCCTCACTGCGGTGCGGCATGTAGTATAAGCACATATAAATATAAACATCTAAGCGTTTGTATTTCTTGTAGGTTACCTGCAAGCACCATGCCCCAGACTTGGCTGATTAGTGGAAATTATTTCGTCCTCTCTTTCGTTAACCTGTGTGACAGGACTCTGCAAACCTTTTCTGTAAAGGGCCAGACAGCAAATATTTTAGGTTTTGTGTGTGTCTTAAACTACTCAGCTGTGCCCTTGTAGTTGGAAAGCCCACGATGCCAGGTTCGTGAAGGGGCAGGCTATGTCCTGAGAAAACCACTTATGGACCTTGAAATCATCTACTTTTCTTGTGTTACAAAATAATATTCTTTTTATAAACCCTCTCTTAGAGCTCAGGGACCATCCATACAAAACAGGCCAGACTGCCACCCTTGCGTGTACATTACCCAAGAACATCCTCTTCCAGGACAAGGGTCTCCTGACGCTCTGATGCCAATTTGGCAGCTGCACCAGGATTTAACGAGCCAGGACTGTGAGTTACCATTTTGTATCTCTAAGCGTTAACACATTGCTTGGTGTGTGTTAAGAAAACCTTTGATAGAAGCATTCACAGAATCAAATGGAATTAGCGCCAAGTCTATAAGCAGGGAACGCCCTGAATTCCCCAGTGGTACGCAGTCTGCTTGGGAGAGGAGGACGGCTGGGGGGCGGCGCGGGGGCAGGGGGCAGGCCCCAGGACCCTCACCACCGTCTGGAAGCAGGAGTGCAGCTGCGTCAGGAACGGCGGCTTGTCGAGCAGCGCCAGCACGCGCTTCTCCACCATGGTGCACTCCACGTCGTCGTCCTGGATGACCACGTCCTTCTTGAGGATCTTGATGGCGTACAGCTCCTCGGTCCCCTTCCGGTCAGCCAGCATCACCTGCCGGCAGACGGAGGGCAACCTGAACACCGTGCACACGGCACGGGGGGTGTGGGAACCGTGTGTGCAGACCCGTCAATTTTTTTTTTTAAAGATTTTCTTTAATGTGGCTCATTTTTAAAGTCTTTATTGAATCTGTTACAATATTGCTTCTATTTTCTGCTTTCGGTTTTTTGGCGAAGAGGCATGTGGGATCTTAGTTCCCCAACCAGGGGTTGAACCTGCAGCCCCTGCACTGGAAGGTGAAGTCTTAACCCCTGGAGCACCAGGCAAGTCCCAACAGATTCATCGACGTAAACGAAGCTCCACTTCAGGCACCAGTTCTCAGATACTGCACTTTGTGTATGCATGTGTTAGTTGTCAGTCGTGTCCAAATCTTTGCAGCCCCATAGACTGCTGCATATTACATTCCTCCAGCATAGTTTGAGAAAGCTCTGGGAGATGGTGAAGGACAAGGAAGCCTGGTGTGCTGCAGTCCACGGGGTCGCAAAGAGTCTGACACGACTGAGCGACTGGACTGGACTGATAACTTCTAAACCACCAAGACATACATGCTGTGTGGGCCATAGCCACACGAGGGCGCCATTGCTGCCACTGAAAATGATGCTTGACATCCTCCTCTGCATCAGCAGGTACTTCAGGAGCATCATCATCTCGGGAGCACCCTCATCGGGAGCACCCTCATCTCGGGAGCACCCGCATCTCGGGGGCATCCTCATCTCAGAAGCACCCTCAGAGCAGACACCTGACTGATCTTTACATGCTCCTCACAAGCCAGGAAGTCGGGACCCAAATCCAAATGAAAGCAGGAAGATTGAAGTCAGCTCCTGGATCCACTGTGAGATTTGGACCCAGAGAGGCAGATGCAGATACGCAGATTGGACACAGAGGTAACCTGGTCTGGTATCTCTCAACTATTATGTTCATTTACTACAAGCCAACATTTAATTTTCAGTTGTGAAAATTATTCAGCCATCATTGTGGGGCACCGACTCCATCCTGAAACCTGAAACGGTGACACAGGGAGGCCTGTCTGGCTTTTTGGGTAAGTCATTTTTAATGTACTGAAGCAGGAAGCCCCAGAGAATGTGGCAGAACCAGGGAATGTCTAGAGGGCTGCCCCAGAGTCCTCAGGGAGACTTGGGCCGACCAGCCCCACGTCCTCCACAGAAACCCCGCCCGGCTTGGACATGGCCCACTCACCTTCCCAAAGCTGCCTTTGCCCAGCACCATGAGAAAGTTGAAGTCGGTGAGCTTCACTCTGTCCAGGTTGTTGGAAGGCTGTCTCCTGTCCTCGGAGGGACTGATGACTTTGTTGCCGGCAGGGCCAAGCTTGGCTTTCTAAACAATAACACACACGTGAAAATAGTCAGCCATTTCCTCAGGGATAAAAGTGACAGGAAACTCTGTGACTAAGCTGGATGCGACGCTGGGTGGGTGATGCGAGGGGAGATGGGTGAGGAAAGGAAGCGGAGCCACGAGATGTCTACTCCTAGCTCCATCACTGCACTCACCCCAAGGGCGACATTCACAAAGGAGTGAGAAGCTGCCCTCACCCATCACGAGAGACTCTTTGTATCTTTAACTAACGTAATAAAAGAAATGAACATAATTAACTGTGTACTGATTCTTTCCTTATTTGAGGATTTTTCAATCTAAGATTTGCAGAAAGGAAACTTGCACCTGCAAGAAGAGGGAGTGTGTGTCCCCTGGAGGAGAACGCTTTCATGGCGGGCCGTGGGTGACTCACTGCTGCGTCAAAAGGCACAGCCAGGAAAGTCGAGGTTCTTTTTCAGGGAAAGAGTTGGACTCCTGGAAAACAGTGACCTGTAAGAGCACCTGGTTTCCCACGGAGCCCGTGGTGCTCTCCACTCCCGACAAATCCTGGGTCGTGACCTGTGAGTTACCCAGAGGGGTTTCACCCACTGGTCACTTGGTTAACACCCCTCAAGTTAACTTGGCTCCCAGGGAGATGGCAGGAGGTGAAGAAGCTTTTGGGAGATTTTGGGCATGACCAGACCACCGGGACGTCGGTGCTCTGCTCTTCGGGGGAATGTGGGATCTGACGTGTTTTCTTTAGTGGCTGAGAAGGCTCTCAAGGAATCGTCCGTGCCCCCTCTCTGAGCAGAAGCCTCCTTCGTCCAGAGACTGGCGGGCTGCTCATGCCTGGCTCTGCGGGGCGGCTGTGCCTTCACAGGACGAGCCTCCAGCCCTGCCCCTGCAGACCCAGGCCCAGGGCCGTTCTCGGCGTGAGGTCTGCACTAGCATTTTGGTTAAAGGAAGAATGAAGCGAAGCCTGACTGTGCTCATCACACGCTGGGCTGTGAGGTGACGCTTTTCTCTGATCAAAACCACCTTTTATAGGGGTCGTGGGCTTCTCAGGTGGTGTGATCAGTAAAAGAACCTGCCTGCTGATGGAGGAGACGTGAGATTCCCAGGTGGTGCTAGTGGTGAAGAACCCGCCTACCGGCAGAGGAGACAAAGAGACGTGGGTTCGATCCCTGGGTCGGGAAGATCCCCTGGGGGAGGAAATGGCACCCGCTGGAGTATGCGCGCCTGGGCAGAGGAGCCTGGTGGGCTACAGTCCATGGTGTTGCAAAGAGTTGGACACGACCGAGCAACTAAACAACAAAATATCACAGGTGTCTGCCACGTGCAGAGAGAGGAGCCTGACAACAGAAGGGCCTTCCTCATTCTGAGAGTCTGAAGGCAGACAGGCCAACACCGATCGAGCAGACGAGTAACCAGACGTTCACGCTACGATTTTGCTTCTGCAATAAAAATGTGCTGTGTCTGCTGTGTGCATCCGAACACCCTGACACCATAAGACTGACGGTGTTTGCTGCCGCTCCACCGACCAGGGCGCGGGGAGCAGGAGGAGAACCACGCAGAACCCAGCGCCCCTGAACACCAGCCTCCTTCCAGGCTGACATACTAGCCTGCACCCAGAGCGACACTAGGAGAGACCGACGGGCTTCGTGTCACCGATACGCAACGCCGCTTCCCAGGTGGCGCTAGTGGTAAAGAAGCCCGCCTGCAATGCAGGCGATGCAAGAGACACGAGTTTGATCCCTGGGTTGGGAAGATCCCCTGGAGGAGGAAATGGCAGCCCGCTCCAGTGTTCTTGCCTGGAGAACCCCAAGGACAGAGGAGCCCGGTGGGCTGCAGTCCATGGTGTCACAAAGAGTCGGACACGACTGAGCGACTAAACAACAACAAACAACAAACCCTTTTCCTGCTAAAATGCTCCCGGTTGGGATTGCCATGGTGCTGGCTTTGTAAGTCAGTGCTGGCAGGGTCAGAGCTAAATGAACTCAATGTCAACAAAGGAAATGATTTTCCAGACCGCTGGCAATATTGCCTAGAAGCGGGGAGTTCTCTGTGCTAAGAAAGCAGAGTAGTTATGAAGTGAGCTGGGCTCCTGCCAGAGGAGACTGCGGGAACCACTGGACCACGGGCATCTTCCCCAGGACCAAGACGAGTCCCGACTGTCAAAGAACATTCGGGAGCATCACGCGGGAAGCCCGTCTTCAGGCCTGGCAGGAGGTGCGGAGGCGCAGTAGAGCTCACGGCTCGCATCTGGTGCAGCGTTTGGGGAAATCTTTTACTTGAACATCTTTACTGCCCTCTTGTGGTACTTACTTTCTGGACCGATTGCAATTTCTCTTTTTTTAATGTTATTTTTAAAAACTTTTTGTTTTGTACTGGAGTATAGGTGATAAACAATGTTGTGATCATTTCAGGTGGACAGCAAAGGGGCTCAGCCACACATACACATGTATCCATTCTGCCCCTCGCATCCAGGCTCTCCGTAAAACTGTTCTCCGTGCTGCACAGTAGGTCCTCGTTAGTTATCCTTTTAAACACAGCTTAGGGCACGGGTGACAGAGGATGAGACGGTCGGATGGCATCACCAACTCAATGGACATGAGTTTGAGCAAGCTCCAGGAGACACTGCAGGACACGGAAGCCTGGCGTGCTGCCACCCGTGGGGTTGCCAAGAGTCAGACACGACTGGGTGACTGAACACTGACAGAGCGTTTCCCAGGTGGCGCTGGTGGTAAAGAACCCGCCTACCAACAGCGGGGACATGAGAGACGTGGGTTTGACCCCTGGGTCGGGAAGATCCCCTGGAGGAGGAAATGGCAGCCCACTGCACCATTCTTGCCCACAGAATCCCATGGACAGAGGAGTCTGGCGCGCTGCGGTCCATGGAGTGGAACAAGAGTTGGACACGCCTGAGCGACTAACACACACACACACATCTACCCCAAACTCCCTAACTGTCCTTTCCCCATCCTTCCCACCAGCAACCAAAAGTTCAATCTCTAAGTCTGTGAGTCTGTATCTGTTTTGTAAATAAGTTCATTTATAGGATTTCTTCTTAGACTCTGTGTCTAAGGGACGTCACACGCTACTGCTCCTTCTCTGACTTACTTCACTGTGTGACAATCCGACCGTATTCAGACTGGACTCTTAGCCAAGTTTAGAAATACGCCCAAGTTTACCAGAATGGCCCACAGACGGGAAGTCCCTGTAAATACTGCAAAATGGCACAAACGAGATGCAAACGCTACCTTCCCAGCTCTGCCTTCGCAGAAGGTGACTCGTCCCTCGTGTGAGAGCCCGGCCTGTGTACAGTGCTGGCGGGAGGCATGCAGACACCAGAGTGTGCCCTAGAGTCACCAAGGGCGTGATCTCAGGAGACAAGCCCCAACCATTGCTGTCTCTGTGTCCTGACTCTCCCCAGACCTCTGACTGGGCCCAGACTCTGCAAACCACGGATGCCAGGGAGGCTGGGAGGGCTGAGGGGGCCAGGTGCAGCCCCCGAGACCTGCTGTGTCCGGGAAATAATGGAACGATGAGCCACGTGAGGGCAGAACTCAGCGAAACGGCCACCCCCAGGGAAATGCAACACGTGCTAAGAGATCACAGGGTGGGAGCTCCTGGAAATCAATGAAAAGCCAGACCGTGGCTGGCAGTAAAGCTCAGACCCCTGGGACAGTTCCAGGTACTTCTCGCCCTTGTCAGCAGCTGCAGGACAGGGGGTGGGTGAGGGTCATCGCCGCCCCTCCCACGCCCCAGGGAACCTGGGCAGAGGTTTGAAACCTGACCGGCGTGGAGGGAAAGACAGAAAAAACATGATCCTTCCCCCCAAAGGCTGAATATGTTTGCTCAATTACTCAATTTAAATTTTTTCTAAAATGCCTCTAATTGACAGCGGCAAGCATTCTGAAAGCAGGGCCGACTGCAATTAAATTTAGCACAAAATTTCCATAATCGTTGATTTTACCCTATCTTCACTGAGCGGTTTTTAAATTGCACCAGTTTTCAAAAAGGAGGGATCTAATTATAGCTCAGCTGGGACACCTGCTTTCAAGCCCGGCTCAGCTGCGCTGTTCTGGGCAGTTTTCTGCGCGCCCCCCGCTCCCTGCCTGGTAACAGGCTGACGGGACTTCGGGGAAACGTGGCTGGGAGGACCAGCTCCGGCGCTGCAGACCTCTCCCGGGCCTCAGTTCCTTCATCTGTCAAACGGACTCAAATGCCCACCGCCTCCTGTGGGGAACCCCCCCCACCCCCGTTTGCTCAGTAGCTGCTGTGCGGCTCCAGCACCAGAAGAAGGGCCCCCCTCAGGGGCTGCGGAGACCAGAAGGGGGCACAGGGACCCGGGACAGCGGGTGCCCGGCCGCCCGCAGGGGCACGCTGACGCCGAGGACCTGGCCACCCCACACCCTTCGGACTTCTGAAGCCTCAGAGAGCACTTTCCCTTCCCCACTGCCAGTCACCGGGTCACTCATCTCGTGAGGCCCCTTCGGGGGACACGCCTGTGGTGTCAGGGACACATTCTGGAGATGAGAACCTGAACACCACCATTTGCTGGGTGTTTTCTTCAGTGCCGTGTGTTTGAAAGACTACCTGTTGATTCTAGCTTAGTGGAGGGAGGGAGATCTTTCCTTGCAAATTTTGTTCCCAGGTGTCTGAGCGTTTACATTTTCCACTCGCTTCAGATATGAATATGCTGTAACCATCTCAGGCCGAGTTTAATTATTAGCGAGAGCAATCCACAGAGAGCACAGCTGGTCTGCGGCCCCTGACCAGCTCCACCCAAAGACAGCGGTGTCGTCAGAAGAGACAACAGACCAGATTTCGGGAATAATTTACATGCAAGTTGCAAAGTTCCCCTGGATCCTTCGGGAACAGAATGGCTGATGAGGTTACAACAATTAAGTGACTTGGGAAGAAATGAGCAAAATACTGAGACAGAGGAGTGGTGTTAAGATCAGAACAACTGGGTGACTTCGGCTGTGACATATTTACAGCAGTCTTCCGGACCGGCGCACACCGTGCCGACTGCCCGCTGGCGGAGGTGTGCGCCTCATCCAGAGTGAACTGGGTCTGGAGGTGTGATCAGAAACACACTTGAACAGGATCGAAGGAAAACGTGCCCTCAACTTAAAGACGCACTCCTCCCGCAGCGCGCTGCCTTCCAAACTGGCCGGAACTCATCTGGAATCACCCACGGGCGAGGCCGCGGTCTCCCAGGTGGAATCCTAAAGGCACCTGATCAGAAGTGGGGAGGGCGGGTGGGCACTGGGTCACACGTGAGCGTGTCCTCGCTGGGGCACCGTGGCTGTTTGGACAGGACACACCGCGCATCCCTCAGAGCGGGGGCGTGGTGGGGGCTCGGGCGTGGAGGGCACAGGAACCAGCGTGATGGCTCCTGTAGGACCCACTGCCTCTATGGAGTGGACATGACACCCCTGGGGGACGGGGAGGGAGAGCCGTGAGGTGAGGAAGAGGAGGGCCAGGAGCCCAGGGGGCAGCACTGCGAGGGGGGTGCACGGGTACAGACGGGGCCGGGGGGGGACGGGAGGGACGGGGGTCACAGATGGGGCCAGGGGGGACGGGGATGGGGGGGGTCACGGGCACAGACTGGGGGATGGGGGGAGGGGGTCACGGGCACAGACCAGGCGGGGGCACAGCGTGGGGCCACGGGTGGGGCCGGGGGGGGAAACGGGAGGGATGGGGGTCACAGATGGGGCCAGGGGGGACGGGGATGGGGGGGTCACGGGCACAGACCAGGCGGGGGCACAGCGTGGGGCCACGGGTGGGGCCGGGGGGGGGGAAACGGGAGGGATGGGGGTCACAGATGGGGCCAGGGGGGACGGGGATGGGGGGGTCACGGGCACAGACCAGGCGGGGGCACAGCGTGGGGCCACGGGTGGGGCCGGGGGGGGGGAAACGGGAGGGATGGGGGTCACAGATGTGGCCAGGGGGGACGGGGATGGGGGGGTCACGGGCACAGACCAGGCGGGGGCACAGCGTGGGGCCACGGGTGGGGCCGGGGGGGGGGAAACGGGAGGGATGGGGGTCACAGACGGGGTGAGGGGGGACGGGGAGGGGGTCACGGGCACAGACGGTGAGGGGAGGGGACGGGAGGGACGGGGGTCACAGATGGGGCCAGGGGGGACAGGGATGGGCTCACGGGCACAGACGGGGCCGGCGGGGGATGGGGGCAGTGCTCAGGGCTCCCGGCTGCAGGCCCAGGAACCAGCCCTTCCCCTGACGAACTGTTTCTAACCAGGGGCTAAGACCCTTTCTCTTCCTCCTCTGGCATCTGTGTGGCCGCACATGGCTCATGGCAACAGCTCCATGACACTCAGATATTCACGGTTCCTTCTGCCTTCTGCCGACCCACAGGGTGGGTGCCGGGATGGAGGAGCCCTGGTTAACCAAGTGTCTGCGTAGGAATAGCCAGTTGCTGTTTAGTTGCTAACTTATGTCCGACTCTGTGTGACCCCATGGACTGTAGCCCGCCAGGCTCCTCTGCCCATGGGATTCTCCAGGCAAGAACACTAGAGTGGGTTCCATTTCCTCCACCAGGGGATCTTCCCCATCCAGGGATCGAACTTGGGTCTCCTGCGTCTCCTGCATTGGCAGGCAGATTCTTTACCACTGAGCCACCTGGAAAGCCCTAATAGCCAGTTAACAGTCGCTTTATACACAGATAGCTGCTATTCATAAAAGAAAATAAAATCAAAGCCACTTACCACCAAAACTGTGTGTAACAAAATGTACTTCTTGATGATTCAGAAGGCTCCTCAGTATCTTAAAGAGCCCAAGGTTACTGGCAAAAAACAAACCTGTTAAGCAGCTGATTAGCCGAGTTCCGGCTGACCGAATGCCAGCTAACCAGTACTTCTGTTCACCTTGAACTTCTCCCTAAAATAATCCATCATGATTGGATAAGTTGACTTTTTCAAGTACTAGTGTGAGCAAAACAAGTGAGACCATCTTAACAGAGAATCTATGCAGGCAGCCATGGGATTAATTCTTCAAGTTAACATGGGGTGGTGGCGGGGGGCAGTCAGCTGCTGGGAGAAAATGTGAGGGGGCTGCTTCTCTGCGCCGGAAGTCCACAGCCTGCAAGGGTCACAACAGCCCTGTTCCTGAGCAGAGACGAAAGGATGGTGCTTTGTGTTCAGAAGGCTTTGGCCACTAAGACAGGATACTGGGCAGCATGTGGCTGTCACATCACGTTGACAGGTCTGGACCGACTGTTGTCTACTACATCTTATAATTATGGCCCTGCACATCTGTAATTACATATCTCCTTATAGTCATTCTCAAAACAGGCCATTTTCTTCCAATCCCCTCTATTTTAGACCAGAGATCTTAATCCACATCCAGGTTGAAGGGAACAAGAGAAACAAAACTGTCCTTCCTGAGATCCTGGTGTTGGAATAACCGTGGAGGAAGTGTAAGCCTGAGTCTGTCTCCTGCACCTTCCTGATGGAGCAGCACATCTCTGCTTGAGTCCTCGAGGCACCGAGGTCTCCATATTGGCTGAGACTCATTGAGACGAACATGGCATGGCTTTAGGAGGGTCCTACCTCTCTGTTCGTTTCCAAGGCAGACCATTCAATATCACGGTAATCCAAGCCTATGCCCCAACCAGTAATGCTGAAGAAGCTGAAGTTGAACGGTTCTATGAAGACCTACAAGACCTTCTAGAACTAACACTGAAAAAAGATGTCCTTTTCATTATAGGGGACTGGAATGCAAAAGTAGGAAGTCAAGAAACACCTGGAGTAACAGGCAAATTTGGCCTTGGAGCACGGAATGAAGCAGGGCAAAGGCTAATAGAGTTTTGCCAAGAGAACGTACTGGTCATAGCAAACACCCTCTTCCAACAACACAAGAGAAGACTCTACACATGGACATCACCAGATGGTCAAAATCAGATTGATTATATTCTTTGCAGCCAAAGATGGAGAAGCTCCATAGAGTTAGCAAAAATAAGACCAGGAGCTGACTGTGGCTCAGATCATGAAATCCTTATTGCCAAATTCAGACTTAAATTGAAGAAAGTGGGGAAAACCACTAGACCATTCAGGTATGACCTAAATCAAATCCCTTATGATTATACAGTGGAAGTGAGAAATAGATTTAAGGGACTAGATCTGATAGAGTGCCTGATGAACTATGGACGGAGGTTCATGATATTGAACAGGAGACAGGAACCAAGACCATCCCCATGGAAAAGAAATGCAAAAAAGCAAAATGGCTGTCTGAGGAGGCCTTACAAATAGCTGTGAAAAGAAGAGAAGCGAAAAGCAAAGGAGAAAAGGAAAGACATAACCATTTGAATGCAGAGTTCCAAAGAATAGCAAGGAGAGATAAGAAAGCCTTCCTCAGTGATCAATGCAAAGAAATAGAGGAAAACAACAGAATGGGAAAGACTAGAGATCTCTTCAAGATGATTACAGATTCCAAGGGAATATTTCATGCAAAGATGGGCAAAATAAAGGACAGAAATGGTATGGATCGAATAGAAAAAGAAGATACTAAGAAGAAGTGGCAAGAACACACAGAAGAACTATACAAAAAAGATCTTCATGACCCAGATAATCACAACACTGTGATCACTCACCTAGAGCTAGACACCCTGGAATGTGAAGTCAAGTGGGCCGTAGGAAGCATCACTATGAACAAAGCTAGTGGAGGTGATGGAATTCCAGTTGAGCTATTTCAAATCCTAAAAGATGATGCTGTGAAAGTGCTGCACCCAGTATGCCAGCATATTTGGAAAACTCAGCAGTGGCCACAGGACTTGAAAAGGTCAGTTTTTATCCCAATCCCAAAGAAAGGCAATGCCAAAGAATGCTCAAACTACCACACAATTGCACTCGTCTCACACACTAGTAAAGTAATGCTCAAAATTCTTCAAGCTAGGTTTTAGAAAACGAAGAGCAACCAGAGATCAAATTGCCAACATCCATTGGACCATTGAAAAAGCAAGAGAGTTCCAGAAAAACATCTATTTCTGCTTCATTGACTATGCCAAAGCCTTTGACTGTGTCGATCACAATAAACTGTGGAAAATTCTTAAAGAGATGGGAATATCAGACCACCTGACCTGCCTCTTGAGAAACCTATATGCAGGTCAGGAAGCAACAGTTAGAACTGGACATGAAACAACAGATTGGTTCCAAATAGGGAAAGGAGTATGTCAAGGCTGTATATTGTCACCCTGCTTATTTAACTTGTATGCAGAGTACATCATGAGAAACACTGGGCTGGATGAAGCACAAGCTGGAATCAAGATTGCTGGGAGAAATATCAATAACCTCAGATATGCAGATGACACCACCCTTATTGCAGAAAGTGAAGAAGAACTAAAGAGCCTCTTGATGAAAGTGAAAGAGGAAAGTGAAAAAGTTGGCTTAAAGCTCAACATTCAGAAAACTAAGATCATGGGATCCGGTCCCACTACTTCATGACAAATAGATGGGGAAAGAGTGGAAACAGTGTCAAACTTTATTTTTTTGGGCTCCAAAATCACTGCGGATGCTGACTGCAGCCATGAAATTAAAAGACGCTTACTCCTTGGAAGGAAAGTTATGACCAACCCAGACAGAATATTAAAAAGCAGAGACATTACTTTGCCAACAAAGGTCCGTCTAGTCAAGGCTATGGTTTTTCCCGTGGTCATGTATGGATGTGAGAGTTGGACTGTGAAGAAGGCTGAGCACCGAAGAATTGATGCTTTTGAACTGTGGTGCTGGAGAAGACTCTTGAGAGTCCCTTGTACTGCAAGGAGATCCAACAAGTCCATCCTAAAGGAAATCAATCCTGAGTGTTCATTGGAAAGACATGTTGAAGCTGAAACTGCACTACTTTGGCCATCTGATGCGAAGAGCTGACTCATTTGAAAAGACCCTGATGCTGGGAAAGATTGAAGGCGGGAGGAGAAGGGGACGACAGGTGATGAGATGGCTGGATGGCACCACCGACTCGATGATCATGAGTTTGGGTGAACTCTGGGAGTTGGTGATGGACAGGGAGGCCTGGCGTGCTGCGGTCCATGGGGTCGCAAAGAGTCGGACACGACTGAGCGACTAACCTGAACTGAACTGAACCTCCCACCTCCACCTGGAAAAGGAGTTGAAAATCCTCCAGCAGAGAAGCTTCTGTACAGTTGCCATGCAGTCACTGGGCAGTTATTCTTAGACTAAAATGGACCCAGAAAGAACTCTAAGCTGTTTCAAGTTTGGATGTAACAAAACAGCCCAAATTGCTTTAAAAAACAAACAAACAAAAAATCAAAGGAAAGGTTTATGCAGTGACTCAGCCAGTTCCAGAGTCCGGAGGGAACCTGCCTGGACTGCAGCCGGGATCGGGGTGGGGATCGGGAGGACGCGCACCCCCTGTTCAAGGTGGACAAGGTCAGTGTAGGAGCCCAAACGTCAGGGAGCTGGTTTTCAGTGACCGCTGAAGGCACGCCAGCTGCTGAACTCGCTGAGCTCCTGGTCCGAGGCTCTGCAGCCGCATCTGCTGGTCTGACGCCCGGGGAAGGGGCACAACCGAGGCCCAGGTCTTCAGTGGAAAGGAGGCCTCAGCCGTGGAAACAAAAGCCATCACCAGAAGCAAAGCCAAGCCCCAAGCTCCTGGCCGCAGGCTCCTGGGCCCCGTCTTGGGCCTGCAGCCCCCGAGGCCCCGTCCCGGCCGAGCGAGCCATGCCTCCTCAGCAGTGAGGCCGGGTTGGCCTCCCCACGGCTGGCCAGACAAAGAACAGTGCTATGGCCATGGTCAGCCCTGCCCAGCTGGGTCAGCTGCGGGGTGGGGGCTGAGAGGGGGCCTGCTTGCCTCCCGTGAGGTCAGGACGTTACCCGCATGCTGGGGAGTCAAGGGCAGGTTCCCACCTCTGTTCATGCTCGCGGTGTCATCAGGAGCCAGAGTCCTGTCTGAAGTCTGTCTTTTTTAAAAAAGAAATTTCATTTATTTTTGTCTGTTCTGGGTCTTTGCTTGAGAACTTTCTCTGGTTCCGGCGAGTGGTGGCTGCTCCCCAGCTGTGGGTGGGCTTCTCCTGCGGGGAGGCTTCTCTTGCTGCAGAGCACAGGCTTGAGGGCTCAGGCTCAGCAGGTGTGGCTCCCAGGCTTCAGTTCAGTTCAGTCGCTCAGTCGTGTCCGACTCTCCGCGACCCCATGAATCACAGCACGCCAGGCCTCCCTGTCCATCACCAACTCCCGGAGTACACTCAAACTCATGTCCACAGAGTCGGTGTGCCATCCAGCCATCTCATTCTCGGTCGTCCCCTTCTCCTCCCACCTCCAACCTTTCCCAGCATCAGAGTCTTTTCCAGTGAGTCAACTTGTCGCATGAGGTGGCCAAAGTATTGCAGTTTCAGCTTTAGTATCAGTCCCTCCAATGAACATCCAGGATTGATCTCCCTTAGAATGGACTGGTTGGATCTCCTTGCAGTATAAGGGACTCTCAAGAGTCTTCTCCAACACCACAGTTCAAAAGCATCGATTCTTCGGCGATCAGCTTTCTTCACAGTCCAACTCTCACATCCATACATGACCACGGGAAAAACCATTGCCTTGACTAGACGGACCTTGGTTGGCAAAGTAATGTCTCTGCTTTTTAATATACTATCAAGGTTGGTCATAACTTTCCTTCCAAGGAGCAAGTGTCTTTTAATTTCATGGCTGCAATCAGCATCTGCAGTGATTTTGGAGCCCAAAAATATAAAGTCTGACACTGTTTCCACTGTTTTTCCATCTATTTCCCATGAAGTGATGGGACCAGATGCCATGATATTTGTTTTCTGAATGTTGATCTTCAAGCCAACTTTTTCACTCTCCTCTTTCACTTTCATCAAGAGGCTTTTGAGTTCCTCTTCACTTTCTGCCATAAGGGTAGTGTCATCTGCATATCTGAGGTTATTGATATTTCTCCCAGCAATCTTGATTCCAGCTTGTGCTTCGTCCAGCCCAGCGTTCCTCATGATGTACTCTGCATAGAAGTTAAATAAGCAAGGTGACAATATACAACCTTGACGTACACCTTTTCCTATTTGGAACCAGTCTGTTGTTCCATGTCCAGTTCTAACTGTTGCTTCCTGACCTGCATACAGGTTTCTCAAGAGGCAGGTCAGGTGGTCTGGGATTCCCATCTCTTTCAGAATGTTCCACAGTTTATTGTGATCGACACAGTCAAAGGCTTTGGCATAGTCAATGAAGCAGAAATAGATGTTTTTCTGAAACTCTCTTGCTTTCTCCATGATCCAGCGTATGCTGGCAATTTGATCTCTGGTGCCTCTGCCTTTTCTAAAACCTGCTTGAACATCTGGGAGTTCACGGTTTACATACTGCTGAAGCCTGGCTTGGAGAATTTTGAGCATGACTTTACTAGCGTGTGAGATGAGTGCAACTGTGCGGTAGTTTGAGCATTCTTTGGCATTGCCTTTCTTTGGGATTGGAATGAAGACTGACCTCTTCCAGTCGAGGTGCGGCTCCCAGGCTTAGCTGCTCCATATCACATGGGATCCTCCCGGACCAAGGATTGAACCCGGGACCCCCACTGGCAGGTGGATTCTTAGCCACTGGGCCACCAGGGGAGCCCCCATCTGAAGCCTCTATCCCCACAGGTGGTACTTGGCACTGAGGAGATGCAGCATTCACTGGATGGAAATTTCCAGAATTCCCCCTTTCTAGGAAAGGAGCTGGTCCATCTCCAGGCATGACCACACTCATCGCACGAGTCGGTTTGTTCGCCCAAGTGCTCGAGGCGCCTGGTTGTGTAAGCGGAGGCAGACCCTGGGCTGCAGAGCGGACTTGGCCCTGACAGCTTCCCTCTTCAGACACGAGCTCAGGCACCCTCCCTGGATGTGGGCAAGTGACCGGGAGACCTGGATTCCTCGTGGGGCCTGAAGTTTAGATTCCAAAGCCTTCAGAGCAGGACCCGAGGTTCCTCTCTGGATGCACGTGGAGGTGACACATGGACAGGTGTGCCCAGCAAGGGAGCACAGGGAACGCCGGGGCAATTTAAAGGGCTGGCGGGTGATGTAAGGTTGGGGGCGGGGGTTGACGAGCCTGAGACACAGGGGAGGGCCTGTTCCACAGAGCACAGGCACGTTCTGAGATGGGTGTAGCCCATGGCGCACTCCTGAAACCATGCTGCCATATGGTCACATAAATGCATGCCCTCCCCCACCCAGAATATTAGAAATTCTGTGCAGCGTCCTTCAGAGTCTGCCTTGGAGTCTGCTCTGCTGAGGAGCAGTGTTAACCCCTGTTGATGATGCTCACACAGAGGTGAGAAAATGATTTCCAACACCGAACCTCATCCCATTTCAATTTAAGGCTCTGCCTCTAAGAGCTGACGTACAAAAAGGAAAACAAAATCCCTTTTCACTGATGTGCATTTTATAGATTTACCCCACCCTTAACATCACACAGTTCAGAAAGTAATTAAGGAAGCCATTTAGAGGGAAAAAAGCAGAGTCCATAATGAGGCACACAGATTTTCTGTTTTGTGTCTAAAAGGTCATCTGAAAGTACTTAGGTTTCCATGGTAACACTGGCAGGCCTGATCAAATCCCCACACAGCCACACTTTGTCGGGGGTCTCCAATGAACCATTTTTTTCCCCATCTGAAGAATATCCTGAATTAGCTAAACTCTTCAAAGACGATGGCAACTTTTGGAAAATCTAATTTCAACAGCAGTAAACAGAAGGATGCCTGCTTTCTTTCCACAGACAACCTAGCAACTGAGTCTCAAGTGCAGTGAGTTAAACGTCTTAACTCTCATCATAACTGGATCACATTTTGTTAATCAGTTACAAGGATAATCAAAATGTCTCCCCAAGATGAATAAAAGCCGACATGCCTGTGATCCTCAGGCATCTGCAGCCTCTGGGGTGATCCTGCAAGTGGTGTGTGGGCCTCTACCACAAGCCTGCAGAGCGCCCTCCAGGCCCGGTCCTCCACACTCCTGAGGGCACCCAGGCCTGCCCGCAAGTGTCTGCTGTCAGCAGCCTCTTAACCAAGAGTCAGGGATCAGTGGGGCCATAAAGAAGGCTGAACCCAGAAGAATTGATGCTTTAGAGCTGTGGTGCTGGAGAAGACGCAAGAGTCACATGGACAGCAAGGAGAGCAAACAAGTCCATCCTGTAGGAAATCAACCCTGAACGTTTACTGGAAGGACTGATGCTGAAGCTGAAGGAAGCTCCAGTACTTTGGCCACCTGATGTGAACAGCTGACTCACTGGAAAAGGACCTGATGCTGGGAAAGATTGAGGGCGGGAGGAGAAGGGGACGACAGAGGATGAGATGGTGGGATGGCATCACCGACTTGATGGACCTGAATCTGAGCAAGCTCCTGGAGACAGTGAAGGACAGAGGAGCCTGGTGTGCTGCAGTCCATGTGGTTGCAGAGAGTCGGACACGACTTAGCAACAGAACAACATTAGTGACAAAGCACCGCGGACATTTTTGTGTTTTACATCCTTCAGAACCCATTCTAACTGGCAGGTGTGATCTGCACGCTTCTTTAGGACGGAACATGTTTGGGAGAAGAAACAACAGCAGGAAGAGGGACCCGAGGGCACTGACTGTGCAGGGTGTCTGTGCCCGCGTGTGTGGGCACATCTGAATTCCTTTAGGGCTTGGGAATTGCCCGAGGAGGGGAAGCTTCACGAGGTAATGAGTCAGGCATGTGTGTGAGTGTTCGGTCACTCAACTGTGTCTGACTCTTTGCAACCCTGCGGACTGTAGCCCGCCAGGTTCCTCTGTCCACGGGATTCTCTAGGCAAGAATACTGGAGTGGGCTGCCATGCCCTCCTCCAGGAATCTTCCTGACCCAGGGATCGAACCCCTGTCTCCTGCACTGCAGACGGATTCTTTACCATCTGAGACCCCAGGGAAGCCCCCGTGAGCCTGCTGCAGAGACACAATCAGCTACTACATGGGTCCTTTGAACAACCAACACACAGGCGATTGGAGAAATGGCGAGAAATGGAAAGCTGTGACTTGGAGCATAAGGCAGGTGCTTGGAGCAGAAACTGCATTAAGAGTTGAGACGTCAGGCGAGGCGAGAGAAGCAGGGGTGAAGAAGGAGGAGGAGGTGGCACCACTGGGGCAGAAGGCGGGGGCGCACCGGGGCGGGGAAGAGCTCCCCTTCCCAGAGATCTGCAGAGAAGAGGAAGACGCTGGCCCGACAGTCACACCCAAGGACTCTGCTGCCTGGAGAAGACTGCTGCTGCTGCTAAGTCGCTTCAGTCGTGTCCGACTCTGTGCGACCCCACAGACGCAGCCTACCAGGCTCCCCCGTCCCTGGGATTCTGGAGAAGCCTAGGACCTGCCCATCTGCCCGCTGATGCCAGACCCACGCCCTATGCAGAAACCAGCCCCCTCTCTGTAGGGCTGTTTCCAGTCGCCATTCTCTAAGGACGGCAGCCAGAGTGTCAACAGCCTGCAAAGCAAGGGGACGAGGCAACGTTTATGCCTCTAGATAAGGACAAAGATTAACATTTAAATGAGTTTTGCCTTCCAGCCCAGTGACCACAGAAGTCTGGCCCTTCCTGGAGTGGAACTTTCCGAACAGAAAGGTGGTTCACCCACACCCGGGTCTCACCTCAAACTTCTGCCTGAGCTCCACGTTGCCCTCCTCGTCGCCTTCAGGGATCGGCACGTTGTAGTACTCACCCTCCTCCTGGTTCAGCAGCTTGTACCTTCAGAGACATGGGGCAGAGCAGGGTGAGACCGTGCTGGCACCACCAGGCTCCACACCACGCCCGCCCCCAGGCTCCAGTCCAGCTGGTTCGGAAATATTCACTGGGGAGCCAGGACCCAGGAAGCTTCACACGCAGTGGTCACTCTGGACAAGCCAGCTCGCCTCCTGAATCTCTGAAAGCACTAATGTCTTCAGACAGTTGACTTCTGGCTCATACAGACCCACTCTGCCTTCCTCACCATCCGCTGGCAGGCATCTTCATCAGCTCCGAGACCCCAAAGGAAAGGGACCCCATGAAGTCATTCCGTGTGGTTCGATCCCAGTCCCAGATCTCCACAGACAATCGCCGGTCCTTATCAGAAGGTTTTAATTTGCTGTGAAAGAACACATACACAGATACAGGGTTATCTTACTGTGGTTTAAGCGACGATACCACATGCTCGAGATCTGAACCTGAGGTTAAAATATAGTATATTTAATTCTCTTCCTGTGCTTCTCCATCATCAACAAAGTGCCAGCCCCTCGGTCACCAAAGCTCTAGACAAGGGGTTAGCAAACCATGAGCCATGGGCAAGTCAGGCCCACTGCTTGTGTGTGTAAATAAAGTTTTATTGAAACAGTCATGGCCGTTTGTCTGGACACATTTGGCTATGGCAGCTCTGAATCTAGACCAGTACCTGCAACAGAGACTGGATGACCCATAAGGCCTAAACCATTTACTGTCCAGCCCTTCCCAGAGCAAAGCCGGACAGCCTCTGGTCTGTACCCTAGACAGCTACGTCTGGGTGTGACAGACAGCTGCTTCCTGCGTTCCCATTCGCAGAGAGGGCCCCTTGCTTGTGCTCAGCTGTGCTCAGAGCTTTCTTGCTCCTGACTTACTCAGGCCTCCACTCCCCAACCTTTCCTCCCTTCTTCCCCCCTCCCATGTCTGTCTCCAAAACCTTTCCACTCCTTTCAGGCCCACATTAAATGTCGCCTTCCCCAGAAAGTCTTCCCTGCTTAGATGTAAAGATAACCTTCCCACTTCAGTGGCAACATCGGCTCGGCGGTTACTCACTTATTCCATGTTTTAAAAACTATTGTTTAAACTCTTACCTACAGCCTCCTCTAACCGCCCCCCAAAAAACTGAAGTCTACCAAGAGAACTTGATTTTACATCTGAAATGTGAGAGAATTTTTTTTTACAGGAGTTACTAATGGTAACTTGGGGTATCGTGTATAAGTCTTGGTAAACTGAGTTTCTATCCACCAACCAAGGGTGACCACAGCTACGTCTCTAGCAGCCGTGGGAGAAGAGCTTAGGGATGAATCGATGTTTAAAGATGTTTATAGTAAGACCAGCTCATCACCGCTCATAATGTGAAGGAGGAAATACATCAGGAAGAGGGGGTTCAACTCACAACGTAAAGGACTCGTTCCACTGCGGGTTCAGCGTGGAGCGGATGGTTTTGGTTTTTTGTTTGCTCTCGTTCTTGGGGTCAGGAATAAGCTTCAGCTTCACATAAGGATCTGAAAGCCCATTTGGATCCATAGGGATTAGGTTTTTCGCATCTCGTACTGAGAAGAGAGAAGAAAGACCCCAGGTTACAAAAGGAGAACAGACCCACACTGCTGAGTGTCCTGCTTCAGGATCCAGTGATCGAGAGACGTCACGACGGAGTCGAAGCTGCGGGAGGAACCTCCGACCATCACGAGAGAAGCTGCCCGCTGCCATTGCCCAGCACAGGCAGTGGGCCCGGGGGGGCCCAGCGCTCAAGCCTGGAGACTCAGCACTGGCCTGGTCCAGTAGCATCCATGACACCGGGGTTGCCACCCAAACCTGAGGAAGCAGAATCTGCATCCTAACCCCCTCCTCACCACCACCCCCAGCCGGGAGAGCTGGTTCACCTCCCGCCTGAGCAGCCAGCAGGCTAGCCCACACACGGCGGCCCTGGAACCCCTACAAGAAGTCGTCTCTTTCCTTTGTAGAGGCTGGTGGCTTCTAACCCGCCATGCATGAGAACTGCATGGGAGGGGGGCTGACTCAGGGAAGACTCAGAAGCCTTTCCCAAGATCCTGGGTGGCCCTAGTGCCCATTTGAGATGGAGAAGCAAATGGAAACTAAAGTGGAAAAAAAAAAAAAAAACTAAAGTGGAGACAAGGCTGAGTCGCCCACAGAGGGGCAGCTCCACACTGCAGCTAATGGAGGCTCGAGCCGCGGGAGGGCTGACACCAACACCTGTCAATCACTGTCGGTCTGACAAGAAGGGACCGCGGCCACATCCACTAGCGCCCGGGGGCCTTTCTCACTCTTCTCCCCAACACGGCTGAAAGCTCTGGGGCCTCAGTCAGCCAGACGCCACAGGGACACATCTCCCTAGGGCCAGACTCTCAGCCCAGTGACTCTCACAGAGCGGCCCCTGGATGGCAGCCTCGGCTTCACCAACGGAGTCAGAACTGGGTGCAGGCGGGGGGCTTTGGGTGGTTCTGTGGGGAAGCTGGCAAGATCTGCTGCTCCAGCCCACCAGTGCAGACTGTCAGCTTAGCTTGATTGTCAGATGAGGAATTTAGAAGAATTTCACCCAAGGGAGCCAGTGTTGGCGGTGGGCAGTGGGGGAGGGGGCAGGTGAAAGGGGCTAAAGACACTGGGTGTCTGGGTGGAGCCCTAAGGGCAGAGGTCAGAGACGAGCCCTGCTCGGGTGCCTGGGGACCTGCCAAGGGCTGGCACCGTCCTTGCCTTGCCCAGAAGCCTTAGCACGGGAAGGTGACAGTATGGCCATGTTCTAGTGACGTGTTCTAGTGTCCGAGGGGCTGCGGGATGATCCAGGGTGACCTGTTCCAGTGTCCAAGGGGCAGTGGGCTGGCCCAGGGTGACCTGTTCTAGTGTCCGAGGGGCAGTGGGCTGGCCCAGGGTGACCTGTTCTAGTGTCCGAGGGGCAGTGGGATGACCCAGGGTGGCCTGTTCTAGTGTCCGATGGACAGCAGGATGACCAAGGGTGACCTGTTCCAATGTCCAAGGGGTGGCAGGCTGGCCCAGGGTGACCTGATCTAGTGTCTGAGGGACAGCAGGATGACCCAGGGTGACCTGTTCCAGTGTCTGAGGGGCGGCAGGCTGGCCCAGGGTGACCTGTTCTAGTGTCCAAGGGGCAGTGGGATGACCCAGGATGACCTGTTCCAGTGTCCAAATGGGCAGCGGGATGACCCAGGGTGACCTGTTCCAGTGTCCGAGGGACGGCGGGATGACCCAGGGTGACCTGTTCCAGTGTCCGAGGGGCAGCGGGCCAGCCCAGGGTGACCAGCCACAGAGCATCCGGCTGTGTGTTCCTCATACACCACTGACTCCCTCCAGCGAGGATTTCCCATAAAACAGTACCTAACCTCACGCAGCCGGGAGCGGACAGGACAGAAGCAGGTGCCCAGCTCGGCCGCCCCGTGACCCGCTTCCCCGACAGACCTCTGTCCTGTAACCCCAAGCACTGGGAACTGCAGTTCACGAGCTGCTGCTGCTTCCCCTAGATCAGCCAGCAGGGGCATATTTCCCGCAGCACAGGACAGCTGGAGAAGGAAATGGAGTCATGCAGACACAGTGCCTCCTGCTGTTAGTGGCTTGGAAGCAGCAGAGAAGAGAAGACGGCAGGACGTGAGCACGCACGACACCCTGGACACAGAGTCCCAGCCTCATCCTGCCGCCGAGCTCCACGGTCTTCAGTGAGACAGGAGGTTCCAGGGGCCCTGACCACCGGAGAAGCACGACCCAGGTTTCTAAGCACAACACAGAAGGTCTGCTCTCCTAAAACAGAAACCTGAGTATCACAAGAGATGACAAATTCAGGCTTAAAAACGAAGCTCTCCCGTGGAGAATGGGAGGGGCCGAAGGGCTCACTCCACCCGACAGAGAGATGTGAGTGCGGTGGTCAGTCCAGTTCAGTTCAGTCACTCAGTTGTGTCCGACTCTTTGTGACCCCATGGACCGCAGCACGCCAGGCCTCCCTGTCCATCACCAAGTCCCGGAGTTCACCCAAACCCATGTCCATCGAGTCGGTGATGCCATCCAGCCATCTCATCCTCTGTCGTCCCCTTCTCCTCCTGCCCTCAGTCTTTCCCAGCATCAGGGTCTTTTCCAATGAGTCTGCTCTTCACATCAGGTGGCCAAAGTATTGGAGTTTCAGCTTCAGCATCAGTCCTTCCAATGAACACCCAGGACTGATCTCCTTTAGGATGGACTGGTTGGCTCTCCTTGCGGTCCAAGGGACTCTTAAGAGTCTTCTCCAGCACCACAGTTCAAAAGCATCAATTCTTCAGCACTCAGCCTTCTTTCTTGGGGGTGCGATTCTAAAATCATTCAGTGGTTGGGGTGTTGTGGTTGCCAAGTGATCTCTACGGCAGGGCCTCAGGGACTGGCTGACATCAGCCTAAGAAACGACAGGCTGATACCTGGACCCCGTGAGATGACACGTCACCAAGACTCAGGTCTGAGAGCATCCGGTGCTCCTGGTCCAGGAGGCCACGGGTGCTGTGCCCACGCACGGGCAGGAGCGAGGCTTTGTGTGTGACGCTACTTCTAGGACAAATGGCACCAGGAAAACACAGAAGAGACAGCTGCCGCGGGTGTACCGTGAGCTGGGAAACTGTGCTCAAAGGCAGAGATTTTTTTAAGATCACAAAAACAAATCCTGGAACAAGGGTAAACGACATTCGACAAAATAGCATGACGCGCATCCAAATGGTGTTCGGTTCCCCTCTTGATAACGCCTGAAATATCCCTTGTGTGCACCACAAGAGCCTGGTGGGGGGGTGGGCGGGCTGTATTTTCATTTTTTTCAGCTCAGTAAGCATCCACTAGTCTCATGCTGGAGAAACACAGTGAATGGAGTAAGAGGGGAGGTTTGGTCCATAAGATGTTGAGGTCCGGTGGCGAGGAAGTCTCCTCCAACCCCCGCCCCCCACCTCGCCCCCCACAGTGGGTGGGGTGCGGGGAAGAATGTCCTGCCTTGGAGGAGGGCAGGGGTGACCTCCAGCTTTCCCTGCTCCTACCATCAGGATGCAGGCATCCTCGTCCTGTGGGTCCAGCAGGATCAGCTTCCCGTGGCTGCTGGGACACGTGACTACAAACTCAGTGGCTTAAAATAACAGAGATTTAGTCCCACAGGTCTGGAGGCCAATGTCAGAATCACTGGGATAAAATCAAGGTGTTGGAAAACCTGTTGTACAGCAGAGGGAACTCTGCTCAATGCTGTGTGCCAGCCTGGATGGGAGGGGAGTCTGCGGGAGAATGGACACACGTATATGGATGGCTGAATTCCTCCACTGTGCATCTGAAGCTATCACACTGTTAATCGGCTAAACCCCAATACAGAATGGTTCTGGTGTTAAAAAAAATAAAACTAAAATTGAAAAAAAAACTCAAGGTGCTGGCAGGACCACGTTCTCGCAGGAGGCTCCAGGAAAGAACCTGCCCCTGCGTCTCGCAGCCTCACGGGGCTGGCAGCCACGTCGCTGCGGCCTCTGCTCAGCCCCCAGGCTGCCTCTACTGTGTGTCAGAGCCCCCACCTCACCTCTCTCATCAGGACGCCTGTGACGGGACCGAGGGTCCACCTGGTGTTAACCCGGAATGTCCACCCTCCTCCGGATTCTTCCCTTCAGCACGTCGGTCAAGACCCTTGAGTCAGACAAGACGACACTCAGAGCTCCTGGGGCTTGGCCCTCACTGCCCCAAATAGGCCTCCCCACATGGGCCGGGAGGACGCCATGTCCCCAAGGCCTGTCCCCGCCGCGCCTTTAGCTCCTCTGATGATGCCATGAGAAGAGGAGCTGCGTCCTGGGGGGTGGGGTTCTGCTCCAGGAGCCAGGACTCCCGCAAACGCAGCCGGTGGGGGACACAGGTTGCTTCTGGAACTGGAGGGTTCACCCAGCGTCCCTGGTACAAGATACTGCGGGGACAGCCAAGCTGTCTAGCAGTGGGTGGGGTGCCCAGGGAGGGTTCTGAGTCAAGCCTCTCTAGCCATCAGAGAGATGAGCCCTGGCCAGTGTGGGGGTCGCAGGACGGGTGGACGGACGAGCTCAGGCCCGGGAAGGGTCAGAACCAGCCAGGCCCCAGGCCGGCAGGTGGCTCAGAAGGTCACCTGGTAGGCAGGGCCCGGGCGGCCTCGACTGGCACCAGGGCCAGGCACAGAGGGCAAAGCGCCTGGGTGCCCTCCCAGAGCCGACAGGTGTCCACACTGCCGGGCGACACGGCCCCTGAGGGCGCTCTGAGCAGAGTATTCCTCCTCTTTAAGCCACGAGTTCCTGGAGCACAGGCCTACGGTTTCTATGACAACTTTTGGGTGCCTGCGGGCCACAGGCTGTGTGCCTTCAGCGCCCGGCCCTCAAGGATGGAGGGACCCTCCTTTCTCCACGCCCTTCAGGACCAGCGTCTACGCAGGATGGAGCATCCCCCTGCGGGTGGGCAGGGGTCTAGGGTGGCGCCCGCAATGGGCAATGAGGACTGGCCAGGGCAGCTCCTAGACAGGAGGCCTTTGAGGGGAGGGCTGCCCACCAGGCCCCCAGTTCTCCATGAGCATGTGGTCAGGCTCAATCTGGTGGAAGGAGCGATGGAGCCAGAGTGGAGGGGAGCCGAGGACCAGCCCCGGTCACCAGCAGGTGACCGAGGAGACGCTAAGCCACATCACTGTGACCTCAGAGCAGACAGCATTTCTGAGGCTTGAGTGACGTCGTGTCTTGGAGGCGCCCAACCTAGAAATGAGGGCAACGGCCTGTGTGCTCTGTTACTGAAATGTTCTGTCTCGGTTGTGGGGACACTCCACGCTAAGTTCCACAGGCGCCCAGGGACGCGGCCTGGCCCCGATGGGCTGATTAGTGAGCATGTCAGTTAACCACACCCGACACACCGCGCTCGGTACTAGCCCGGCCCCCGACGCTCAGCCCCGATTAGGGAGCCCCCACTCTGATGCTGATGACTCTGAACCCCTGCTGCCAAGTGCAGCTCGTGACACAAGCTCGGGAGCTGCATCCTGACCCCCAAGCCTCCACACACTTCCACCTATCTGGGTTCACCCTGCCCTGTCCTTGGCCAGCAGGGAACTGCCCCTTCCCCAGCCCTCCTGGGGCTGCAGCCTGGACCTTGGCACCAGACCAATCATCTCCAACCTCCCCTTCCCACTTGCCCGGCCCACTGGAGCTTCAAGTCTAGAGATTTGGGGCAACTTGAGAGCAAGGGCAGCTCCAGGCCCCACCTGGTGGGGCATCTCCCCGCACCTGGTCCAGACCTGCGAGACACCTGGAGATTCTCTGGGCTGAGAAGCTACAGCTGACTGTAGAGCTGGTGAGCACCGCGTCTCCAGCTGCAGTTCATAAAGCGTCCATTCGGAGGGACTCTCGGACAAGTAAAGCCTCACAGCCCTTCTCGGTGGAGAATAAAGTAGGTCCAAAGCAGGCGGTATGTTTTAGAAAACGCTAACTGCTTGGAAGGAAGGGTCACAGAGCCCACAGAGGTTTAAAGGATACCACGTGGCCCCAGCTTTCAGGGGAAACAAGCTGGAAAGGACCCCTCTCACTTGGGGAAGGGAAGTCCCATACAGAACTTCTCTGGATTTCGGGAATAAAATGCAAGGTGGCACTGGCCACAAGGAGTGATTTTTGACTAACGATGGACTAGGACTCTGAGGAGAGCCTGGGCCCCTGGTGCTGTTTCTCTGCTCCATCTGATCTGATTACGCATGTTGTCTGCTGACACCGTCTGTACTGAAACCTCCAGAATGCTGGATTTATCTCCTCCATATCCTGGGGCTCAGTGGTAGAAGAACCCGCCTGTAACGCAGGAGCCGCAGGAGACCTGGGTTTGATCTCTGGGTTGGAAAAATCTCCTGGAGGAGGAAAGGGCAACCCACTCCAGTATTCTTGCCTCAGAATCCTGTGGACAGAGGGTCCTGGTGGCTGCAGTCCACGGGGTTGCAAAGAGCTGGACACGACTGAAGCCACGGAGTCACATGCGCACGTTAAGAATGTGACACTTCACCATCTTTGCCTCCTTTACGGCCAAAGACGAAGGCGAGGAGGATAAGCAACAGGGAGGTCCAGCTGCTCAGCCCTCCCAGCCCCACTCCAGATCCAGGACCGATTCACGTAACGCTCTGTCTCACTGGCGAGGCCCATACTTTGATGATAAGAATGTAACTTCTGTCCCAGGAAATGCAGTGCCATTCACAGACCAGAAAAAAACCTGAGCCAGCAACTCTACCACCAAAATCCCATAAACTAATGAAAGAGAACTTACAAGAATTTGGTCTGAGGTGGGAAAAGGCAACTTTGGGTCCTCGGACAAGAATCATAAATATTTCACTACCTTTTCTCTTCCAGTTAGTGGAAAATAACAATTTCTATTAAAGTTCTATGACCTTAAAGTTGCAAGAGGAAATGGAATCTGGTTGTCTGAGAAATAATATTTTCCAGGTTATGGGAGCCCAAATGATTCTGTATAAACAACAAGAAGCTCTTAAGAATGACTTCTTTTTCTTATTATGAGAGGAATGCATATACTCATCATTCAAATACCAAAATACATAAAAGTATTAAGAAGAAAAGGAAAACCACCTAAGCTTCTGCTGTAAGAGAATTGCTCTAACCACCAGGCTCTTTGCTCTGCATTTGTCTACACCGAAACATTTGTTTTTATAGAGTTCATGTCTAGGAACAGGGAGGTCTTTTGTTTGTTTTGGTTTTTAAATTTTTTTTGGCCACACCACACGGCTTCCAGGATCTTAGTTCCCTGACCAGGGATTGAACCTGGGCCCTCGGCAGTGAAAGCATGGAGTCCTAACCACGGGACCGCCAGGGAATTCCCTAAGAACTCAGTTTAGGAACCCGCCTCTATGACACAACAAGGTATGTTTTGAAAACATTTTAAAAGGCTGGCATCCCATTTTCTAGCTATCTCATAATCTATTTTATCAATTCCCTATTTCAGGCCATCTATGTAGATTAAAATTCTTCCCCTTTGTGTAAATCAAATGGCAATGGAACATCTTCAAGTGTCAACATCCATCTGAAATTCTGTTTTCCCTCAGGATACACATTATTATTAGAAGTGGACCGGAGGGGGTAAAATCGTTCACGACTCTGATGTGCGTTGCCAAATTACTCCCCCAGAAGTCATATCAAAGTTTTATGAAGGGTGTGGGGATAAAACTTAAAAATAACCTTGTAATTGTGGCTTCCTTGATTATTTTTGAGGCTTAACTATTTTCCCCCTGCTATGTTAGTGTTTCTTTTTCTTTGATTTCATCCTTGTCCAAGTTCCCCATAGGCTGGTAAAGCACTTTCCTACCAGGTCACAAGAGCTCTTTAGATGTGAAGGAGAGACAAAGGCCCTTTGTCTCGTATGCTGCAAACTTCATTTAGATTTCACTCCCCATGCTTCCAGCAACACAGCAGCTCAAGTCTTTATACAGCTAAGTCTGTCAAGCATTTCCTTTTTTATTTCTTCCATTTCTTTTACATTCAGAAAATCCTTGCCTTTCCTGAGATTAGCCAAATATTCACTTAAGTTTTCTTCAATTATCCTTTTTTTTCAGTATATTTAACTTTTAAATCCGTTGGAAATTTATTTTGGTGTACAGTGTGAGTTTTCCCTATTTTTTTCTTCCAAATGTTTAGACAACATTCTGAAATGAGCCACCTTTTCTCCATCCAGTCACGTGGTTTCTGCTCTGTTGATCAGAGGTCATTTCTCTTGTCATATTCGACTCTGCTAATTCTTGCAACAAGCCTGTACTATTTTTTTTTTTTTTTTGCCATGTGGCATCTAGTTCCCTGACCAGGGATTGAACCTGTGCCCATTGGGAGCCCAGAGTCGTAACCACTGGGCCGCCAGAGGAGCCCCAGCCTGCACTTAAACTGTTGAATTTCCCCCACGCTGTGATACAGCCCTGGGCTCCAGTGCACAGTGTCCTGACTGAGGCGATTGCTCCTCAGCCGCCCTGTTCCTGCTCACCGGGTAAATTTCCGTCCCGTCTTATCCGTAGTGTTCATGGTTACTCAGAGCAACAAGGTGATGGCCCAGAGAGGAACCCAATGAGAGCCAGAACTTGGTCTGGGGACCCGTCTCCTCGAAAGGAGGGGTCAAGCTCGAGTCACTGGGTTGGGGGGCACGGAAGGCAGCCCCCCACCCCTTCCCCAGCCACCCCCTCCATCTGATGACTTCCCCTCCATCTGGGCTGAAAATAGACTGAGCTGAGCTGAAAATAACCGAGGAGATTAAATTAAACTAAGTCGGGCCTGGCTCCCAGGCAGCTGCTAATAAAACCGTAAGCACCCACATCAGTGTGGCAGAGACGGACGTGTCTACTGCTCTTCTCTCTCTTTTCACCCTGAAGCAGCCGAACCCCCGAGAGACCAGGCCCAGTGAAACCAGCCTCCTCTCCATCACCTTTACCCGAGGCTCTGAGCAGGATTTGCTCTTGCCGGCTTGTCCGGGGCAGCCCCGCGTTCAGGAGGCCTTTGCAGGGCTCCCCCATCAGGAATTCGACGCTGAGCATCTCCCGTGACACCTGCTTGGCCAGCAATGGTCCTGCACCTGCCAGCAGGAGAGGGCCCTGCCGTCCACAGGGTGGCCCCATCACTGGAGGGATCAGCGATGCTCCCACACACGCCTGGTCCCCAGAAATGGTCTCAAAATGATGCTCTCAGGGACATGTCCCCCAGGGGCTACTGGGGGGCTCAGGTCAGTGTTTGCTTCTGGAACACAAGAGCCTTGGGAGACAAAGGCTTAGGAACGAGCCGTCTCCCCGAGGCCCTTCCATCGGTGCCACCACCCCGGTCTTTAACCTGAGAACATGAAGCCAAAGAGAAACATTAGCTAGACGCCCCAGGTCAGGGCTGTGAGCTTTTCACCCAGCAGAGTCTCTGGTCACCTCCACCACAGTTTAAAAAACAAACCCCGATGCTCTCACTACCTTTGGGATCTTTCTCCAACTGAGCCCATCTGTCAACACTTTAGAACTTCCCAAGGCGACCGCATGCATCTAGCCTGCTGCTGCTGCTAAGTCACTTCAGTCGTGTCCAACTCCGTGAGACCCCACAGACGGCAGCCCACCAGGATTCTCCAGGCAAGAACACTGGAGTGGGTTGCCATTTCCTTCTCCAATGCATGAAAGTGAAAAGTGAAAGTGAAGTTGCTCAGTCGTGTCCGACTCTAAGTGACCCCATGAACTGCAGCCTACTAGACTTCTCTGTCCATGGGATTTTCCAGGCAAGAGCACTGGAGTGGGTTGCCATTGCCTTCTCCAGCATCGAGCCTACTTGAGGCTAAATTAATTCCGAAACAAAGGCAAGGCTAGGGGCCAAGGATCTTGGATGAAAAACTTTTAATCCAGCGAAATAACCAAGCTCTTCACACACCGCTGAGCCATGGCACCTCCACCACCACCATCTCGGCACAGCAGTCAGGTAGGCGGAGGTTAAACAGGTGGGCAGCCAGAAAGGCAGCGCCCTCAGTGCAGAGACCACAGGTGGGAAGGGTCTGCCCCCACAGGACTTGGGAGGTGGGCATCTGAGGTCTAAGGGCTCAGGGAGGACCAGGCGAGAGCACCTGCCATCCAAGGGAAGTCGCCACGGCTTACACACCAACCGGGAGACACATCGTTTTCCTGGCCATGGGGGGAGCCTGATGGGCTGACACGTAGGGAAAATGTACCTTGTTTTTCTTTCCCCGGCTGGAGGGAAGCCAGGTAGCTTGGTGTTTCTCGGAGAGAAGCTAAGACTCGGAAGCATTGTTAGCATGTCCCCAGCTGTTCGCTCTCGCAGCTGGAACTCTTCATGAAAGCAAAGCTGCGGGGGTGAGAGGGGCAGAGCTGCCAGGACCTAGAGAGCCACTCGGCCTGCAGACCATGCTGCCAAGCAGCCCACAGTGCGGGCGAGGGGGCTTCGTCCGGGTCTCCAGCCCCAAGCACAGGTCTCCATGCTTCCTGGGCTCCTAAGGGGGCCAGTTCAGAGGGTACCAGTGTCACAGAATCTCCTGTCCATCAGGACCGCAGACACACAGCCCGGAGCGCTGCTCTACGGCTTCTGAATAAAAGGGTTGATTAATGTGCTGGGTGCCAGGGTTGGACAGACACGGCTGAGTCCAAACATTTTCTTTATCCTTGCCTGTCCCTGGAGACTCGCCAGGCTGGGAATACGTTCATTTGTTCCAAAGGGACTTGTGAGTCATGAACAAGGTTCACACCGAAGCCTAGACATCGCCTCTGCTCTTCAGCAATTCCACACACGGGCAACGTGGTCAGAGGAAAAGCCCTCAAAGCCGAAGACCCTATTCTCTCTCCCATCCCACCCCCGACCACCTTTCTGCACGACCCTGGCGGATAAAGTGTGGCGCTACCTCCTGCTCTGTTTGCTCAGCATCACCCCCGTTCCCGCACACATCAACTGCCCTCAGATAAGCCCTTCCCGGCAGCTTATCCAGGGTCCATGGTGCAGAGCGGGTGCTTAACCCAACATGAGCCAACACAGCCTTCCCTGGGCCCTGTGGATTCACGCCCGATGCCGCAGGAGAGATGGAGCTGTCAGAGGCAGACGCAGGGCCGTGCTTCCCGGAGAGTGGAGGCAGCCTAGCTTGCCGTGAAAAAGGCAAAACCTGAGAAGGACGGGTGAGTGGAGCTTGCCCCTGCCTCCAGCATCCCCGGGGCTCCAGGGCGCCCTTGCCCATGAGGTACGCAAGAGACCCAAGTTCTCAGGGGGAACCTCTCCTTTCTAAGAGCGGGTTGGAATTGAGTTTTGACCTTCACAACTCAAAACCCCACCGAACAGTCCCGCTCCCTCTCTAAGCCTTGGTTTTTATAAACATAACATAAAAGGGCTGGACCATGTCCGTGCCTTTCAAACTCTGCTCCTCGGAGCCTCTGCCCGGGCCATGGGAGGGATGGGGGGCCCTCCTCTCCTCTTTGACCCAAGCACTTCTGTTGGTGGGAAAGTCCACCGCTGCAAACAAGACGTCCCTTGAAGGCATCTGCTGTTCAGACTTGGCTGAAATTGTTCTTGCTGTTGTTCAGCCACTAAGTCAGGTCAAATACTTTGCAACCCCGTGGACTGCAGCACACCAGGCTTCCCAGTCCTTCACTAGCTCCCGGAGTTTGCTCAAACTCGTGTCCATTGAGTCCATGACACCATCCAACCATCCCATTCTCTGTCGCCCCCTTCTCCTCCTGCCCTCAATCTTTCCCAGCATCAGGGTCTTTACCAGTGAGTCAGCTCTTTGCATCAGATCACTTTTATGACCCTAGAAACATAAGTTCCTGTATCCTTTCTTAATGGAGTGTTATTTGTTTGATGTATGCTGAGGAATTTTTCTTTTTTCAAAAATAAACTGGCATCCTTCAGGAGCTTGAGGTTCTGAGCATCACCGAGGGTCCCTGTCTCTCGGGGTGGGGGCTGAAAGGGCGTCTGGGGTTGGGCGGGGTGGCGGCGTGTGAGTAGGAGGTCATGAGGCTGCACAGGGCTGAGGGGAACCCACCAGCACATGCTCCCTCTGGGCTTCTGGCCTGAGGCCTACACACTCGGCTCTTCTGCGAGTGGTTGCCCAGGCCGCCCATGAGATGCGATGGACAGCCAAAAAGATGCCCGTGTCCTGCAGCCCTAGTCCCAGCCGTGGATGCCCAGCTGCAGAGAGACTTCCTCAAGGGGAAGAGTTGCCAGTGAGCGAGGAGTTTCCCAGAACAAGAGACCCCCAAGAACCCCCACTGCCACCCCACCCTGGCTGTTCAGCAAAGCCTGTGTTTCCTTCCATGACACCCCCGGCCCAGCGGGTCTAAGCTGGCGAAGCCACACTTCCTTTCTATGACTTTCCCCACGTTCAGCAACCCGCCTCAAAAACTTTATAGGAAGTGTGCCTTGCATCTGTTCTCGCTTCATTAATCTGGGGAAAGAATGCCTGCTTTGATTTTAAAAGGGACCCTGACTGTCTTTAATTAACCACAAACCCTGCACTAATTACCCAGGAGGGTGGGTGGCAGATACAAGCACTGTTCTTCTCGGGAAGGCGGGTCCCTGGGCGCTTTGGGAGGGAGCTTCCCACAGGTGGCCCTGCCCTGTGCTATTCTACAGGGACGTTTTAGGACAACCCCCGGAGCCAAATCTCGGCCTTCTCAGGAAATCTGCGTTCTTTGCCAGTGGAGGGAGGTGCCTGGAAGTTGAGCTGAATACTCAGGTTTCTCGGCCCCACTTCGATGCTGATGCCTGGAGCCCGTCAGAACACGTGGGGAGACGTGGGCTCGTCAGGATGGGCCAGTGTTGGACCAGAGACAGGAGCTGCCTCTTCGAGCTTCTTGGTGGAGCACTCTTACCACCCACTCATGAAGATTCACTGAATCAAGAGAGAAGTCTCCACATTTGGGGACATTTCCAGAGGGGAGCCAAATGACTCCTCAGCACGGGGTACTGAAGTTTCCCAACCTTCTGGTGCAGAACCGGAAGGGACATTCCTCTCCCGTACTGATCCTCCTAACATCTCTGCCCATCAAAGACTTAAAAGAACGTTTCAGTGGAAGTGATTAAAACGGCATCACTTTCAAGCCTCTAAGAGACTCCTCACTTGGCTAAGGCATTTACTTTCTAGAAGATGATCAAGTTGCTCGCAATAATTTCATGGCAATTAATCTTGTGCTTAAATGACAATCTATAATTAGACACAATTACAATCCCGCACAAGCGTGACCGGCTCAGTCAACGTCAATGCCCCTGGACGCTACAGGGGTGGTCCTGAAAGAGGCCCCACAAATAACTTGTTTCTCCTCTTCCTGGGGATGCAGGCATTCAAAGCCCATCTTTAAAATGCTTCTTTGTGGCAGGAGTCACTGAAGTCAAAGTGGGAAGAGGGCTGAGGCTCCTACAAAGAATCCTGTAAAAGGCCTGGCGGTTATCTCGAGCAGAAGACACCGTGTCACTCTGAGCTTGGAGACTGGGGTGTTTACGACAGAGGCAAACAGTGCCTGAAGGAAATGACGCTGGCGACGCTTGCCCCAGCCTGGCCGTGGTGCTGCCCACATAAGTGCTCAGCGTGTAAAGCTGGGTCTGAGTCACTGCCCAGAGAGCCAGCCCTGCAGGGGTGACCGTCCATAGGAAGCACCCGCCAGCTGGTGGACACCGGACGGTTAGCTCTGCCACCGTGGGAGGCCAGGACGAGGACCACAGTCAGGCTGTAAGCAACGATGCATCTCTTGGAGAAGACGTGACCTCTTCTTGGTGGACATAAGTTTCTCTGAAGGATCCCAGAAGTCACGTGGCTGTCTGAAATAGGCTAAAACAGGATCCCTTCCATGTGGTTCAGACGGAAGGCTAAGACGGGCAGACTCGCTTAGATCTGGGATGCAGGAGCACAGTGTAACGCCACGTCCTCTCTGGGACTCCCCGCTGGTTCAGGGGTAAAGAAGCCGCCTTCCGGTGCAGGGGCTGTGGTTGGGGAACTAAGCTCTCTCGGGCCGCAGGGCAGCTAAGGCCATCACCAGAGAAGCCTGTGCACCACAGCAGAGACCCAGCACAGCCCGAGAAAGCAGAGTTGTGTTTCTCAATGCCGTGCCCACTGGACCCTTCCATCATCATCATCATTTTCTCAACACATCTCAGGCACAGATTCAAGGCACTGGGGACAGGAGATAAGACGCCATCTCTGACCTCAAAGGGCTAATGGTCTGGCCAGGGGAGATGAGCACGTAAGCATTAATAAACACACAACCACGCGACAGATGGTGTCAAGGGCCTGAGGAGAAAGCAGCCCATCTCAGGCAGAGCATAAAACGCTCGGCGGGGCTTCAGAGGCAACCGCGCCGGGTGCGAGCGATGCTCCTGATGGGGCGGGCTGAGCCGCCCGCACCTGTGTGCACTCAGTCCCGGAACTCTTTGTGACCCTGTGGACTGCAGCCCACCAGCCCCCTCTGTCCATGGGGCTTCCCGGAAAAGAAAACTGGAGTGTGTTGCCGTCTCCTCCTCCAGCGGATCTTCCTGGTCCAGGGATCGAACCCACGTCTCTAGAGTCCCCTGCATTGGCACGCGGGCTCTTTACGACTGAGCCACCTGGAACAGCCCGTGAACAGCACAGCAGAGGTGGGCGGATGGAACCAGCCTGCCCCTGGGGAAGGGCACACAGCTCTTCTCCTCAATGAGAACTCTGAGTGTCAGGGGTGGAAGGGCTACGTCTGGGGAGGGGAGGTACCAGCTGCTGACGGGGTCACACAGGCATGGGGCACCCGGGACGTGGGAATGTCCAGTCGGGGAAGAACACAGAGTAAAGGAATCCACTGGAGACACTGGCCGTCACCTGGAAGCACACACGTCTGAACTGGGCAACGTGCGGGCATCTTCCGGGACACGCAGGCCCTGGATGTTTTCAGCTTCGAGGCCGTTCCCGCCTGCCGTCACAGAGGGGCGCCTGGACGTCACGTGCCGGCTGAGCCCGAGGTGGGTCCTTCCAGGACTGAGACTCACTGAGAGCACTTCAGCATCCTCTCCACCAACATGAACACTGATTAAGTTCGTCCTCGATGCTGAAACCATCAGTGAAAGGCTGCTGGTCTCCAAACACAACACCCAGATGCTTTATTAATCGCAAATGTTGAAAGTTACTTAGAAGTGGAGGGATCTGATGGAAATGCGGTAACGGGGTGATCAGAGGTATTAATCGCTCACTGACGAGGGTCAATCTGGACGCACCTGAGCAAGCAGCTCCCTGAGCCCGCCCTCCCCAGCCCAAACCAGGACCAGCCACATGCGCTCTGCCCACTCCTGTGCTCCTGAGCTGCACTTAATCCCACAGCCAAGATTTTATTTAACAGAAACGACCTCCAACTAATGCCTTTTCCTTTCAGCAAGCAGCTGGGTGCTGCTCCTCCCTGCTGGCAGCCCCAGACGGGCAGTCCCACCCCACAGGCCTTCTGGCCACTGTGGAAAGTTCCCGCACAGAGCTTCCAGGAGACGGATGGGCCGCCCCCCTCCCCCGGCATCCACAAAAAAGTCGAGGGTCACTGTGAACCTCGGGGTCACCCCTGGAGTTCAGGGGAGGAGACTGATGTTCTGTCCTTGTAAAAAAATGAGCCACCTGGACCTTAAACGGTCCTGTTTGAGAAAGAAGCATTTCTCTCAGAGCTCTTGCTCCATGACTCCTAAGACCTGTGCATGCTAAAAGGTCCCATGAACACAGAAAGGAATTCCCCTAGAGGCCGAGCACCCTGGACTCCCTGACACCCAGGGCGGGGTCAAGCCCTGCACAACCGTGCTGATCACTGCCGCATGCGGCGGCCTCTTCCACCGGCCCTCCCAGTCCCTCTGGGAAGCCACCCGCAGCTTCCTGGGAGGGGGCGAGGGGCCGCCCCAAGGGCCTCTGTGCGTAGAGACACTTCTCTGTCATTCTCTTCCTTGTCTTCCACACATCCCATGATAAGCTCTACATCTTCCTCATCTCAACATTCCCGGAGGCCTGGCAGAGAGCCTGACACATGGCTCATAAATGGATGACAAACGGTCGAATCAGAGAGTGATTATTATGCAAAGCTGAGTCTCACTGCCGTGACTCTGCCCCAAGTGTGCTATTAAAAGGTGGAAGGACACATGGCATATATAGAATGTTATTATTTAAATAAAAAACCTGATGACAGGTCCCGACACAGGTCTACAAGGTTCTCAGAGGATGCAACCTTGCAGCCGCCAGGAGCCGCACATCCTCACACCTGCAGGAAGCTCTCCCCCTCCCCTGGAGCCCGATTAGAACCTCCATCTCCACGCGGAACTAACAAACAGAAGTATCTGAGAAAATCAACTCTTCCGCAGGACAGTCTACTTGGGGAGATGTGTTCCTGAAACAGCTGTAAAGCTGACGGTGCTTTTTCCACTTATTTACAACATTAAATTGAAAATTTGTTCCCATGAGGGATATTTTTTTTTCTTTACCACTCCTCCAAACCAAATAAAAAGCACACAGGAATGTAGGAAACCTATTAAAATCACATATTAAAAGAAAAAAATGACACTGTTCAGATAACATCGCACCATTGCCCAAAGGCAAGAAGTAAAAATACACCAGGAAGTGGCTGCCTTTCCCATAAATACTGCACCAATCTCGAAAGGACCCTGATCTCTGATTTCCAAAGGGCAATTTCCATCCCAGTAGTCCCTTGGGAGTTTCTATTTTACTTTGGGAATTATTTTCAAACTGGGTGAGTCTGCACAGGTCAAGTGGAAATGGAGCTAATCTAACAATTAACCTGAGAGCTTACGGTTTAAAAGCATGGCCCACGAAGGCAGTTGTACGCGCACCATAAGCTCGGCTCGTTGTGGGTTATCGTTTGCATCTGTGTGTTCACTGTGTGCGCATGCTCAGTCGTGTCCGACTCGCTGCGACCCCATGAACTGCAGCACACCAGGCTTCCCTGTCCTTCACCATCTCCCGAAGTTTGCTCAAACTCATGTCCATTGAGTCAACGATGTCACCCAACCATCTCATCCTCTGTCGTCCCCTTCTCCTCCTGCCCTCAATCTTTCCCAGCAGCAGGGTCTTTTCCAATGAGTCAGCTCTTCATAGCAGGTGGCCAAAGAACTGGAGCTTTAGCTTCAGCATCAGTCCTTTCAACAAATATTCAGGGTTGACTTCCTTTAAGATGGACTGGTTGGACCTCCTTGCAGTCCAAGGGACTCTCAAGAGTCTTCTCCAGCACCGCAGTGCAAAAGCCTCAATTCTTCAGCGCTCAGCCTTCTTTGTGGTCCAACTCTCACATCTGTACATGACCGCTGGAAAAACCAAGGCCGGCTAATCCCTTCACCTCCGCTCACCCGCTCCTGCGCTCTCCCCTCTGGCCTCTCAAACCCCCACCCTCCAGCCTCCTCCAGGGTTCTCTCCCTCCCCCTCCCCTTAGTCTTCCCAGCACCTCTCAAAAGTGACCATCCAGCACCCATGAACTGAGCACTTAGTCACATGTGGACGTGGCTCGTCCGTGAATTGCTCCACGCAGCAGCCTTTCCTACCCTGGGTGTCAGGCCCACGTTTAGACCTTCTGTCACCTCAGTGCTGATGTGGGTTGAGCGAATGTTTATGGGTTTGCTGTTTATCCCAGAGAGACTCTTTAATTGATAACAGACATGGGAGGGCCTCCGCCTTTGGGTTCGGGAGTCAGACCTGGGCTCAGGCTGCAGCCCTGCCACTTCCCGCTTCATCCCCGCGGCTTCCTGCCCCTCTGAGCTCAGAGAACAGTGCTCGGTGGCTCCGTACTGCAGGTGTCCGTGAAACGGGGGCTGTGAGGCTCAGCATGGAGAAAGGTCCAGTCCTGTGGACAGCAGGGACCCAGGCAGGACGCAGGAGGGCAGCTGTGTTACTGAAACCGTCTGTCACGACCGCGGGGCCTGATCTGCTGGGTGAGGAGGGTCCAGGCAGGTGACGCGAGAGGCAGGGGCACCCCTGAAGCGGCCTGTCTGGGCCCCTCCTGTCCTGGACGGGAAGTCTGGTCTCTTCTGCTCTCGGTTTCTTATTGGCGAATAGTTGCTTACAGCTTAGCGTTGGTTGCTGAGCAACGTGAGTCCATGGTCAGAGCACATCTACCCCCGCACTCCCGAGCGTCCTTGCACCTGCATCCCACCCTACCTACCCCTACCCAGAGCAGCGCGCCGAGCTCCCCGCGTCCCACCCCAGGGCAGCACGCCGAGCTCCCCGTGTATACAGGGCTCCCCGCTGGCTGGCTGTCTTGCACGTGGAGACGTATACGCTTCTCTTCACCCGGCCTCTCCTGCCCGCGCTGCGCCCACAAGTCTCGCCTCTATGTCTGCGTCTCTATTCCCACCTTACACGTAGGTTCATCAGGACCATTCTTCCAGATTCCATGTACATACGTGTAAATACACGGTATCTGATCTCACTCCTTGACTCTTTAAGACGTTTCCATTGACTAACACAGGTACCTGTAGTTCACAAATCTGCCAGCTACTATTAAAAATGTGACTACTTTGATACTTGGACTATGGTTTGGGAGTTGCTGGGTGAAGGATGCAGGGAACTCTGTGCTATTTGCTTTGGTGACTTTTTTGGGGACCGCAAGTGCCGCTAGTCACTATTTATTATTTATACTTCCGTTCTCCTTGAAGTCAGGCTAATTCTGATTCTGAACATCTAAAATTACTCTACAAATTTTAAAGAAATGATTACTAATTAGTCATTTCCCTTAGTTTGGCATTCTATATTTAGGACTGAATTTCTTGCACACAAATAACTACTGTTTTTAAATCAGATTTGCTGTGGATGGAATGTTTGTGCCCCCAGGTTTGTACGCTGAGGCCCTGACTCCCTGGGGATGGTGCAGGGGCGGGGCGGGGCCTTGGGGTGAAGAGGTCGTGAGGAGCCCTCAGGGTGGGAACCGTACCCTGAAGCCTCCACAGCACGGCGCCCTCCTCTGCCGCCGCTGCATACTCTCAACCTTCTCTTTCTCCCCTGCTCCCTCATTGAAGACACAGCCAGGAGGCAGCCGCTTCATGCCAGGAAGACAGTTCTTTCCAGAATCGGTCAAAAGACACCTTGATCTTATATTTTCCATCCTCCAGAACCAAGAGAAATTCAGTCCATGGTATTATTACAGCAGCCTTAGCTAAGACGAGATTCCAATTCTTCCTGGTACCATCATTAAAATAACTCTACTTTTATCCATTAAACAGATTTCCATTAAACTGATGATCTGTGTGACTTCGGGCAAGTTCATTTCTTCATGCCTCGGTTTCATCCTCTATAAGGAAAATAAATTTCTGCACAGGCTTAAACAAGTCAATCAGGTAAAGTGCTTCAAAGGTGCCCCTCTGGTGGGAAGTACTTGGTCACTGAGCTGCTGTTGCTGTTAGTATTAAGGAGCCGCTGAGTTCACAGTCCTAGAGCAGAGCCACTTCTCTGCACAAACGTGCAGACCAGTTCTCGAGCAACGTGACCCAGACTACAGCCAGAGAGGCCGCCGGCTGGCTTTCAAGTGCGAAAAGTCTCTGACTCAGTGTGGTGTCTCCCCCGAGACGATTCCACAGTCAAGTTCAACTCTTGGAGACGACGGCGTGATCAGCCCCTGAGCCCCAGGAGGCTCGCCTTGCTGTCCCTGTGAGCTGGGTCTTTCTCCTGCACCAGGTACAGTGAGCCGCCCCAGCAGGGCCCTGGTGGGTCTTTCTCCTGCACCAAGTACTGTAAGCCACCCCAGCAGAGCCCTGGTGGGTCTTTCTCCTGCACCAAGTACTGTGAGCCGCCCCAGCGGGGCCCTGGTGGGTCTTTCTCCTGCACCAGGTACTGTGAGCCGCCCCAGCGGGGCCCCAGTGCCACTCCTGAGGCTCGGTGGAGCCAGGCCCCTCAGGCAGCAGCCTGGGAATGGTGCGGCCAGTCTAGCGCACGGCCTGGGGTCCGTGTTCAAAAGAAGCACCAGGAAGCGCCCCCAGCCAGGTGGTCCCGCCCGAGGCGGGGCTGACACCCTCCTGGCTGAGGTCTGCCTGCTCACCTGCCGGCAGGGGCCACCTCAGGGCCTTCAGGGCAAAGGACAGGCGCTCTGCCTAACGCCGCTCCGTCCCTTACCACTCGGTGAATCTCTGTTTTATGGTGATTTTCTCTGAAGCTGTATGCTCCCTGCCCCCCTATGTGACTCTGACAATGGAGGAGCCTTAGTAGAAAAGAGAGAGAGGTCAGTGAGGGCTGCGACGGTGTGGACCGGCTCGTGCACCAACCCCCAGGGTCCGCCTGCTCTGAGCCCGGGGGCCCAGCCATCAGTCAGAGTGGATCCCCCAACCCCGCAGCATCAGTCCAACCAGAGGGAATACAGGTGAGAATCGCAGCCCCACATGCAAGGATGCAGGTCGGGAGGTTCTGAGAAAATAAAGGAACTTCTCTGGGACACAGAGTCACAGGGAGCCTGTGTCTGCCGTGGGGACTTTACCCATGACCCCATGCTGGTTGTCAGCTGCATGCGGTTTGTTTCATGAGGTTACCCGGTAGCAAAGCAAGGGACTCTCCCCTTGCAACACCTTGAGATCCTCTGACTTTCCCTGAATTCTTACCTGACAGGACAGCACAGGGTAGAAAACTTGATTAGTTTTCAAAGAAAAAAAGGTGAGCAAGTTCCCCAAAGCGAGCTCTCCCTGTGACTGCCTCCCCCCACCCCAATTCTTTCCTTCAACAGACCCTCCAAGTCTTTTATTTTTCTATAAGATCTTGCGTTATTTACAATGAAAGTCAGTCCGCTTTTCCATTTCTGTGATCACTCAGAATTCCTAAATACAAACGTGAACACAGTCTGTGCGCTCATCTGATGAGAGCAGATGTCCTCGTCCAGGAGGAGGGCGTGTCCGCCGGGTGCAACGCTATGGGCCCAGAACAAGGAACAAGCCCCGTCTGGGGCTTCCACCCTAACTCAGCACAGTGGGCATCGTGGCAGACACGTCTGGTTACCCTGAGGCCCCGCGGCTGAGCGTGGGTTTGGTGGGAGCCCAAAGAAGAAGCTGTGCTGCGACAGCGCCCACCCAGACATGGCCCGAGGGGAGCACCCAGCCGGGGACACAGACGTGGAGCCACCGCGGCTGGGCCCTCGTGATGAGTGCTGCTGGGGGGTGATGGCTGGAAGCACAGGGCCTGGGGTCCCCACTCACGCTGTGAACTCTGCAGGACCCCGTCCCCTGGGGCCTTGGTTCCTCTTCTGGAAAATGACGCCAGTGATCGGGCAGTTGTGAAATGTAATAAATTAACCTGTGTGCATCTCTCAGCACCCCGCACAGAGCAGAGGAGCGTGAATACCCCCAGAGGGCTGCTGTTATCATCATGGCTGCCTCATCAGGTCATCACAGCCCAACGCCCCGAAACACCTGGACCAGCCCTCACCTGCCCCCACCCAGGCTGCACCTTCACCAGTGGCATCTTGTGCCACAGCTTCTGGCGCCCCATCTCCAGGGGGACAGCCATGCTCTCAGGGCCCTTCTCCACACGACACTCATGACTCACTGGACGCTGAGTGTCTGGGACCTTGGGAGATGGCTGCGTGTGAACCAGCAGCTCTGGGTCCAGCCTGGCCTCGGGACCGGCCTCCCCGCTCTGGAGGCCTGGGCAGCCCTGCTGCACTGCGGGGAGGGGGGGGCGCCTCACCTGTGACTCTTCAGGACCCTGTCTCCTGGGGCCTCGGGGCCGGCCTCCCCACCCTGGAGGCCTGGGCAGCCCTGCCGCACCGCGGGGGGGGGCGCCTCACCTGTGACGTGCAGCTTGTCATCCGTGACCTCGGCCTTCAGGTGGATGCGGCCCCTCTTCTCTGTGTGGTCCATCCCGCAGAGGCTGGGCACGTTGATCACGCACTGCTTGTGCACGTTCATATCACAGGCTGTGAGTCAAGAAGGAAAGGGTGAGGCTGAGCGTGGCCTGGAACCACCCCCCGCTGTGTTTTGGTTGCGTGAACAGAAGCGGAACTGAGCCACCCTCTAACTCGATACTCTGCTGTCGAGCGTCGGTGACATAAAGAACTGCTAGCAGATGTCCCTCACAGCACAGGCTCCTGTGAGTGACACATCCCTAAAATACTCCATCCGTATCTGTCCAGCCGTAACTGAAGCAGACCACCCCCGCCTGGTCTCCTGAACGTGCCTACAAGGGTAACAGCAAACAAAATCCAGGCAGGTGAGTGCCTACAAACAGGGACTAATTAACACTTCACGTGCACAGAGGCAAGCGATGCACACATTTTAACCAGGATTCTTTCTGCCAAAGAATTTCTTATGCCTTCCTGAGAATTTGTGGGGCTGAGTGTATGATATTCAGAAAATGTTTTTTCCTCAGCGAACTCTGTATCTCCAAGGAGGCTTATGTGCATTGCTTTTGTTTGCTGCTGTTTTTAAAAGAAACTGTGATTGATATTTTAAACCTATCTTCAAATATTTAAATATTATTCTGCGTAAAACACATACACGCCTGGCTTGATAAGGCATTCCTCACCAGCTGACACTATGTGGGTGAGACGGGGGAGGACTAAAGGAGATCAGTCTCACTGCGGAGAACTAAAGACACTCTGCAGAGTCCTGTGCGCGGAGCACAAACCTAAGACTCCGTGCAGGTGTTCCTGCTCCACTGGCCCTGTACCTCAGGCTTCCGGAAGGAGCGAGTGGCCCCTGGAACCCTCCAGAATCCCCCGGGGGCACCACAGGCTCTTCTGATACTTGAAGGTGGAGCCTTCTCGCTGCTCTTGTTTTGAGTGTTTAGCTCCTCAGTCCATGGACTCTCCAGGCAGGAGCACTTGAGTGGGTTTTGCCGCTTCCTCCTCGGGGCCCCTCCCGACTCAGGAACTGACCCCCAGCTCTTGCATCTTCTGCACTGGCACGTGGGCTCTTTACCAGCTGCGGCACCGGGGAGGCCCGTTTAACTCCAACATGATGGACTAAATAGCAAGAAGCATCGTGACGCACAGGGCTCAGGCACGCGGGGCTCTTGAGAGGCTGTGCTGTGACCTGCACTGACCGCCACACTTGGGCAGGACTTGGAGGAGTAAAGGCCAGCACCTCGGGATGGCCATGGGCCCAGGAGGGCAGCGGAGAAAGGGCCCGGGCTGCGTGCCGTGTCAGCCGCATCACTCGGAGCTGGTGCGTCCCGGGAAGCACCTGCTCCTGCTCTGCCCGCTGCGAGGTGAGCCTGCAGGGGGTAGCTGACTCCCCACCAAGCAGGGATGCCCACAGCACCATCACACTACAGGGTGAAGGGGCATGGGGAGAGGGGGTCTCCACGTGCAAGTCAGGGGAGGGGTCTGGTCCCCAACCACCAGCTCATGCTCCTCCTGCTCTAGCACGGAACACAGACAGCAGCCCAGAGTCCCTCAGACTCCGAGGAAAAGAGTTAAAGACACAACACAACACACTGCTTCAGGTGGGAACACAGTCCATAAACAGACTCTGAAGCAGAATCCTCATAAACCAGGTACGTGTTATTTTATCGGCATGCGTGCGTGCTAAGTCACTTTCAGTTCAGTTCAGTTCAATCGCTCAGTCGTGTCCGACTCTCCGCGACCCCATGAACCACAGCACGCCAGGCCTCCCTGTCCATCACCAACTCCCGGAGTTCACTCAAACTCATGTCCATCGAGTCGGTGATGCCATCCAGCCATCTCATTCTCTGTCGTCCCCGTCTCCTCCTGCCCCCAATCCCTCCCAGCATCAGAGTCTTTTCCAGTGAGTCAACTCATCACATGAGGTGGCCAAAGTATTGGAGCTTCGGCTTTAGCATCAGTCCTTCCGGTGAAAACCCAGGACTGATCTTTAGAATGGACTGGTTGGATCTCCTTGCAGTCCAAGGGACTCTCAAGAGTCTTCTCCAACACCACAGTTCAAAAGCATCAATTCTTCGGCGATCAGCTTTCTTCACAGTCCAACTCTCACATCCATACATGACCACGGGAAAAACCATAGCCTTGACTAGACGGACCTTGGTTGGCAAAGTAATGTCTCTGCTTTTCAATATGCTATCTAGGCTGGTCATAACTTTCCTTCCAAGGAGTAAGCGTCTTTTAATTTCATGGCTGCAATCAGCATCTGCCGTGATTTTGGAGCCCCAAAAAATAAAGTCTGACATGGTTTCCACTGTTTTCCCATCTATTTCCCAAGAAGTGATGGGTCGGTAGGTGCCCAGTATGCTACTGGAGATCAGTGGAGAAATAACTCCAGAAAGAATGAAGGGATGGAGCCAAAGCAAAACAAATAGCCAGTTGTGGATGTGACCAGTGATAGAAGCAAGGTCCGATGCTGTAAAGAGCAATACTGCATAGGAACCTGGAATGTTAGGTCCATGAATCAAGGCAAATTGGAAGTGGTCAAACAGGAGATGGCAAGAGTGAACGTCGACATTCTAGGAATCAGTGAATTAAAATGGACTGGAATGGGTGAATTTAACTCAGATGACCATTATATCTACTACTGTGGGCAGGAATCCCTTAGAAGAAATGGAGTAGCCATCATGGTCAACAAAAGAGTCCGGAATGCAGTACTTGGATGCAATCTCAAAAACGACAGAATGATCTCTGTTCGTTTCCAAGGCAAACCACTCAATATTACAGTAATCCAAGTCTATGCCCTAACCAGTAACGCTGAAGAAGCCGAAGTTGAACGGTTCTATGAAGACCTACAAGACCTTTTAGAACTAACACCCAAAAAAAGATGTCATTTTCATTATAGGGGACTGGAATGCAAAAGTAGGAAGTCAAGAAACACCTGGAGTAACAGGCAAATTTGGCCTTGGAGCACGAAATGAAGCAGGGCAAAGGCTAATAGAGTTTTGCCAAGAGAACGCACTGGTCATAGCAAACACCCTCTTCCAACAACACAAGAGAAGTCACTTTAGTCATGTCCAACTCTGTGACCCCAAGGATGCAGCCCGCCAGGCTCCTCCATCCATGGGATCCTCCAGGCAAGAACGCTGGAGTGGACTGTTATTGCCTCCTCCAGGGGGTCTTCCTGACCCAGGGATTGAACCCACATCTTACTTACATCTCCTGCATGGGCAGGCAGATGGATTCTTTACCACTGAGCCACTGGGGAAGCCCTTTTATTAGACTACATTTGGCTAATAAATTCAAATCTATACATTTATTTACTATTAGAACATTCCTGGTAACCATTAACACCCTCTGATCCTAACACAACTATGAACCGAGCCTCTGGGGATGCTCGGTGGAGACTCAGCTCAGCCTCGAGGATGCATTCATTCCTGGCCTGTGTTGAAGTTGGTAGCACCCCCAATCCTGGTCCACCCAGAAGAACAGAAGGGTAAGCTGGCACCCCTGTTTAAGGGCACAGGTCATGGTCCCGGCTGACATGGAAGAGGATGCGGCAGGAGACACGTGGCTTGTTCTGCCCCCTGAGTCAGTGGGCATCAGTCTCAAGGTCACCTTCAACTTGTTATGGTCGAGTGCCTAACACAGCCGAGTATTCACTTTTGCTCCAAGTTTTACAACAGTCAAAAGGGTATTTACAAGCACTTAGAATCTGCACTAACCCGGAAAGGGGTCTCTTTGGAATCCAACAATCTCTGGATGCACAGGAAACTACCAGCCCTGAGGACCACGTGGGTTTCTCAACGCTATTAGGGTCCAGGGCTCAGGAAGGTGGAGCCTGCGTTCTGAGAAGCTACCTGCCTCCTCCACAAAGGTCACGCAGCCTGCCTTCTATGTACAGTTGACCCTGAGCGACGTGGGTTTGAACTGCACGGGTCCTCTTAGACACGGATCCCTTCCCAAGAATTACACGGTTGGCCCCTGTATCCGCGAAGGGTTACCATGGATACCAAGGGAAGACAGTACGGGTGCGTGTCTTTTTTCCGTGTGGGGACAGATGAGGCTGGGGGCCACAACAGCAGCATCATCCAGTGACAACATGCTGAGTGTACCCAAACTCTTCCTCGTCTACTAGGAAAACAGGCTCGTCATTACCTTCTCTAATTACCTTCTCCTGCCCTAAACGTAAAACTTTATTGAAACAAATAAATAACCTGGGGGAATCTCATTACATGAGATTAATCGAAGCAAAGAGTTTTCCATGAAAAAGATAGATGTCTTTCTCTCCTCCTGCAGTTGGTGCGAACACACACAGAACAAGGGAGAAGGCGAGATGGGGGGTGTCTTCCGGGATTTCATCTCTCACTGGCCTGGTAGGATCTGATCTGCCCAGAATCACGCAGGATGAGGGAACTTAAAGCAAGATCCTGTTCTTATTTTCACTGTGGTTTTGGCTCCAAGGAGAGCCCACTGGATTTTTCCACAGTCCACCCACTAATTGGAGACATGGGCGGATAATGACTGTGGATGCTCAGCTCATCTTGAAGCTGAACCAAATGTGGAATCTGGGGGTGGGGTGTCTTCTTTCAACACGTGGCATTTGCTTGAGGGTTTGACCAGCCTGAATTTCACAGTGATTGGAGATTCCTACCATGAAAAACTGGGGACAGCACCAACTGCATGAAATTGGGTGCTTTTTCAGGGTCATAATTTGGCAGGGAAGTCGTATAGTAAACTAGAACCTCGTCAGTGGAGGGATTCTATACTTTTATAATTGAGTCCATCTGAATGAAATCTACCGATTTTCTGAAAGGTTCCTGAGCATCACAGGGCCCTGCTGGCCCTGGGCACGCTGCAAGAACAGAAAACATACTCACTGTCACATTTCATCCCCTGGTGGATGAGTCCGTACAGCAGGGACCCGCAGTGATCGCAGAAGGTGGGGCTGCCATAGGTGTGGATCTTGAACTTGTGCTTGCTCCTCGGGTCCTGCAGGGAGAAGCGGCACACAGGCCGTCAGTCGTGAGAGGACCACGTCCAGGACTCAGCCAAGCTCAGGCCTGCCCCTCCCGTCCCCACGGCAACGGCCCATGCCGCCCGCCTGGGCCCTGTCCTCCGATGTCCTATGACGGCAGGGATCCTGTTCTGGGCCGGGCACCGGACCCTGAACCTCCCCTCTTTCCAGGTGTGGCCTGCTCATGTCGGGCTTTCCACCAGAACCACCGCATCTGCAGCCAGAGCCACCAAGGGGATCAAGGTGCCCCAGGCGAGCAGAGACCACATGGTCGTGCGTGTCCCCGGGGCCCAGCATGGGTGGAAGCAGAGTGGGCCCAGAGTCAGGGTGGGTTTGTGAGGCTGAACCGAGTGACCCTGCACCCGTCAGCAGAGTTTGGGCCACTTCCTTCTGGACAAGGTTTCCATAAATACACATAAGGCCAGACACGCACCCAAACCAGCACCATTTCCCAAGCACTATAAGCATCCCTCGTGGCTCAGACGGTAAAGAATCTGCCTGCAATGCAGGAGATGTGGGTTTGATCCCTGGGTCAGGAAGATCCCCCAGAGAAGGGAATGGCAACCCACTCCAGTATTCTTGCCTAGAAAATCCCATGGACACAGGAGCCTAGGGGGCTACAGTCCCTGGGGTCACAAAGAGTCGGACACGACTAAAGGACACACACACACACACATACACACCCCCATAAACACACACACACCCACACCCCCCCCAACACACACACACACACACACACACGCTAGTGATCTTCAAAGTCTCGAGATTTGACCAGCGGCCAAGACTTTAACACTGGTCCCTATCTAACAGCTTTCAGAAATTCACTCAGAACGAGGCTCTGGCTCCTAACATTAAAAAAAAATTTTTTTTAATATTTGCAACACATTTTTTTTGAAGCAAGAACAGCACTGATTTTATAAATAAAGTTTTACTGGAACACAGCTGTGCCCATTCCTTGACATCTTCTCTGTAGTTACGATGGCCGAGTTGAGTGACAGAACCCTAATGACCCACAAAGGCTAAAACACTAACTAGCCCTTACAGAACAGTCTGCCAATCTCTGCTTTAGGATGGTGCTGTCTGAAGTATGGTCCCTATGTGGTTAGGGTTAGGGTTAGTCATCATGGCCCGAAACTTGCCAGAAATTAAATCCTGGAGCCCCTCCCCAGACGAAGTGAATTAATCTCCAGGGTCAGGCTTCACCAAGGCCTGCGGCTAAGCCTTCGGGTTAGCCTGCGGCTGGCAGGGATGTGACGGCAGGGAGCCCCTGCTTCAGAAGGTTTCTCCACAAATACCAAGTGAGTGCCTAAGCCGTTCCAGGTGCGCATTTGTGGCTGTGCCTGAGGCAGGGCACCGGTTTATTCAGAAATGTCTCGGGGTCAGAGAAATCAACACCTTCCTTGGGCGGTTACTTTCCTGGCCAGCAGTAGCTGTGGACGTGGTCTAAAGCAGGGGCTTCCCCTCTCACCAGTTCTCCCAACATCCCAGGACACTGGACATAGTATCACGGGCACAGGCTGGCGTCAGCGCTAACCCAAAGTCCCCAGGATGGACAGTACAGGCTGTGTCCCACCATGTGGAGGGCAGCGTGGAGGCCAGGGGGAAGGACAGCCCATCGTCCCCGCAGAAGGATGGCGTCAACTGTCGGCGAGAGACAAATCCAGCCTGGCAGCTCCCACGTGGGCCCCGAGCCTGGGCGCACGGCGGCCCCAGGCAGCTGTCCTGCCAGCCGGCCGTCACATCGATCTCTGTTGGTGTGGCACACAGGGACTCGCTTCACTTTTCAGGAAGACCTGGGTTCCTCCTCCAGCCTCTCACCTGGGAAGGTGCACGAGCGGGGCTGCCTTCCTGGACACGGAGGGAGGAGACCAGGAGTCCTCACACCTTAAATCCACGCACAGCCAAGGACCATGCCTACAGTGACAGTGACAATGACACCTTCTGCCTGTTGACCACCCCTGCGTGCAGGAGCTTCGTCACAACTGACATCTCTCCTGTAAGAGCCTTTACAGGGTTCTGGAGACCTGCGATCTGAATCCAGCCTTGGAAAAGTCATGGCATTTATTTACGAAGCAGAAGTAAAGCCAATGTCCTAGACGGGGAGTGGGACTCGGAACAAATGAGAGAGGGCTTTGCAACCTGAGAAATGCCGGGAGGAGCACAAGGGAAGATGACTGCCAACCGTAACATGCTCATCAGTCATAAAAGAGATTTCCTAAAGCACAGGGCTGAATTGCCACTGGACCAGAACCAAGGCTGGCAATTAAGTATCAACACTGTCTCTAGGCTTCCTAGAAACCAAAGCAAGAGGAGAAAAGACAAACACAGTAGGTTCTCCTGGGGTGGCGAGGCCACCTGTGGGCAGAAGCCTGTCTCCGCACCCTCTGAAGTCATCTCTCATCTCACACACAGTGAGCCGCCAACATGCGTGTGGGAGAGGAGCCGGCAGGTCCTGAACAGAGCCCCCTTTCCGCCCTGTTCACTGGGGACGCCCCACAGCTACCCGCACAGAAGCGATGGGAGGTCCGGCCACACTTGGTGCCACAGACTTGCAGCTGGTCTACACACCAAAGCTGCACGACCGCCAGGCTGCCAACATTTTTCTCATTTCGTGCAATACATGCAAATCTCACTTTTTATTTCTCCAGGCGCTGGCAACCTCTCATTAGGTGGAGTGTGAAACCCACTGTCATATGTCACAAGCCTGACATTACATTATAATGAATGTAGGAAACGCTCTGCTCAGATGCTCTGTCGTCTACACCTTTGGGGGAGAAGAAACGTTTTTGACTGAAGCCATGTTCATAGGCACTGATGAAGTCTAACCTAGAAGTCTAAATGCAGACCTCTTAGGAAAAACAACACGGGAGAATTTCAAGTTCTGTTGGAAGCATCTACTAGCCTGCTTTTCCGATCTTAGTTTTATAATGTAGCAACATCATCGGAACACTTCTCAGCATTTCTACCAGGACTTTTCAATGTCGTCACCATCTCATTGTAATGCACCCACAGTAAACCCGTCTCCAGTGCACAGTATTTTGAGGCTGATGAGCCATGCATTTCCGGGTCAGCTTCTTGAATTATCTGTGAGCATCCAGAAGGCGTACTCTAGATGAGTTTTAAATTGCAGGCTTCCAGGGTAGAGACTCATCCAGCACCGTGCAATGTGAGACCTCTACAGGAGTTAGAAGCCCTCCTTCCCCAGGAGGCAGGCCATCAGTGATGCTTTCTGATGAGGGTGTTTATATTCGAATGGACATCCCTTCAAAAGCCCTTTTAATCTGGTGAGTGAAATGATGGCAGGCTTTTGGCAGGAGGTCACCCTGGCGTGAACGCCCCACAGCTTTCTCAGAGGACGGAACTGGCCGTCACTGAGGGCTGAAGTTCAGGGTGTAGGGGCTTCTGGAAAAGACTGTCGATCAGTGAAACCCTGGGGTGGGCCTTGCTCAGCCGCTCCGAGCAGTGAGGCTCCTTCAAGCCGCTGCCTCTCAGCACCGGAAGGTCCCTGCTCTCACCATCTGATGTGTTCTCATGAGTCACACTTGTGAGCCTGGCTTGGGTCTAAATGTCACCCACACAAGCAACACCAAAAACTATGCTCCAAGGGTGAGTCTGGCATTGTTTTTGCGATCTTAAACTTCTTGGGAAACAGGTTTTTTTAAAAAAACAAAACTCTATGACTTAAAGAATTCCTATTTAAAACTTTTTGTAACCTGAGAGTACTATCAAAACCAGATCATCAGGTGAAGGTGATTTCACATAACTAGGGTACGATTCTAACCATTACACTGGACATTGCGTGTTGGGCAAGCAAGCCTCTGACAGCCCTTCTCAGGCTCCAGGACCAGCCTGCTCACACACCACCTGCACACAGTAGGCGTACAATAAACAATCCTTGAGGTGAAATGAAGAAATTGATAACTAATTAGGATGTGTGTGTGTGTCTGATTCTTTGCAACCCCACGGACTGTAGCCTGCCAGATTCCACTGTCCATGAAATTTTCCAGACAAGAATGCTGCAGTGGGCTGCCGTTTCCTTCTCCAAGCTAATCAGGATATTCCTTATCTTTTTGATGAATAATATTTAGACTTTGTGGTTTGAGGGCTTCCCTGGTGGCTCAGACGTTAAAGAATCTGCCTGCAATGCAGGAGACCCAGGTTTGATCCCTGGGTCAGGGAAGATCCCCTGGAGAAGGGCATGGCAACCCACTCCAGTATTTTCGCCTGGAGAATCCCATGGACAGAGGAGCCTTGGGGGCTACATCCATGGATGTGGATTGTAGAGTCAGACGTGACTGAGGGACTAACACTTTCACTTTTGTGGTTTGAATACATGCATATTTTAAGCATCTTATTTTAATGTCAGAATCTCAAACTAAACCATCAAAGATTCTTTTGGAATTTGAACACTGTAATTAATAAATGTTTATGTATGTCAGGTTTTCCTGAGGTGATGGCAATGTATAGAGGCTATTACAAAGTAAGGAGATGGTGGTTATATTATAGCTCTTAATTAAGACTTCGTTTTGCTGGCGGCTGGAGGACCCTGTGCTGTACAGTGATCCCGTGTGGATGCCTTCCCAGCAGGCTGCTGGACTGGAGATGCTGCAGACAAGCCCCTTCATCTCCAGACACAACAGCTCTCCCTTGAATGGCTCGTGAACCGGCTGAACGATCAGCAGATAAATTCAGCTGGGATCCGTGGCCATTTGGATGCCACAGATAAGGGATGGGTCCCCTGTTTAACCCAAAGCCTCCAGGCAGTGTTTAAAGGCCCCTCTCACTGTCACCGCTGAAGCTAGTCTGTCTCCTCACTCCCCAGAGGCAAGCTGCTTGCGTATCTACCGAGAGACGAGCGGCGTGACTGTTCTCTCTCCGAGGCTTCTCTGGAACCCGGTTTTCACGTGGACGTCATTATGTTTTATGCTTCCCTCGGTGGCTTGCTCTTTTCCTCAGACGACACATCTTGGAGACCTGTCCACATCATTACAGAGAGACCAAACTCATTTGACTTAAGTATTCCCCAATATAAGTAAATTATGGCTTATTTAGCCTTGCTGCTAGAGATTTATATAGAATTTTTTTTAAAGAGTCTGCCTCTTCACATTTAATGATGACAGCATCTTGCATAGCTGGGCAAAGAACCCATAAGAATCTTTCTGCCAGCCAAGCTGAGTTTGACAAAGTGGTCCAACTGTAGATGTAAATGTTATTCATCAGAATAAAACGGCGCTTCAAGCATGTGTGCTCAGTCACTTCAGTCGTGTGTGATTCTCTGTGACCCCATGGACTATACCCCCCAGGCTCCTCTGTCCGTGGGATTCTCCAGGCAAGAATACTAGAGTGGGTTGCCATGCCCTCTTCCAGGGGATCTTCCCAACCCAGGGATCAAACCCGCATCTTTTATGTCTCCTGCATTGGCAGGTGGGTTCCTTACCACTAGGGCCACCTGAGAAGCCCATGGTTTCATTAAGATAAAAAATTAACCATCACCAGAGATAGAAGATCCTTAGATCTTTTAGAGCAGGACACATTCAGCAAGGCTGGTGGGTCCCTCATCCTCCAAAATGACAGAGCTAGCGGTGGGGGCAAGAACACAATCCCTCCCACACATATTCCTGACCCTCTGAATTGATACTTTGTACTCAGGAGCTCAGGGGTGTTTCTCCAAGGATATACCATTCGTTATCCTTTCCTAAAGTCAACCTGACTCCTTAAGGAAAAAAATCGAGTATTACATTTGTCTGTCTTACAACCCACGTCTCCCGTGTCTCCGGCACTAGTTGGCGGATTCTTTACCACTCGCCACCTGGGAAGCCTCCCTCCAATGACGGTGTCCTTACAAAACTTCAGGAACAGGATCAGAATCCAGGAGTGGGTGCTGGTGCGATGCTGCTGTATGGATTTCACCAGTGTTTACACGGACTCAGCAGTGTGCGTAGTACTGTGGTCACACTCATGCTCATGACATCGAAGGACTCGAGCCCCACAAAGAAGCCACTGCATCATTTGCCTCCAGAGCCAACCCTCCCCGACCCTAACTGCTGGCAAGCACCCATCTATTCTCTAGGAGAGAAACTTTCACAGCAGTTTTGAAATCACCCAATAATACTTGTTCCAATGAAGGATTTGGTCAGCTCCGGTGCCTCCAGCTGAGGGGAAAACAGACTAGGAACACAAGAAGCATCTTATTATGCGAACCCTTGCCAGTTCTCAACGGCTGTCTCCTAAAAAAACTCATGGCCAAGTTTAGAGGACTATCTGAGAACAAATCAGAGACACACGGAGACACATTTGATTCCAGAGTCTTGTTTCATTTAGCAAAGACAGAAGTGGGTTGATGTTTGCACGAGAAGCCCCGGCCGACGCTCAGGATGTGGTGGGACTGCTCCTACAAGCAGGACGTGGTGGAGGCGGATGGTGGGCGGGGAGGGACACTGCGTGGATTTTTGTCAGGGACTCGAAAAGGCAGAGTGTTACTTGCAGGAAGGCTGGGTTTTAGACCTCCCTTTCAGCCTGGAAGATTCCCAAGCAGCTGGTGTTTGTTCGACTGATTAAACACAGCAGAGGAGGCAGAAACTGCATTCCTGCCTCTTTCCTGTCTTGGAGTTCAAAGCGGGCAGGTGGGATGCGTCCTTCCCCTGCAGCCTCGGACTCCTCACTGACGCTGCTTGCTACTCCCAACAATCACCTCCCGAGAGGCCATCCTCCCCAAGTCGTGTTCCATATTTACTTCCTGATGTCTGGCAATCTCTCTGCTTCAGTTCAGTCGCTCAGTCATGTCCGACTCTTTGCGACCCCATGAATCACAGCACGCCAGGCCTCCCTGTCCATCACCAACTCCCGGAATTCACTCAAACTCATGTCCATCGAGCTGGTGATGCCATCCAGCCATCTCATTCTCGGTCGTCCCCATCTCCTCCCGCCCCCAATCCTTCCCAGCATCAGAGTCTTTTAGAATGAGTCAACTCGTCTCATGAGGTGGTCAAAGTATTGGAGTTTCAGCTTTAGCATAAGTCCTTCCAATGAACACCCAGGACTGATCTTCTTTAGAATGGACTGGTTGGATCTCCTTGCAGTCCAAGGGACTCTCAAGAGTCTTCTCCAGCACCACAGTTCAAAAGCATCAATGCTTCGGCGATCAGCTTTCTTCACAGTCCAACTCTCACATCCATACATGACCACGGGAAAAACCATAGCCTTGACTAGACGAACCTTGGTTGGCAAAGTAATGTCTCTGCTTTTTAATATGCTATCTAGGTTGGTCATAACTTTCCTTCCAAGGAGTAAGCGTTTTTTAATTTCATGGCTGGAATCAGCATCCACAGTGATTTTGGAGCCCAAAAAAATAAAGTCTGACACTGTTTCCACTGTTTCCCCATCTATTTCCCATCTCTCTACTTACAACCTTATTTTTTCTTAATGTGCAGCTTATTGTAAAATATTATTAGTCACTCGTTATTAATTTTCAATTGTTTATTTACGTGTTCACTTATGTAAATAAAATCATTAGTTAAAATGACTAGAAAATAGAAAGGAAAATTATAAACTTGGGGTATGCTTCATTCAAAAAGACAGTGTGTGGATTTGCATGTTTTCTTAAGAATCATATGAACAGATTGGTCTTTTTTTTTTACTTTTTAAAATCAGTTCCTATCAAACATTTTTCGACATCGTTAACCACAAAGCAGCATCACATTATACTGCATGATATTTCATCATAGGGCTGTACCACGTTTTATTTAACCAATCCCAATTCCTGCACATTGAGGTTACTTCCAGTTTCATGACTAAGCCACAGGTGCCTGTGAACACACGGTGCCAGAAACAGCAGTGACGCCGTCCATTTTTAATCTCTGCTGATTCCCTTTTCCATTCCTGGAGTAGCAGGCAGATACCCCTGAACTCCACTAGAGGGGAACAGCGTGACATCAGGGAAGGGAGGTCAGAAGAGGTCTGACGGCTGTCCCCGTCGTCACTGTGGGAGCAGACGGAAAGCCTGCCGATGCAGTTCCCACAAAGCCGCATTTCAGAGCCGGGGGGGCCCTCGCCTTCACCATCAGCTACTCCAGAGAAGTTAAATCAGGCTCGAATTTTACTCAGCCTCAACGACACGTGCAATTCGAACATTCCGTTCGTTCCGGAAGGCGATTTTTCTGTTATTCTTGATCAAGTCCACGACATTCAACAGCCAAACTGATGCCATTTCACAAAGAATCTAATTGGTGCTCAGAAGACAGCATGTTCTGTACACAGAGACATTTCTACAGGGAAGCACACCCCTCCGGGAGACTTTCTCATGATGGACAAGGAGACAGGGGTTTGCAGCGCCCACTGAATTAATCGCCAGCTATGTGCGGAGCACTTGAAAAATGGTGACTTCTACTGAGGACCTGAATTTTTGTTTATTTTAATCCATTTAAACAGCCACAGGGGGCCAGGACTCAGAGAACACCTTCCTAGAGACACTGAGTTCAAGCACATGCTCCTTTCTCCTTGCTTTCCAGCCGCTCAGTCGTGTCTGACTCTTTGTGACCCCACGGACTGCGACACGCCAGGCTTCCCTGTCCTCCACTGTCTCCCAGAGCCTGCCCATACTCATGTTCATTGGGTCGGGGATGCCATCTAACCATCTCGTCCTCTGTTACTGAAGAAGGAATTCATAGGGCCTGCACTCCATCTTAGGCCTGTTCATGCTGATCATGCTCGGCCACCTCTCCAGTGGATTCTTAGTGCCTGTGGAAACTACACCAGAAGGATAAGACCCCCTCCGGACAGGGGAATCTTATCATATCCAGGTTACTCATAGATCATATCCAGGTTACTCATCGTCTAAGAGAAAACATACTCTAATTATGCCTGCCTCCGGACAGGTCATAATTTTTTTCTGTATCTATCGGAATGTAACCACAGGTTTATCGATTACTGACTGTTTGGAATGTAACTGCGGGCTTACTGATTATTGACTGTTTGAACACATAACACATGAATGTTGGGGTTGCTGTGATTGTATTTACCCTTCCTTTGTTTATGTAAGTCTCAAGGAATTTGGGGTGGTGGGTTCGGACATGTACACATGGGGTATAAAAGATTTTCACAAATGCTGGTCGGGGTCCTTGGCTAAGAGGAGACTCTGCCTTGGGCCCGCCGGTGTAATAAACTGCACTCCACTATCTGCATTGTCCTTCTGAGTGAGTTTGTTTCCCAGAACGCGTGGCTATAACATCATCACCTTCCCCTTCTGCCTTCAGTCTTTCCCAGCATCAGGGCCTTTTCCAATGAGTCAGCTCTTTGCATCAGGAGGTCAAGGTATTGGAGCATCAGCTTCAGTCCTTGCAGTGAACATCCTTTCTCCTGCTCCTCCTCCAAAGCATCACGAGGGCAGAGTCACCAGGAGGGTCTTTCGGCCCTCCCGAGGGTAGCCGGACAGCGGGCCTGTGACTCAGGGGCTGGACACTCGCGCCAGCCCACCGCCCGACACCCGGCTTTCTGCCCCACATCAGGTCTCAGGGGCCCATCCACATCCACTCAGTATTCACGCTGCCGATGCACTGACCAACTGGGCAACAAGAAGAAGCCGCTGTGTGGTCATGACTGCCGTTAAGTGTATTTTTAGAGAACTGTTTCTTGATGTGGACTCTGAGCTTAGTTTCAAATCTTTGCCAAGTTTTAATTCAGGGAATACAGCTGAGGATCAGCAGTTTAACGACTGCAGTCATTACCAAGAAAACGCCAACTCATGGGCTTCAAGCACTCAGGTATTTCTTGAGTTGGCTCTGTTAGGTCTGAAGACTGCTGCCCAAGATTTCATTGACTGGACAGTTCAATTCATCTAAAATTTCAGGGAAGAAGGAGCCACCTTTCTTGAACAGCAAGATCGGCCTGAGTTTTCTCTATGGAACTTCCAGTTCCTGGGCAGACGGTTACTTCCTGCCTGGAGGTGGGGCAGCGACCTCAGAACCAGATGCGATGCAGTTCCCACCGAAGGCAGAGCACACTGGAAACTCTCTTACAAGGGAGCGGGGTTTTTCATCGTCTCAGGAAGGCAGGCCACAGTGAAGAGGGGCCGTCCGGAGACTGGCCAAGCGGCTCTCTAGCTTCTCCCCGTTTCACCAAGTTTTGGCGAGTCAGGGACAAGTGGAACGGGTGGTGTCTTGTCTCTCCTGCTGCTGTCCCGGGACGGGGTGACTTGGCGCCCCGGGGAAGCTGCACGCTCTGCTCTGGGAGTCGAGCTCACAAGTCTGTTCTCAACAACCTCTGTGGCCACTGAAGGGAACGTGTGACAGTCTGGCTGACTTGAAATTTTTTAATTACCAAAAAACAAGGCTGTTTTCTTCAATATTTTGGGCTGTCTCTAAGGAACAACTACCCATATCTGCATGTAGCTGCCTCCCTCACGTTATAACCTCAGAGTGGGCTAGGAAAGGGTTAGGAAAAATCCCCACCTCCTGGGCATCCTACGGGCAGCTTCACTCCCAAGTTCCTTCCTTCCCTTCTCAAGCTTCCAGAGGGACTCTGAACACGTCTTAGAACCTCTGCTTGGTGAGGTTTTGCCAGGAGAGGCCGAGCAGGGGAGAGGAGGGCTGGGCTCTGCCCACGCCTGAGGCTGGAGGACCTGGCCGGCCCGCCATCCCCAGAGGGATCTTCATCAGTTCACAGATGAAGAAAATGATACTCATTTGAGGGCTGTGTAACGCCCTGTGTTGCATATACAAACCAGCCTTAATGGGTATTCTAAAACATTTCCCACGGGGAAAATAGGCCATGTGCAAGTGCCAGGCATTCAACTGTCACTTCCTCCCGGGGAAAGAGGGAACAGGGAAAACCGACAGGCCTGCGAGCGGTTGCCAGCTGCCGCTTCTCCCACACAGCTGGTGTCCTCAGACCTGCGGCCCCGGGGAGGGGTGCTGCCCGCGGAGTCGAGGGCCGGTGGGTTGGAGAGCGGCGGTGACGGAGGGAGCGCCGTCTGTTTCTTTGCGTCGCCCTGCTCTGGCGTCCACAGTGCAGCCTCCGTGAGAGGCGCCCGGCTGCAGCCACCTCGGTGAGAAGCACGACGTCAGCCATTCTGCAAAGAAACTCTCCCCTCCCTCCGACTGACTCAGAATACATGTCCTGGAAAACTGCCGCGACTGGAGGGCTTTTTAAACCCATAAAGCCTTCCTTTCTCAGCTCCCGAGGAAAGGGTGTGTGATACTGGGGGCTAATTGTGCTCAATAGGCTCAGCTTTACTCACATGGCTTCCCTTCCTTGCCCATTTCCGAGGGAGAGTCTAGAAATAAGGTTCTACAAATAAGAGAGAATCAAGATGATGGACAGATGGACAGAAGGGGCACAGGGAAGAGGCAGGAAGCATTCACACCTGCAGTATGGGGGTCGGGTCTCTCCAGCTGCGACCTCCCTCAAGCTCTTCGGTGGGGACTCTGTCACTAGCCCAGCCCATGTTCTCGAGGAAAGCGGACACGTGGTACAGAAAGTGAGCTTCCCTGGTGGCTCAGCTGGTAAAGAATCCACCTGCCAATTCAGGAGACCCAGGTTTGATCCTTGGATCACAAAGATCCCTCAGAGAAGAAGTCCATGGACAGAGGAGCCTGGCTACAGTTCACCTCTGCTTCACTTTTTGGAAGCTGGAGGCAGACGGCCTGTGCTGGCAGCTCCAGGCCAGTCCACACTAAGTCACCCAAACGGAGGCAACAGGCGCCTTAGGGACAAACCTTGGCCTGTCCCCTGGTTCACAATCAAATCTGCTGTTCTGATCTCCATGGTCCTGTAACACCCCACCCGGGGACATCGGCGACACTGGTGTGAGTCAGATAATGACATGAGGCTTCTGGTGACAGATGGACCGAGCCCTTCTGAAGAAAAAAGACAGGCCTCGGAGCCAGCAGACGACCAGACCCGAGGCCCAGAGCACACAGGGAGCAGCAAGCCCACCCCAGGCAGGCTGAGAGGCATGGCAGGGCACAGGCCGTCCCAGGCCGCCTCCTGCCCCATCAAGCCCTGAGATGAGACGGCGCCCGGACGTCTGTGCCTTTGATCTCAGGCTCCTCGTATATTTCATCAGGAAGAGGCTGAGCAGAACACGGTGTAATGCATTTTGTGCCACTTTTCCAGAGGCTGTGGTTTATAAATGTTCTGTGTTAATCAGAATGATAGATGGGGGAACTTAATTCAAAACATGTTTTATATCATAAGCTGTTCAGGCCTGTGTCCCCGTCTCACTCGAGCCCCCAGCCAGCTGCAGGGAGGCTGGAATTCCTGCTCCTGGCCTGAGGCTGACCATGGTCCTCCCTTCAAAGCCCCTGGTCACTTCCTCGGGCCCCAAGACCCCTTCACAACCCCCCAACCCCCGCCCCGCTCCTGCCTAAACTACCAGCCACTTGGCTCTTCTCCAGATCGATCTCTCTGTGGAATATAACCACTCTTGTTGCTCACTCGCTGAGTCACGTCCGACCCTTTGTGACCCCCTGGGCTGCAGCACGCCAGGCTCCCCTGTTCCTCACTATCTCCTGGAGCCGGCTCAAATTCGTGTCCATTGAGTCAACGATGCCGTCCAACCATCGCGTCCTCTGCTGTCCCCTTCTCTGGCCTTCAGTCTTCCCCAGCATCAGGGTTTTACCACAGTTGCAACTAATTAGTTAACTAACTATGTGGCGATGGCTAAGAGCAAAGGTGTCTCATTAACGTGCATCCTCCAGCCAGTGTTTTCCATCAACGTGGGGACGGGCTTTGGTGGCTGGGGACAGAGGTGCTGTGCACGCGGCGGCTCCCGGCCCAGCCTGGATGTGAGTCACGGAGGTAGACGGAAGCGGCCGCTGTGCCTTATTCACAGGTGGCTCTCTACTTAAGAACAGGCTGTTTGAAAAAATCATATGCAAGGCTGTTGTTCCAAAGCAGGGTGTTTATACCCTGGAAACAGGGCTGCACACATGGCTCACTTCCCAGATCAGACCCTCTGACCCCAGTGCTACCTTGAGAGCCCTACAGACCATAATCCCATGATCACATAAACCAGACAATGCCGGTTACCACCTGAACACCAGCTTCTTCTCTCCTTGGTCACAGAATCCCCATTTTAGCTGGGCACACTGAGATCCACACCGAAGGAAAACATTTCTCTAGCATTTAAGTGTGGTCATGAGATAAATGAGATACAAGCAAAGGGTTACACGCACTTCCTGAAAAGCTGCTTAAAGAGAGGTGCCCTTTGTGCCCTTTGGGTGGCATGAAACACCAACCCGAGGGCTGGAGCTTCAGCAGCCATTCTGGGGCAGAGGGGACTATGCATGGAAGCCATGGGCTCGGACAGTATAGCAGAGAGACCTTGTTCCTGAAATCCTTGTTCTATAGAAATGCTCCATAAACCCTGCCTACTCCTTCTGTATTTTGTTCACGTGGAAAGGAAACAAATGCTCTTATTTAATCAGCTGTTATTTGAGATTTTCTCTTGTATACAGCTGCATGCAATTCTTAATGGTACACCCATGAATAACAATATCTTTATGCGAAGATGGGACATCTGCTATGCATCTCCCCCTAAAGCCTCTCTGGCGATAATGACAAAAAGAACATGCACATACCTCCAAAAAAGCCAGAAAAGAAAAAGCACAATAAAAGGAATCCACATTGTAGGGTACTTCACGTTTGACAAACATGGTGTTTCTTAGCCACTCCCTTGACAGCTCAGTTGGTGAAGAATCTGCTGGGGTTCGACTCCTGGGTTGGGAAGATCAGCTGGAGAAGGGATAGGCTACCCACTCCAGTATCCTCAGGCTTCCCTGACAGCTCAGTTTGAGAGAACCATAATTTGACCATCTTGGGCCAGGTCTCAAAAAAGCCCCTAGCGGGAGGAGGGGATTGCGACACACAAACCTGAGTCACAGACTCCTCCCTAAGAAAGTCCCGCCGGCGCCAAAAGTCGAGCCAATCAGAGTAAAAATGGTAAAACCCCCCCCCAAAACCCCGTGCGCGCAAAAGCTGGCCAATGAGCTACCGTGTATGTATAAACTGACCAATAAGCTACTGCCAGGTTGATCCTTTAAACAGAAATAGGTGCTTGTGTAACCTGCCGCCTCACCCAAAAGACCGCCTCATTGGGACCTCGCTTTTAAATCAGCCAATAGAGACCCAGTAACTAAGCTTCTCGCTTCTGTACCCGCGCTTCCCGCCTCCGCCGTTCCTATAAAAACCCCTCACTCCAACCGTTAGGCGCGCAAAGACTACAGACAGACTTTGTCGCCCCAGGTACCTGGCATTCGAATAAACCTCTTGCTGATTGCATCCGGACGTGAGTGGTCTCGTTGTTCCCTGGGGAGGGTCCTCCTAGAAGGAAGGATCTCTGTGGAGGTCTTTCATTTGGGGGCTCGTCCGGGATCGGACCCTTTTCTTACCCAGGGACCACCGACCCACCACCGGGAGGTAAGCTGGCCAGCGCTTCTACACTCTACTCTGTGTTTCTCTGCTTCTACGCTTCTGTATTGTACATGTGCTCTAGAGTTCAGCTGAACAATCTGTATCTGGCGGAACTGAGAAGGAGCTGACGAGCTCGGACTTCCTTCCGCAAGCCTGGAAGACGTTCCACGGCTACCCGGAGCCCGATTTTTCGGTGCTCATCTGTCTCAGTCCACGGACCAAATCGGACTTTTTGGGGCTCAGCCTCTGTCCGAGGGGTACGTGGTACTCCAGGGAGACGAGGGAACCGGACCCTCATCTACGTCTCCATCTGAGTTTTTGCTTTCAGTTTTGCGCAAAGACCGCACTGTGCGATTTTGGTGTTGTGGTGTCTGTCTACTGTTTGTCTGTTTCATTGTGGGATTTGTCCTTCTAGAAGAAATGGGTCAATCCGTAACCACCCCCCTAAGCCTTACCTTACAGCATTGGAAAGATGTCCAGACCATCGCCCGCAACCAGTCAGTTGAAGTTCGTAAAAAGAAGTGGGTTACCTTCTGCTCGTCCGAATGGCCAGCCCTCAACGTGGGCTGGCCACAGGATGGGACATTTAACCTTGACATTATTTCTCAGGTGAAATCCAGAATCATGGATCCAGGACCGCATGGCCATCCTGACCAAGTGGCTTACATCGTAACTTGGGAAGCCCTGGCCTGTATTCCCCCGCCTTGGGTCAAACCCTTCGTCACCCCCAAAGGCCTCTCTCTCCCATCGGCTCCAACCCCTCCGCTCCTCCCTTCACCCGCCCCAACCCAACTACCTACCCACTCTTCTTTATATCCAGCCCTGACCAAAGCCCCTAAAGATAAGAGGCCACCTACGACAGTTCCGGTGTTACCGCCGGAGGAAGGCCACCTCATAGATCTCCTGACCGACGACCCCCCACCTTATCAAGGCCCTGCCCCAATGAGAGAAGCTGCCCCAGCAGAAGCAGCTCCCAGCGCCCCGACCGCTCCGGCGCCCTCACCGGTGGCCGGACGACTGCGGGGCCGCCGCGAACAACCCCCAGACTCCACCTCGCAGGCCCTTCCTCTGCGAACGGGGTCAAATGGCCAACCCCAATACTGGCCCTTTTCTGCCTCCGATCTCTATAATTGGAAAAATAACAATCCTTCTTTCTCCCAAGACCCCTCCAGGCTAATCTCCTTAATTGAGTCCATTTTAGTTACTCACCAACCCACGTGGGACGACTGCCAACAGCTGCTGCAAGCACTGCTAACCACTGAAGAAAAGCAGCGAGTCTTTTTGGAGGCCCGAAAAAATGTCCCGGGCGAAAATGGCCGTCCCACCCAACTACCTAATGAAATTGATGCTGCTTTCCCCTTGGGGCGCCCTGACTGGGATTTCTCCACGGTTGAAGGTAGGAACCACCTACGTCTCTATCGCCAGTTGCTCATAGCGGGTCTCCAAGGGGCAGCAAGACGCCCCACCAATTTGGCCCAGGTAAAACAAGTCGTCCAGGGTCCTGAGGAGTCCCCCTCCGCCTTCCTAGAGCGGCTTAAAGAAGCCTACCGCATGTACACTCCTTATAACCCTGAAGACCCGGGGTGCAACCTCCCCATGTCCTTTATCTGGCAGTCTGCCCCAGATATTAGAAAGAAACTAGAGAGATTAGAAAATCTCAAAGAGAGCTCCTTACAAGACCTAGTAAAAGAGGCAGAACGTATATTTAATAAGAGAGAGACACAAGAAGAAAGAGAGGAAAGGCTTAAAAAAGAGGCAGAAGAGAGGGAAAATGCAAGAGACCGTAAGAGAAATAAAGAGTTTAGCAAACTGTTGGCCACCGTAGTTTCAGGACAGCGGCAGGATAAGTTAGGGGGAGAGCGGAAGGGGCCCCGAGTAGATAAAGACCAATGTGCATACTGCAAAGAGAAAGGACACTGGATTAAAGACTGCCCAAAGCGACCAAAGGGGCCCCGCCGACCGAGGCCCCAGACGGCTCTGCTAACTTTGGAAGACTAGGGCAGTCAGGGCCAGGAGCCCCCCGCTGAGCCCAGGGTAACTCTAGATGTTGGGGGGCAACCTGTCACCTTCCTGGTGGACACCGGCGCTCAACACTCCGTGCTGACTCGCCCGGCGGGACCCTTGAGTAACAAGTTGGCGTGGGTCCAAGGAGCCACAGGAGGCAAGCGGTATCGGTGGACCACGGACCGGAAGGTACATCTGGCTACTGGAGAGGTAACTCATTCCTTCTTGCACGTGCCTGACTGTCCTTACCCTCTGTTGGGCCGAGACCTCCTTACGAAACTAAGAGCACAAGTACATTTTAAAGAGACAGGAGCCCATGTTACCGGGCCCCAAGGACAACCCCTTCATGTCCTGACCCTAAAATTAGAAGATGAATACAAACTTTTTGAACAAGCAGGACCCGACAGGACCAAAAACCTTGCTGCCATCACCCCCTGGCTGCAAAACTTTCCACTAGCTTGGGCCGAGACCGGGGGAATGGGGCTAGCCGTCCGACAGCCGCCACTGATAATACCCCTAAAGGCCACAGCCTCCCCGGTGTCGATCAGACAATACCCCATGTCCCAAGAAGCATACCAAGGAATTAGGCCACACATTAAAAGACTTTTGGATCAGGGGATTCTGATCTCCTGCCAGTCGCCATGGAACACCCCTCTCCTCCCCGTAAAAAAACCGGGGTCAGGAGACTACAGGCCAGTCCAGGACTTGAGGGAAGTCAACAAGAGGGTGGAAAACATTCACCCCACAGTCCCTAACCCATACAATCTACTAAGTGGGTTGCCGCCGACACACACTTGGTACACGGTGCTAGATCTCAAAGATGCCTTCTTTTGCCTAAGACTGCACCCAAGTAGCCAACTCCTCTTTGCCTTCGAGTGGAGAGACCCCGAGCAAGGGATATCCGGCCAGTTGACATGGACCCGCCTCCCGCAAGGGTTCAAAAACAGCCCAACTCTTTTCGATGAGGCACTACATCGGGACCTGGCTGACTTCAGGGTTCAACATCCAGCTCTCATCCTACTACAGTATGTAGATGATCTTCTGTTAGCAGCAAAAACGGAGGAAAGCTGCAAAGAAGGTACGTCTGCCCTCCTTGAAACCCTGGGGACTCTAGGATATCGGGCTTCGGCAAAAAAGGCCCAAATCTGTCAACAACAGGTCACCTATCTGGGATACCAGATCAAGGGAGGGCAGAGGTGGCTGACAGAAGCTCGTAAACAGACCATTATGAACATCCCTGCCCCCAAAAGCCCCCGCCAATTGCGGGAATTCCTGGGGGCTGCAGGGTTCTGTCGCCTCTGGATACCAGGCTTCGCCGAAATGGTCGCACCTCTGTACCCCCTTACAAAACAAGGAGCCTTGTTTGACTGGCGGGAGGAACATTCTGTGGCCTTCAAAAATGTCAAAAGAGCTCTATTGACTTCCCCGGCTCTCGGGCTCCCAGACCTGACCAAGCCCTTTAGACTGTTTGTAGATGAAAAACAGGGCTACGCAAAAGGGGTCCTGGTCCAAGATATAGGACCCTGGAAACGTCCTGTAGCCTACCTCTCGAAAAAGCTAGACCCCGTGGCTTCAGGCTGGCCACCCTGTTTGCGCATGGTGGCGGCTATTGCGGTCCTCATCAAGGACGCCCACAAGTTGACCATGGGGCAGCCCTTAACCATCTTTGCCCCACACGCGGTTGAAGCCCTCATCAGACAGCCACCAGACCGCTGGCTATCCAATTCCCGGATGACTCACTACCAAGCCATGCTCCTGGACACAGACCGAGTGCATTTCGGTCCCATCGTGGCACTCAACCCGGCCACCCTGCTCCCGATCCCGGAAGAACCCGAATGGCATGACTGCCACTTGATTCTTGCGGAGGCGCATGGGACCAGGCCAGACCTGACAGACCGACCACTGCCGGACGCGGACTTCACCTGGTACACCGACGGTAGCAGCTTGGTAGACAACGGACAAAGAAAAGCGGGGGCAGCTGTGACTACAGAAACCGAGGTAATCTGGGCAGAAGCCCTTCCGCCGGGGACCTCAGCCCAGAAGGCCGAACTCATCGCCCTGACCACGGCCCTCCGGATGGCAGAAGGTAAGAAGTTAAATGTGTACACCGACAGCCGGTACGCATTCGCTACAGCCCACATCCACGGAGAAATTTATAGACGCAGAGGGCTCCTTACCTCTGAGGGAAAAGACATCAAAAATAAGACTGAGATTCTAGATTTACTAAAGGCCCTGTTTCTTCCCCAAAAACTCAGTATAGTACATTGCCCAGGACACCAAAGAGGAGACAGTCCCGTGGCACGAGGAAATCGGATGGCCGACAGAGCGGCCCGTGAGGCGGCCTCAAACGGGCCACCCAATGCCCTGCAAATCCTCCCTCTGGCCTCGGGACTTGTCAATACTTATGTCTCAAATCGGCCGTTCCAGTATACTGAAGAAGACATAGGCCTACTACGGAAGATGGGAGCTTCCTATAAACCTGAAGAGGGATGCTGGACTTATCAACAAAAGCCAGTAATGCCCAAGAAACAGACTCAGGAATTCTTTGACCATCTACACAGATTAACTCACCTTAGCCCCCGAAAAATGAAGGCCCTCATAGAAAAGGAAAACCCATATTATTTATTAGAGGGAGACAGGCTCTTACAGCAAGTGGCAGGCGACTGCAGGGCCTGCGCCCAAGTTAATGCAAACAAGGCCCGATATGGGGTCGGAGCCCGGGTGCGGGGACACCGACCAGGCATACATTGGGAAATCGACTTCACCGAGATAAAACCAGGACACTATGGCTATAAATATCTCTTGGTGTTTGTGGACACTTTTTCTGGCTGGGTAGAGGCCTTCCCCACGAAACAGGAGACGGCCCGAACGGTCACCAAGAAGCTGCTAGAAGAAATTTTTCCCAGGTATGGAATGCCCCAGACACTAGGGACCGATAACGGGCCAGCCTTCGTCTCCCAGGTAAGTCAGCTGGTGGCTAAGCTGTTGGGGATTAATTGGAAATTACATTGCGCCTACAGACCCCAAAGTTCAGGGCAGGTAGAGCGAATGAATAGAACCATCAAGGAGACCTTAACCAAATTAACGCTTGCAACTGGCTCCAGAGACTGGGTGTCCCTACTGCCCCTGGCCCTATACCGAGCCCGAAATACCCCAGGGCCCCTCGGCTTAACCCCATTTGAAATACTATATGGGGCCCCACCGCCGGCCACCACTCTCCTCGGTCCCCATATTGCTGGACATGCTAACAGCCCTTCTTTAAAAGCCCATCTGCAGGCGCTCCAGATCGTGCAAAGAGAAGTGTGGAAACCACTGGCCGCAGCCTACCAGGAACAGCTAAACAAACCCGTGATCCCACACCCGTTTCAGATCGGAGACTCTGTCTGGGTCCGCAGACATCAGACTAAAAACCTCGAGCCCCGGTGGAAAGGACCCTATACAGTCCTTTTGACTACCCCAACCGCCCTGAAGGTAGACGGCATCGCTGCTTGGATCCACTCCTCGCACGTTAAGCGTGCCCCGTCATCAGGCTCCGCCGACACCAGCCAAGACAGCCCAGACGGACCGCCCCGATGGAAGCTTCAACGCTCTCAAAATCCACTCAAGATAAGACTTTCAAAGATTATATAACTATAATCCTTATAATCTTGAGTTCCCTGTCACCTGTATCCCCTGCTAACCCCCATACCCCAAAACAAATAACCTGGAAACTTCTCGATGGGCTCACTGGCGAGGTACTCAACTCAACCACCGAGACTCACCCCCCCAACACTTGGTGGCCAGATCTGTATTTCAACTTCAAAGACATTGTACAGATAGATGGGACTGGGGGACTTCTGCAGGCCGACGGGTTTTGGGCATGCCCAGGGTACCTGAAAAACTGGAAAACTTGCGGGGGCATGCAACATTATTGGTGTAGTTCTTGGTCCTGCGTGACCTCTAATGACGGCAACCGTAAGTGGGACGTTGGAAGCAGGGATGGAATTACCTTTTCGTTTGCACTAAAGGCCCCCGACGAGGGTGCATATTCCCCAGGCCCAGACGGAAAAGATAAGTATGCCCAAGTTAAGATAACGTTCAACCAAGAAACAGCAAAAAAACTCCATTGGGCTTCGGGGCTCAGCTGGGGAATTCAGACCAATGCAGGGCCCACCTGGTGGGGCCCCTTCTACGGGGGTATCATAACCATCCTCCAAACCATAAAAACACCAGGCCCCACTGCTGCTGTCGGACCCAACACCGTCCTGACAGCTCCAAACCCCCAAGTCCCTAAAAATAGCTCAGGAATCAAAAGTAACACCCCCTCACCTAGTCAGTTGACACCTCTGTCAGGACCATCAGAGACCCCTACACCAGAAACTAGGGTTCGATTATTCAACCTGGTACAGGGAGCCTACCTCGCCCTTAACGCCTCTGACCCTGACAGGACCCAAGAGTGCTGGCTGTGCTTAGTGTCTAGCCCCCCTTATTACGAGGGTATAGCAGTCGGGGGCAACTACTCCAATCATACCCAGGTCTCCGGCCGATGTACTTCTGGCACTCAGCACAAACTAACCTTGTCCCAGGTATCTGGGAAAGGACTTTGCCTCGGGACTGTTCCTAAAACCCACCAGGCCCTATGTAACATCACCAAAAAGATAACCAGAGGCACCTACTACCTAGAAGCCCCTAATGGAACCTATTGGGCTTGCAGCACCGGGCTAACCCCATGTGTCTCTGCCGCAGTGCTTAACGGAATCACTGACTACTGTGTCTTGGTTGAGTTATGGCCTAGAATAACTTACCATAGTTCTGAGTATGTCTATAACTATTTTGAAAAAAGGTTTCGGTATAAGAGAGAGCCTGTTTCCATCACCCTGGCCGTGCTGCTCGGAGTGGGAGGAATAGCGGCAGGATTAGGCACGGGGACGGCAGCACTCATAGAAACTAGTCAGTTCGGACGGCTCCAGGCCGCCATGCACACGGACATCAGAGCATTAGAAGAATCTGTAAGCGCTCTAGAAAAGTCACTTACCTCCCTCTCCGAAGTAGTTTTGCAAAACAGGAGAGGGTTAGATATCCTATTTTTGCAGGAAGGAGGGCTTTGTGCAGCCCTAAAAGAAGAATGCTGCTTCTATGCAGACCATACCGGGCTAGTGAGAGACAATATGGCTAAGCTAAGAGAAAGGCTCAAACAGAGACAAAAATTATTCGAGACTGAACAGGGATGGTTTGAAAGCTGGTTCAATCGCTCTCCCTGGCTCACGACCCTACTCTCCTCCATCATGGGCCCTCTAATCATTATCCTGCTCATACTATTATTTGGCCCATGCATTTTCAACCGACTAATGCAGTTCATTAGAGACAGGCTGTCAGTTGTGCAAGCCTTGGTCCTAACTCAGCAATATCACCAGGTAAGACAAGGTGAATATGAATAAATTAAGAACCTCGAATGGAAGATTCCATTCTTATTCACAAAAGAAATGGGGGAATGAGAGAACCATAATTTGACCATCTTGGGCCAGGTCTCAAAAAAGCCCCTAGCGGGAGGAGGGGATTGCGACACACAAACCTGAGTCACAGACTCCTCCCTAAGAAAGTCCCGCCGGCGCCAAAAGTCGAGCCAATCAGAGTAAAAATGGTAAAACCCCCCCCCAAAACCCCGTGCGCGCAAAAGCTGGCCAATGAGCTACCGTGTATGTATAAACTGACCAATAAGCTACTGCCAGGTTGATCCTTTAAACAGAAATAGGTGCTTGTGTAACCTGCCGCCTCACCCAAAAGACCGCCTCATTGGGACCTCGCTTTTAAATCAGCCAATAGAGACCCAGTAACTAAGCTTCTCGCTTCTGTACCCGCGCTTCCCGCCTCCGCCGTTCCTATAAAAACCCCTCACTCCAACCGTTAGGCGCGCAAAGACTACAGACAGACTTTGTCGCCCCAGGTACCTGGCATTCGAATAAACCTCTTGCTGATTGCATCCGGACGTGAGTGGTCTCGTTGTTCCCTGGGGAGGGTCCTCCTAGAAGGAAGGATCTCTGTGGAGGTCTTTCAAGTTGGTGAAGAATCTGCCGGGGTTCGACTCCTGGGTTGGGAAGATCAGCTGGAGAAGGGATAGGCTACCCACTCCAGTATCCTCAGGCTTCCCCGACAGCTCAGTTGGTGAAGAATCTGCTGGGGTTCGACTCCTGGGTTGGGAAGATCAGCTGGAGAAGGGATAGGCTACCCACTCCAGTATCCTCAGGCTTCCCTGGTGGCTCAGCTGGTAAAGAATCCCTGGTCACAAAGAGCCAGACACGCCTGAGCAGCTTTCACAATGTTGCACAAGGTAACTATGAATCACTGCCTCCTTTTCACAGAGGAGGAACCTGAGGTTCAAGTAGCTTAAGACTGTGCCAAACCAGCTCTTAAATAGCCAAGTAAGAGCTAGTGTGTGGCACGAGAGAGACACAGATACGGTAACAAGTAAGACACGGTCACATTTTTAAGATCCTACCAACAAATTTAGTAAATTGAAATTAGATGAGAAGCTAGAATATAAAGAAGGTGCTGGTAAGGAATCTGCTTGCAATGCGGGAGACCTGAATTCAATTCCTGGGTTGGGAAGATCACCTGGAGAAGGAAAAGGCTACCCATTCCAGTATTCTGGCCTGGAGAATTCCACGGACTTATAGTCCATGGGGTCACAAACAGTCAGACACGACTGCGCAAGTTTCACTCCATGCTGACCTAATTAAATGAGATAACACAGGTGAAGGTGCCTACGAAGCAGGAAATACTCCTAAGACACCAGTTCCCATCTAGATTTCTTAAGAGCTCTTCCTGAAATGCACAAATACATACCACCACCGCCACCCGATTTCTAAGATGTATCTTATAAATATCTAAAATGTATCTTATCAGATTATTTTGTTTGGGAGGTAACATACATGGAAATCTGCAATCAGTTAAAGAGTTGTACCTAAATAACGAAGTGGCTAGGTTTGTGTTCTAGGTTGTCATAGCAACCCAGTGACATTCTACCCAGATCCTCAGAATTAGATCTGATTTGGAAACAGGGTGCTTGCAGATGTCATTAGTTAAGGTGAGGTCACCCGGGTTAGGGTAGGACCTACAGCCAATGGCTGGTGTCCTTATAGGAAGAGGAGAGACATGCAGGCACACACAGTCAGGAAGCAGCCACATGAGGGTGGAGACAAGAGACAGGTGCAGCTGCACACCGAGGACGGCCGGGGTCCTTGAAACCGGACAGACGAGGGAGAGCCTTCGCCGGGAGCATGGCCCTGCTGCCTCCGACCTGGACTTTCAACCTCAGGACCATGAGAGCACACCTAGGTTGCTTTAAGCTACTAGTGTGTGGTAATGCGCCACAGCACCCCCAGGAAATGAGGAGTCTGCAAACAGATCCAGAGCATCAGGGAGCAGTGACTAACAAGAGGATGACGCTGAGGCCCCCATCTGGGCCCCCTCCCCCCTCCCCCCTCCCTCTTTCCCCTCCCCCTCCCTGTACCCCTCCCCCTCCCTCTCCCCCTCCCATTCACTCTGTCCCCCCTCCCCCCTCTGCTGTCTCCCTCTCCCCTCCCTCCCTCTCCCTCCCCCTCTGCTCTCTCCCCCTCCCCTCCCGCCCCCTCCCCCTCCCTCTCTCCCCCTCCCTCCCTTTCCCCTTTCCCTCCCTCCCTCTCCCCCTCCTCCCCTCTCCCCTTCCCCTCCCTCCCTCTCCCTTCCCCCTCCCTCCCTCTCCCCCTCCTCCCCTCTCCCTCCCTCCCTCTCCCCTGTAGACTGCTATGCAGCTGACCTCTAGTTCTGCCCCTGACCACTGGACTCAACTCTTGAGACTGTACCAGATTCCAGGACACTGGCTGAGAACTCCAGGAACCAAGGCTGAATTTCATCTGTTACCGAGGTGAGAAAATGCGTACATCAAATATACCAACAAACAGCCACTAATTAGATTTTGGGACTAGATTTGATTTTATCCTGGAACTATAAGCAATCCTTGTACACAATTGAAACTTATGTATATTTGCCTAATTCTAAACTTCATGTTCTATTCTTCTGAAATTAACATAATCAAGTTTAGGATACTTATGTTCAAAATACCAAATGAATAAACATGACTTCATACATCCTCTATAGTTTTACAAGCCTGTGATGAAGAAATGCAATTATGATAATTTAAAGACAGAAACAATAATTTCCTGCAACTGTTTGCAAGAAAAAAAAGGGTTTTCTTCCCCTGGAAAAATTCACAATACCACAAATGAGACACTTATCTCTTGAGTTTCCATATAACTTAGTCTCCAAAAAATCCCTAACAGAATCAGTGAAATAGTCTCAGCTGCACATATGAGTTTCAAATTTATATAACACTTTTATGAAAAATTCACAAATCTCAAAATGTTCTCAAAGTAAATCGGTTACCCCACTAACTCAGCATTCCCTCCAGTAACTCAGTACCGACCCTAATAGGCTATAAAAGGATTCAGAATTCTATATGTGCTAGATTTACTATATTGATACAATCAATATCAGATTTCTCCAACCACCAAATGCTTCCTAAAACTCCATTACACGGAACTTTAGGTCAATCACTCTGTTCTTGTATCTCTTTGGTGTTTAAGACATTTGCTATTTATTCATCCATTTTCTATTCACATGGAGACATGTGCTTAAAACAAAATAAGTACTGTACTCTTTCAACGCCACAATGAAAAGATAAACAACCCAAGTACAGCATGAGCCGAGGCTCTGACAGACGTTTCTCCAGGGGTCATATAATGACCAATGAACACGTGAAACTGGTCAAAACCATCAGCCAACCGGGATCTAATGCCAGAGGGTCTGAGGCGGAGCTGATGTGATGATAACAGAGAGCAAGTGCAGAGTAAATGATCACCCTTCAATCATCGAGAGCCGCCCCTGCAACCCCGTCCGCGGGAAGAACTGCCGTCCACAAAACTGTCCCTGGCGCCAGAGAGGTTGGGGGCTGCTGTTCCAAGGAATACAGCTCTTAGAATTCAAAGTCTGTTTGTAAAAGTGCTTTTTAAATGCCTCTTAAAAACTAACTGCATTATAAAGTAAGAAAATGAAGAAAAAAAATTTCCAAGAATCCCAACCGCTACCACTCGATCACTGCATCACTCCAGTATATTTCTTTTTTGATAGTTTAAAACATGTTTCTCTTTAAGTTATACATATGTTAAAATCTTACTTTTTCATCTAATATTAGATAAATTTAGACATGTTACCATGACTTTAGAATAAATTTCAAGTGAATGCATACATGAATCATAATTTGTGTCATTATACCTTTATTGTTGGTAGTTAACACCAGTGGACATATTCATGCATATAAAACCCTGTATTTCTGTTCTTAGATTTCTAGAAGTAGTAAAGCCACAAGATTTTGCTACCTAAGAGTTTATGACACAGCCTGAAACATGGGCAGATACTGCTGATGCACTGTCTACCAGCAACTGATAAGTTGCCTTTTTAAAAGCGCTTTTTGCTAATTAACTATGTGAGTAATGATATTTCCTGTTTTTAACTTTGCTATCTTTGTCAGAACATTTTCTATTTGTTTGTTATATTCCCTCTATTGTAGGCTTTCTTTTGAGTTCTTTTGCCATCTGTCTCCTGCAGTCCTCAAATTTGTATGAGGTCTTCACTAACCCTCTTCAGGTCTACTGTCTCCTGGTTCTTCCTTGGTTCGGCTTTATTATGTTTAACCTTTCCATCTCTCTTAAGTTTATTTTCATGCATGGTATACAATGAGCGTCTAAATTCACTTTTCTCCCAAATTACTAATGAGTTTATTCCAAATGATTTATTGAGCCATCTTTCACTTATCACTGATAAGTAGCAGATTAAACAACAACACTTAAATTCAGCATCTTTGTTTTTTTTCTTTTTTTTTCAACTAAGGCCAATACATGCTTGGAAAAATCTGGGTGGCACAGAAAGAAGAGATCAGAACCTCAATACTATTGATTGATCTCACAAACTGATGACTGCACGCATACATTGATGTGCACAAATATGCACACGTGTGTCTTTATACACAAATGCATATACAGCTGCTAAAGAGAAGGAAGTACTTGGAGGACAAATAAGCTGGGCAACAGTGCTGGCGCTGGAACACCAGGCTCGGTCTGGGTCTGATCAATACAGTTAAAGCAAATTGGTGCTGAGATGGAGAAACACACAGCCCTCTGACCCCAGCACCTTCACCGCGTTCGTTCACATCTGTTAGCCATCTGCCTTGGATATCTGGCCTGATGCCCTAAACGTCCCCCTGTTCCTCTTGTGCCTTCACGTCTCTTCTTCACTACAGAGACGCCACAGCCGTGACACTCACTCACGGGCTGACTCAGTGCTGGCTGAGTGCTTACGATGTGCCAGGAACGGTGATAAACGCTGCGGCGACAAGCCTACCAAGAACCCCGGTCTCATCACACTCTCGTGTGGATGGTGACCCCCACCCTCGCCCCAACGCCCTGAAACAAGACGGTGTCGCAAGGAGTGACGCGGAGCATCAAGGTGGACCTGGAGATCGCGAGCAGCCGCTGAGTGTCCCTGGACCTCAGCGGGGAGGGGAGGTGGGCCCAGAGAAGGAAGCTCTGCCAGCCACCTCCACTGCACAAGGACGCAGCCCTCGCTCTGTGGCCCTGCCACGGGCACCACAGCTCCTGGGGCATCTGTGTAGCTGTTTCATCCTCTGCTGCCAGGGTCCACGCACAGGTACCACGACCTCAGCCTCCACCCAGGACCCAGAGGGCACCTGGCGTCTGTTACATGAAGGGACCCAGTCCTGAAAAGATGCCCAGGGAGTGTCCTTTTAAAACGCACTCGAACGGCACTGCCGAATGTGAAAACCCACATTTACTCCAGTGGGCTCTGGGGACTTGCTGGTCAGCTGAGAACCGTCTCTGGTGAACAAGCCGTTGATGGAGGGGACGCAGCGCACCTGGTGGTGGGCGCTCTCACACTTCAGGCACAGAGGCAGCGGGGACAGGCCAGCGCAGGCCACGTCCACTATGGACCCTGCGGTGTGTCTGGCGGCTCCTGGAGGCTCCTCTGCCGGCTCGATCTCAGGGTTAGAGCCACAGCAAGCACACCATGGCAGCCGCAAGTCCGTGGTAGGTGCCGGCCCAAACCCTGTATCAATTTACTGGATCCTACCAACAAGCTGTGTCATCCAGAAAGGTCGACCATCCCATTTGTCTGGATTCACCCAACAGATCAGGTGTCAAACGTAACCTGTCCAAAGACAAGAGAGCTCACGCTGAGGTTCAGGAGACACTGAGTCCAGACTCGGGCGCGAGCTCTGCTGTAAGTTCCACACTTAGCCCCCATGAGCTGCTCGAAAACCAGGGGGTAAGCACATCCTCCATTTCACAGGAGAAGAGGGCCCCCCTCAAGGCTCTCACACTTTTTCAGAGACCAGTCTGAACCCTCACCTCCAGCACTGGGAACTGTGACCTGCTGTGGAATAAGGTCTCTGCAGGCACGCTTAAAGATCTTGCGGGGCCCCTAAACCCAAGGAGGGCTGTTCTCGGAAAGAAGAGGTGGCTCTGACAGGGCCCCAGGGGAGAAGGAGCTGTGAGGACAGAGGCAGAGACCGGGGTGGTGCCCCCAGCACAGGAGCACCAGAAGTTAAGCGGGGGGAGGAAGCCCCCCGCGCCCCCATCCCCCACCCCATCCCCCCTCCGCTGCACAGCCTCTGCAGGGGCCTGGCCCAGCTGACGCCTGGATTCTGGACCTCCGGCCTCCAGAGCTGAAAGAGAATGAGGTTCTGTTCCTTTCTAAGCTATGCGGTTGGCAGTGATGTTTTACAGTCATCCTAGGAAACAAATGACCGATTCACCTGGCAGACCTGCTTGACGCCAGGCCAGAACCAAGCGGGCGGGAAGACGTGGCGGGAGACTGGGGCCCAGACATACTGCTTTTTCCTTTCTGCCCACCCACAGACTTCTGCTTTGAACTCAACCCAAGACCAGCCATAGAGGTTAGCAGCATGAAATGCCAGCACGCTTAGAATATGTATCACCAGCTTCTTAGAATATTCTTATCTAACTCGAGGCTTTAGGCTGTGGGTCTTAATTTGATGACGCACACCTCTGCAATCTCAGAGTTACAATAACTTATCTTGGAGGAGAGACTGTAATAGCTCTGGGCTTTTTTCTTTCTCCTTTCCCTTTTAAGAAGGCAAATCCATTAAAAAAAAAAAAAGAATGAAAAATACTCATCACCTAGAATCCTACTGCCTTAATAGAATTATTTCTCATTGAAAAAAACTACCTCTCAATCAAAATAATTTCCTCTACTCCTAACCAGGCAAAGTGATTTTTTTTTGGGGGGGGAGATGGGGCTCATTTAACTAAACATTAACCCAGGAGTTGTTTGATTTCCATCAAGGATATGCGAGACCAGCACTGTAATTCTTTAAGAATGTTTCCCTGAAGGAAACTAACCATTAACTGTGACTTCCTTCTGGGTGTCACCTTGAGGCTCATGGGAATGCGTTCATTCTGCAGAGACTCAACACCTTCTCATCCATCCTCATCCCAAACACCTTGCTGTGTTTACGAGTCCCCAAGACAGAAAACGATCAGGATTCAGTGTCTGGAGCCATTAAAAATAAAATAGTGTCACTCGTATGTGGAATTCACTTTTTAAAAATGATATAAATGAATTTATAAAACAGAAATAGACTTACAGATATCAAAAACAAACTTACGGTTAGCAAACAGTAAAGGTGGTGGTGGGGATAAATTACGAGCTTGGGGTGAACACAGACACACCACTGTATATAAAACAGATAATCAAGGACCTGCTGTACAGCACAGGGAACTGTACTTGATCCTCTGTAATGACCTCTATGGGAAAACAATCTGAAAAAGAATGGAGGTATATATATGGGCTTCCCAGTGGTGAGGAACACACCTGCCAATGCAGGAGATGCTGGTTCGATCCCTGGGTCAGGAAGATCCCCTGGAGAAGGAAATGGCAACCACTCCAGTATTCTTGCCTGGAGAATCCCATCGGCAGAAGAGCCAGGTGGGCTACAGTCCATGGGATCTCAAAGAGTCAGACACGACTGAGCAACTAAACAACAACAACACACACACACACACATACACACAGGAAAACCAGCTTTCATACTTTTTTCAAAGATTAGTCTGAATCCTCACCTCCAGTTTTATATGCCTGAATCCCTTTACTGTATACCTGAAACACAACATTTTAAATCAAATATACTCCAATAAAATTTTAAAAATAATAAACAGAAATAAGTAAAACAATGAGATAGGACAGGAAGTTGTCAAATCATGTAGCAATACTCATGACGTGTTTCTCCCCCAGTTCTCTCATCTAATATGTAACTCATCCAGTCATCTGACATCTGAGAACGTCAGCTGTCTTGGGGTATCCTTCCTGACTTATTGCCATCTCCATTTCACAGAAGATGAAACAGACCCAGAAATACAGCTCACCCAGAGACACAGAGAATGGGGCCAGGGCTCCGACACCACGCCACCAGAGCCATCTAAAAGGAAGATCAGCTTGCGCCCAGAACACACGTAAGCACTTAAAACCTCCGGCCAATTCATGTTGACGTATGGCAGAAACCACCACAAAACTGTCAAGCGGTGTCCTCCAATTCAGTTCAGTTCAGTTCAGTCGCTCAGTCGTGTCTGACTCTCCGCGACCCTATGAATCACAGCACGCCAGGCCTCCCTGTTCATCACCAACTCCCGGAGTACACTCAAACTCATGTCCACAGAGTCGGTGTGCCATCCAGCCATCTCATTCTCTGTCGTCCCCTTCTCCTCCCGCCCCCAACCTTTCCCAGCATCAGACTCTTTTCCAATGAGTCAACACGTCACATGAGGTGGCCAAAGTATTGCAGTTTCATCTTCAGCATCAGTCCTTCCAATGAACACCCAGGATTGATCTCCTTTAGAATGGACTGGTTGGATCTCCTTGCAGTCCAAGGGACTCTCAAGAGTCTTCTCCAGCACCACAGTTCAAAAGCATCGATTCTTCGGCGATCAGCTTTCTTCACAGTCCAACTCTCACATCCATACATGACCACGGGAAAAACCATACCCTTGACTAGACGGACCTTGGTTGGCAAAGTAATGTCTCTGCTTTTTAATATACTATCAAGGTTGGTCATAACTTTCCTTCCAAGGAGCAAGCGTCTTTTAATTTCATGGCTGCAATCAGCATCTGCAGTGATTTTGGAGCCCCAAAAAAACAAAGTCTGACACTGTTTCCACTGTTTTTCCATCTATTTCCCATGAAGTGATGGGACCAGATGCCATGATCTTTGTTTTCTGAATGCTGAGCTTCAAGCCAACCTTTTCACTCTCCTCTTTCCCTTTCATCAAGAGGCTTTTGAGTTCCTCTTCACTTTCTGCCATAAGGGTGGTGTCATCTGCATATCTGAGGTTATTGATATTTCTCCAGGCAATCTTGATTCCAGCTTGTGCTTCTTCCAGCCCAGCGTTCCTCATGATGTACTCTGCATATAAGTTAAATAAGCAGGGTGACAGTATATAGCCTTGACGCACTCCTTTTCCTATTTGGAACCAGTCTGTTGTTCCATGTACAGTTCTGACTGTTGCTTCCTGACCTGCATACAGGTTTCTCAAGAGGCAGGTCAGGTGGTCTGGGATTCCCATCTCTTTCAGAATGTTCCACAGTTTATTGTGATCGACACAGTCAAAGGCTTTGGCATAGTCAATGAAGCAGAAAAACGAATAAACTGAAAGAAGTTACAGAGCGATTCCCTCTCACATACGGTTAACAGGGAAAAAATGGCGGAATAATATTTGTGAAAAGAGAACATCATGTGAGTGTCACAGTTCAGGGCCCGTAAACCTCTCTGGAGCCTCTGGGCTTTGGGCCTCGTCTGTGGCCGCACCTGCCGCAGACCAAAGAGTCTAGTGGACGCGGCAGAGACGAACTTTCCACTTGTTTCTGGGAACATGTAATAAGCTGAGAATTACAGAAAAAATCAGCACCCCAGATTTCACCCGAGATGTACGTCCTCCTGCCAACCGTGAGTCCGTCCATATGAAGTTCAAGCACAGCAGAGCTAACCCAGCCCGTGGGTGAGAAGCGCCGTCACCCCTGCGGGGAACAGAGGCTGAAGCAGGTTACACGGGGGCTCCGCTGCTGAAAGCCCACTGAGCTGCACTCACATGAAGCGCTCGGCTTTGAAGATCAGTAGGAGTGAAAGTTACTCAGTTGTGTCTGACTCTTTGCGACCCCATGGACTATATAGTCCATGGAAATCTCCAGGCCAGAATATTGGAGTGGCAGCCTTTCCCTTCTCCAGGGGATCATCCCAACCCTGGGACCAAACCCAGGTCTCTTGCATTGCAGGTGGATTCTTTACCAGCTGAACCACCAGGGAAGCCCAAGAATACTGGAGTAGGTAGCCTATCCCTTCTCCAGCGGGTCTTCCAGAACCAGGAATCGACCCGGGGTCTCCTGCGTTGTGGGAGGATTGTTTACCAGCTGAGCTACAGGAAAGTCCTGAAGATCAGTAGAAGCTTATATAAATATACATAAGTGGGTGGCATCGCACACTTGGCTCTGCAGAAACTGATGTGTTTGTTCTCAGACCTTTGAGGGGCCAAGAAGGCAGGGAGCCCTGAAGGTCCCAGCCCACACACTGCCCTGTGGTTTCCAAGCATGACCAGGGTATGAAGGCCCACACGGAGAGACAGGAGGGTCAGATTTGCCCACCCCATCCTGCGGGCTCCCCGAGCGCAGCAGAGCCCTGGGATCCCAGCGATAAGAGTGGGAACACGGCTGGGTGGACTGGCTGGCTGTCAGGAAACCTTCTGGCTCCTCAAGGATGTGAGGCTGCTCTGTTGTCTACTAAGGAAATGGAAATTTTAGCTTTACTCACAAGGAATTGACTTCATTCAGGGTCTAAGCTCAGAGTCATTCATGATGCTTGAACTGGTACAGCGGCGCCTGGGGCCATGGCAGTGGGCGGGAACCACTGCTGTCAGGGAGGGTGGGGACCGGGGTCAGCTCTGAACAAGGGGGGAGTGGGGACTTAGCCGAAGAGCAGGTGGGGGTCACGGGCAGAAAACTTCCAAGAAGGACCATCACGCTGGAGGGAGTGGGGCTTGGCTGAACCAACCTAACAGGATGCTCGCTGAAGGCAGGCCAGGACATCACTGGGGTGGTGGGGGATGGGATCTCCATCAGCCGTGGAGGGTGCTCAGACTCTGGCGAAGCTGACTCAGCTGGATTCAACAAAGGCCCTGATGATGGCGCCAAGGATGCAAAAGCAACCACCCCCACCCCGGTCACCCTGGTCTCTGGGATGCTGATGGCCAGGTGCTCTGGGCCCAAGGGTCTTTCACCGTCCTTTAAACCCTCTGACTGCAGACTGCCGAGACCACGAGCCACTGCTCTCTGCAGAGGAACAATCCCCAGGTGTACAGGGGCAGAAATGAGAGCAGGAAGGCCCCCCCCCCACCCTTCGTGACCACCTCCAGGCCCCGGAACCCAGCCCAGCCCCCCTGCCTGCCCTCCTGAGGCCCCAATCTGCTCATTTGTACACGACAAATTCGGCAATCAAATAAAATGAGATTTTGAGCCTGGTCAAGTTGTACATGGATATCAAATTTCCCTTGTCCTGTGAACAGCAGAAATGAAATTTCAGCGTGAAGAAGGTCCTCAAGCACCCTGCAAAAATCAATAGGGAGCAAATTACATGAGGAGTAAAGGGCCACAGGCTTTGGCACTTCAAAAGGCCTTTATTTCAAATTAGAGAGTGGCTGTGAATCACTCCAGCTTTCCCTTCATCTTAATGATATCTGTAAGTAAGGGCTTAAGTCTTTCTCATGCTTGAAATTAACTTCATGAGGCTGGAATCCAAGCTGCTTCGCACAGAAGCTGGTGCTGTAACCGAAACGTAATACTGGTTCATCCCCCGATGCAAATATCCTTTATCAAGGCACAGCAGTGACACACATGAGATTGGCATCCTAGTGTTAACACTGGGTTGTGAGTGATTTTCCATGTTGTGACATAGTCTTCCTAGCCACCTTTGGACAAAGGTCTGTCTAGACAAAGCTATGGTTTTTCCAGTAGTCATGTATGGATGTGAGAGCTGGACCATAAAGAAAGCTGAGTGCTGAAGAATTGATGTTTTTGAACTGTGGTGCTGGAGAAGACTCTTGAGAGTCTCTTGGACTGCAAGGGGATCCAACCAGTCCATCCTAAAGGAAATCAGTCCTGAATATTCATTGGAAGGACTGATGCTGAAGCTGAAACTCCAATACTTTGGCCACCTGATGCAAAGATCCGACTCACTGGAAAAGACCCTGATGCTGGGAAAGACTGAAGGCAGGAGGAGAAGGGGGCGGCAGAGGATGAGATGGTTAGATGGCATCCCCAACATGGGTTTGAGCAAGCTCCAGGACTTGGTGATGGACAGGGAGGCCTGGCGTGCTGCAGTCCATGGGGTCACAGAGAGTCGGACACGGCTGAGCAGCTTTCACTTTCAGCTATTGGATGATGTGTTGTGGGCATGCAGTTGTGGCTGACTCTTCGCAACCCTATGCACTGTGGCCCACCAGGCTCCTCAGTCCATAGGATTCTCCAGGCAAGAATACGGCAGTGGGGTAGCCATTCCCTTCTCCAGGGGATCTTCCCAACCCAGGGATCGAACTTATATCTTCTGCATTGCAGGCAGACTCTTTACCATCTGAGCCACCAGGAAAGCCCCTTCATTTTGCCAAATTCATCTCCAAAAAGGCATTGTGAACTCACAGGCCACGGACAAGATGCAAGGTGTATTTCATCTCCCTTATCGACCCACGGTACTGTGATTCATTAGTTTAATAAGGAGGGTCTTATTTCACATGCTTTCCTACCCTAGAGTCTGTTTCTCTAGATGTCTATTTACAAGTGGTATTTCATCTTCTGAGAAGGTGGAATACTTCTGTGAGCAGGGTGTATGTGCTGGTGGGCAGCCACGGCCTTTTTAAATGCAAATACTACCTAGGAGGCTAATATTAGCAAAGCATAAAGTCAAAGAGGAGAATTATGTTTTGTTATAAATGCTCATAAACATTTTTCTAATAACCCATCCCCTGAAGTTTGAGTTACTTTTTATTTATTCTTCACATTTGACATTGTTAGAATTTTCTGTAATGAGCACCAAAAAAAAACAAACACTTTTGAGACTGAGGGGGAGAAAAGAAGGTTGTATTTAGATACTGCTTTTCTCTTTCTGTTCTAATGGATTGATGACCTAAGTGTCTCCAATTTCAGCAGAAGGGGGAACAGATCAGTAGTTCTTTGGTATTAGAGACGGTCTGAGATTCCACGGTTGTTCTCTCTTTACGGGTTGAAAATTCCTGTATCTTCCACTCGTATAATGCCAGGGCACTTCAGAAGCACGGGCTCATCTGCCGATGGCAGGGCTATGACACCACCTGACAACTGGTGAGCTCACTTTGGAAGAAGGCTGGCGCGTGCGTGTGCTTTAACGACCTTCTCATTTCCCAGTTACACCATTGGTTCAACTCTTACGCCAAGTGTTTCTCTATAAAATATCTTGAGAGATTCATGGAAAAGTTCCTCTGCAGACAGAACAGGTTTTCCCCCAAATTCATAAAAACAACTGTGTACTTTTTAAAGCCAGCAGTCCTCAAAAGCTCTCCCAGTGTGGTGAGGAGGAAATGCTACACTTCAGGTCAGAATTTCGAGAAACCTGCTTCATGCTGGGTGTTTTTCTGAAGTCGTTATTCGTAATTTTCAAAGATACTCGAAGCACAATGTTTGTTCTCCCTTTATCTGTCATATAGGTTCAACGGAAGGGTTTATTTGAAGGAATATATGTCTGCTGCCAAACAACAATTCTAACCCCCCTGGCCTGGATCAATAGTCTATTTTCTGAGAGCAACAGTTTTCAAAGAATTCACTCAGGAAGGTTGTTCAATTAAAATGAAGTGATTAAGTTGTGGGTTTTCTTCTCCTCAGTTAGATATATTTCTACTGATCAATTTATTTGACTAAAGGTTCCAAATTAGCTTTTTCTTCCATCAAAAAGAACATTCCAAGCATCAGTGATAAGAGTTAAACTGATTATGCAGTGTGAAACTTCACTCCTAACGTGGTATAATGATTTGTTAACAGGCAAATAATTAAATTTAAACGTGTGTGTGTGTGTGTCTGTGTGTGTGTGTGTCTGTGTGTGTGTGTCCATGTGTGTGTGTGTGTCCGTCACTTCAGTTGCTTAGCTGCTTCAGTCGTTTCTGACTCTTTGCGACTGTACCCCACCAGGCTCCTCTGTGCCTGAGATTCTCCAGGCAAGAATACTTAGGTGGGTTGCCATGCTCTCCTCCAGGGGATCTTCCTGACCCAGGATTGAACCAGAGTCTTCTGCGTCTCCTGCATTGCAGGTGGATTCTTCACTGCCGAGCCACATGGGAAGTCCTTCAGTTCAGTCCAGTTCAGTTCAGTCGCTCAGTCGTGTCCAACTCTGTGACCCCATGAACCGCAGCATGCCAGGCCTCCCTGTCCATCACCAACTCCCGGAGTCTACCCAGACTTGGGAAGTCCTAAACATATCTATGTACACTGACAAAAATTACTTTAGAAAAAGGGAGTTCCCTGGTGGCCCAGGACTCTGTACAGTCACTGCCAGGGCCCAAGTTTGACCCCTGGTCAAGGAAGTGCAGGGCTCCCCGGGAGGTGCAGCAGCAAAGAATCCATCTGCGATGCAAGAGACAGAGGTTCAATCCCTGGGTCTTCCACTGGAGAGAGGATGATAACCCACCCCAGTGTTCTTGCCAGGAGAATCCCATGGACAGAGGAGCCTGGCGGGCTACAGAACATGGGGTCACAAAGAGTCAGACACGACTGAAATGACTGTGCGGGTATGCGTGAAAGGAACTGAGATCCCGTAAACTGTGAGGGGTGGCCAAAAAGAGGAAAAGAAACATAAAAGAGCCGCAAATTTCCTGAAGCAGCTCCTCTCCTGTGTATCCAGCCATCCCGCGTGGTCTGCCAATAACATGAAAACACGGAAATAAGTGCTCGCAATGCTGCAATGTGCCAGGGACTAGGGATAGGAGAATTCCACATAAAAATTTCTCCAAAATTCCTCCACTGCGTGGGCTGTTTTTGACTGTGCTTTGGTTTTCACACCTCACGTATCTACAGCCTTTAATAAGGACATTTAGGAAACATGTGAGTGTGATTAGCAGCTCACCGGGATGTGTGAACTACACTGTCACAATTTACAAACCGTGCGCACAGTTCACCTCGCTTCATCTTCCCACGGCCTCAGAGTCGGGGCGGGACGTCCACGGGCAGCTTGATGCTCACTGTCTGAGATGAGGGTGGGCACCTGGGAGAGCGGCTCCCCTCCCCCGTCAGGACTGGAGGGTGAAACTAGGACCAGGGCTCCCAGCTTCCAGCCCAGAGCCCATCCTGTTGGATTCAGTGGGACGTCAGTCGTGGCAAAAATTCAGTTCCCACCATTCTGGTGGGAAAGTTTATAAACTAAGTCCTCAATGGCAAGCCACTCCAGTACTCTTGCCTAGAAAATCCCATGGACGGAGGAGCCTGGCAGGCTGCAGTCCATGGGGTCGCTACGAGTCAGACATGACTGAGCGACTTCACTTTCACTTTTCACTTTCACACATTGGAGAAGGAAATGGCACCCCACTCCAGTGTTCTTGCCTGGAGAATCCCAGGGACGGGGGAGCCTGGTGGGCTGCCGTCTATGGGGTCACACAGAGTCGGACATGACTGAAGTGACTTAGCAGCAGCAGCAGCTCCAACCAAGTGGCTCTATTAAGACATGCGTATAATTTTATTAACAAGAGGAAATGTGCCAAAACTAGAAAAGGATGGCGGGGGAGCCTGAAGGAAGAACTGGACAGTCTTTCTCGACCAAGTGTCTTGGCAATATCGAAATCTCTCCCTCTTTCCTAAGATACTCAGGAAGTCTGGGTCAGGAAGATCCCTGGAGTGGAAAATGGCAACCGACTCCAGTGTTCTTGCCTGGACAAGTCCATGGACAGAGGAGCCTCCAGTCACAGAGTCAGACACGACGGAGCAACTCAACAACAGCAAAGGCAAACAACAAGGCCGCCTGTGTGAGGGCGTTGCTAAAACAAACTTCCTTTAATCTCGAACAACGCATTCTACCCGTGTCCACATCATAACCCACACCCCTCCCCGTCCCGTGAAGCCCTCTCGGTGTGTCCACAGCCCGACCAACAGTCAGAACCCCAGGGCCTGACTTCCAGGCAGCCACCCTCCCCCGAAAGCAGTATTGATGAGTTTTGCCTTTTATTCAACTTTATATATTGAGCTGGCCAAAAAATTCGTTCTGGTTTTTCATAAGCTGTCATGGAAAATCCCGAACAAACTTTTAGGCCAACCCAACATGTGAAAGTGTTAGTTGCTCTTTGGGACCCCATGGACTGTAGCCTGCCAGGCTCCTCTGTCCACGGGATTGTCTAGGCAAGAATAATGGAGTGGGTGCCATGCTCTCCTCCAGGGGATCTTCCCAACCCAGGGATCGAACCTGGGTCTCCGGCATTCCAGGCAGATTCTTTACCATCTGAGTCACCAGGGAAACTCAACATATATGGAGTCATAAACTCGCATTTCTGTCACAGGTAACAGGTTTTTCCCACATTACACACAGCTGCGCCGCAGGGAAACACCAACACCACGGGACTCTGCCCGGGAGGAGCAGCTGGGCTGTTTCTGGGTCAGGACACTGTGTCTAACGCCTGGCTTTGGGACAGGTGGCTGCCTGTTTGTTCTTGGCAGGCCTCTCGGAGCGGAGCTGCTGGGTCCCAGGGCTGTGACTGGCGGGTTTCCATAGCGGCTGCCCCAGCCCGGTACTGGGAGTTTTCTATTATCTTTCCTATAAGAGGTACATTGACCCTGTTACAGCTGCAGACTTTCACTCCCTGATGACTACTGAGGCCCCACATGTTTTCACGTTTATTGTGCAATTTTGCACCTTCTTGTACAAAGTACACAGGTTCACTGCCTGCTTTCCAGTGGACTGTCTTGTCGTGACTGCTCTGCAGGAGTTGCTTGCTCTGGACGCAAGCCCTTCGGTACGTGCACCCCCTTCCCTCATCCCCGCCGTGCCGTCCCCTCTCTCAGTGTCTCAGTGGAGAGGAGCTCTCAGTTTTGTTGTGCTCCAACATGTTCGTCTCCTCCTTTTCCTGGTTGCTGCTCTTCCTCCTCTGTGTAAACACACATTCTTCTCTGCCATTTCATTTTCTAGAACCTTCGGTTTTACAGTCAGACTTATCATCTATCTGGAATTGGGTTTTGTGTGCAGTGGGACTCAGTGGAGCAGGACACTTTTTATTCATGGATTTTATATTGTCCCAGCCTCAATTAACAAAAAGACCATCCACCTCCCTCTAACCCTGCCCAGCAACTGAAGACACAGCCTTAACAAAAACATGTTAACCTTAAGTATACACAGAAAAAACTCTCAAAGACCCCAAGTTTTCACCTAAGTATCCTTGCAAGTCCTGTTAGGACATGGAAGCAAAAGCCCAAAGATGGAAGAAAAGCTTTGATCTCAATTCTGCCGCTTCATACAAAGGTGTTCATTTCCCTGGCTGGTTAAGTTTAGACAACAGAACATGAGGAAATGATTTTTAAATCATCTCAAAATGAAGAGATTATAATGTCATTTTGTACCACAAGGAACTCCTTGTGTATCTCAAAGTCCATTTCTTAAATTTCATTTAAAAAACATCCCTACTTCATTAACTTCCCAAAAGCTATTCCAAAAAGCCTTGCGTCTCGGGGAGCAGTGACTGGCTGGCTAAGTCAAAGATGATCAGACTTCTGTAGGGCAAGCCTTCCTGGTCTCTGATGCCCTCACATAAAACGTGCATTTCTGAGTGAGAGCCAGACTCCCGTTACTTAAACCACAGGTTCTTTTCTCACCTGCAACATCCAACAGCATCGCCCAGAACAAGCTCAGGAGCCCAGAGAGGAAAATGCTGACCTCTACGGAAAAGGAGACTCTGCATTTCTAATTTTTGAAAGTGACTGAAAGTGTTAGTCACTCACTTGTGACTGACTCTTAGCGACTCCATGGACTCCTCTCTATGGATTTCCCAGGTAAGAATACTGGAACTGATCGTCATTTCCTTCTTCAGGGGATCTTCCTGATCCAGGGATCAAGCCTGGGTCTCCTGTATTGCAGGCGGGTTCCTTACCCTCTGAGCCACCAGGAAAGCCCTTCTATTTTTACATACAGCCCAATATGCTACCCTGTTCCTTTACGTTTAGTGCTTCTGTATGCTCTGTCGGTAACTTTTTCCAGGAAACACAGACAACAGTCCTTGGTGACTCATCACTTTTCACCTTCCCCATCCACTGGCTCACTGAGACTCTGCTATCTTACCGTCAAGGCACGGACTCAGATTTTTGGACTTCCTCCCATCTGATGCTCATTTCTAAGATATGAAGAATTTCAAATATTTCTGAGATGAACATCACACTGAAACTTTCCAAATCACGGCGTACCCTGGCATCACGTTCTCACATGTTTGGTTCTGGGGAAACCTTTGACCCCACCCTTTACGTGCTGTTACGGAGGAGCCACTTTCCATTTCCCTGAAGCCGTGAGGAACAGAGGGCAGGGCAGGGAGGGGGGGCAGTCGGGCCCTGGGTTGGGGGAGGGGAGGAACCAAAAACCCATCAGCTGCCAGGTCCAGCTGGTGGCTCAGCTGGTAAAGAATCCGCCAGCAATGTGGGAGACCTGGGTTCAACCCCTGGGTGAGGAAGAGCCCCTGGAGGAGGGCATGGGAACCCACTCCAGTATTCTTGCCTGGAGAATCCCACAGACAGAGGAGCCTGGCGGGCTGCAGTCCATGGGGCTGCAGTCGGCCACGACTGAGCAACTAAGCACCCAATCCCCCAGAGCATCCTGGCAGCTGCGTGGAGAGAGCTGGTGTAAGGCGTGGCCTGGGGGCAGAGCTGCAGGTGGCCTGGTAGGACCTTTGCCCTCTTAGGGACCAACAACGGGCCTTTCTTCACATCGTCAATCTGGTAACTCACCAGCAGGGGTCAGTCTTGTGCGCCACCCCAGCCACAGCCACTCTGGGCCTTTCTGGAGGCTGTCCTGAGGCTGCACCAGGTCCTGTTCACCGGGTCTCTTAGTCACCACAGCGCCCTCTCCTGCATGCTCAAAGCTGACATTTCACATTCTGAGAAAGCAGCTGCCTCCATGCAGCCTGAATTTTTCACACTGCACAGAGGGATGAGGACAGGGGTTCAGTGTCGCCCACACAGCCTCCTTACCCCTTGACACTGACCTGCGACGGCAGAAAGGCTTGCCTTTGGCACACGTTACCCCAGGCACACTGTGGACTCCCACTCACAGGAGAAGACGCATGTCGGCGGAGGGACTCGAGTCCTCTCCAGCACAACTGGAAGGCAGCAGTTCTTCGGTGCTCAGCCTTCTCTGTGGTCTGACTCTCACATCTGTAGGCTCCTCTCTGTCTTTTCATGGCTGACAGCTCTTTCTATCATCAATCACTCAATAATAATCCATGGGTTTGGATGGGTCACAGTTTATCCAGTCACCTGCTGAAGGACCTTTTGGTTGCTTTCAAATTAAAAAAAAAAAAAAAATTTGGTGTCCTATAGATTTTACCCTTGATGTCCTGAGCTGAGAAGGGCCACAAAAAATACCATTCTTTTCGCCCTATTGACTTGGGTCTGAAGAATCCAGACTCTGGGGCAGTGCCAGCCAGTTTGGGAGCTGTGGGTCCCATGATGCTGGGGCACTTGTGGTGTGGGTGATCTGAAAGGAGATGCGTGTGATGTCTCTGAAAAATACACATCAGAGTCCAAAGACGCCTCGTAAACAAGAATGTGAAGCACCATTAATAGCTTAACACTGATCACCGAGAAAATGACAGCTTTTTAAATAAACTGGATCAAATGAAGTATATTAACACTGTACTGGTTTCTTATTGTTGAAATGTGCCTAGTAGAATAACTTAACTTATCTATGTGGCTCATATTATGTTTGCACTGAGCAGGTCTGCTAGAAAAATTATGCTTGTCTACCATACTCCTTCAAGGGTGTCACTCAACCTGTATTTATTGGGTGCCTGTGAAGAAAGCTGATCGCCGAAGAATTGATACTTTTGAACTGTGGTGCTAGAGAAGACTCTTGAGAGTCCCTTGGACTGCAAGGAGATCCAACCAGTCCATTCTAAAGGAGATCAGTCCTGGGTGTTCACTGGAAGGACTGATGCTAAAGCTGAAACTCCAATACTTTGGCCACCTCATGCGACGAGTTGACTCACTGGAAAAGAGTCTGATGCTGGGAGCGATTGGGGGTGGGAGGAGAAGGGGACGATAGAGAATGAGATGGCTGGATGGCATCACCGACTCGATGGACATGAGTTTGAGTGAACTCCGGGAGTTGATGTTGGGCAGGGAGGCCTGGCGTGCTGTGATTCATGGGGTCGCGGAGAGTCGGACAGGACTGAGCGACTGAACTGGACTGATTGTATGTCGCGCACTGTTCGAATACTTGAGATAAGTTAGTGACTTAAAGAAACAAAGACCCACAACTTCGTGGGTTTGAGCACATTTATGTTTGAATATAACTGAACTCAAGAATGTCAAATCAAGCCCCTTGGACTGCTAGGAGGTCAAACCAGTCCATCCTAAAGGAAATCGACCCTGAATATTCACTGGAAGAACTGATGCTGAAGCTCCAATACTCTGACCACCTGGTGTGTAGAGCAAACTCACTGGAAAAGACCCTGATGCTGGAAAGACTGAGGCAGAAGAAGAGCTGTCGACAGAGGATGAGATGGCTGGGTGGCATCACCGACTCGATGGACGTGAGCTTAAGCAGACTCCGGGAGATGGTGAAGGACAGGGGACCCTGGTGTGCTGCCGCCCACGGGGTCGCAGAGAGTGGGGCATGATTAGTGGCTGAACAACAACAAGGTGGAAGAAGCCAATCTGAAAAGGCTAATGACCGCCTGACTCCAACCACGAGACTTTCCAGAAAAGGCAAAGCTTTGGAGACAGGAGAAGGACCAGCAACTTCCGGGGGTCAAGGCGAGAGAGGAGTGGGCGCGCTGGGGGCCTCCGGGCGAGGGAGGAGCGGGCGCCCGGGGGGCTTCCGGGGCAGCGGAAACACCCTGCGGGACGGTGATGACGGACACGTGCGCGTCGGCTTCGCCACAGCGCAGACCGACACAAGGAGGGAAGCCCTACCGCACACTGCGAACTCCAGTCAGGATAGTAGCAGCACGGCAACCCTGGCTCAGCTGTCACAGAGACACTGCACCACAGGCTGCTAAGAATGCGGGGAACAGTGCAAGGGGGATGGTAATTCGGAAACTACCTCCCAACTCTCCCGTAAACCCGAGAACACTGCCCCGAAAATAGCCAACCGGTTTTTAAAAATGCGTACAGTATGAAGTGGCTACTACAGCTGGTGGACTCACCAGAAGCCATGGGGAAGAAATCATCATTCCATCCTGAACCAAAGGAAAAAAAAGTCCCTCTGTCAAAGCCTCCCTGAGCTGACTCGTGGGCCTAGAAGAACACCGGGTGCCTCGCCGGTGAGGGGTCACCTGGACCAGTGGCGGCTTTTCTTCTGTTCGTCTCCATCACGCGCTGGGTCCCTCCCAGATTACCCTGAATGTATCTGAGAAATGGCTACTTCTCTTGTACACCTTTAAGCAAGAGGTAGCAGGCTGCCAGGCTGACAAAAGCTCTGCAGAGTTTGCCAGCATCCCCAGGGTGGAGCCTTCCCAAACCAGGCTGAGAAGACCTGAAGATACACCTACTCTTTCACCGTTGTTTTCCTGCTGTGTTTTTTTTTTTTAACTGGTAAAACATATAACCATTGAAACCATTTTAAAGTGTTCAGCGCAGTGGTGTTAAGTACTTTCACCTTGCACAGCATTAAGTACGCTGTGCAACCATCGCCACCATCCACTCCCAGAATGCTGTCATCACCCCCACCTGAAACTCTAACACCAAGTTCACATGAAGTCTTCACGACCCTCTCCCCCAGGCCCCCAGGCATCCCTGCTCGACTTCGCGTCTATGGATCTGACTGCTCCAGGGACCTCAGGGAAATGAGATCATGCAGTATCTGTCCCTTTGTGACTGGCTTTTCACTTAGCACGGCATCTTCAAGGTTCCTCTGTGTCACAGCACGTGTCAAATCTGCCCGTTTTCGACTGCACCTGCGACATGTGGGATCTTAGTTCCTCAGCGAGGGATCAAACCCAGGGCCCTACAGTGGAAGCTCCGAGCCTTAACCACTGAGCCACCAGGGAGGTCCCAGCATTTGCTTCCTTTTCAAGGTTGAATACTACTCCACCATGTGGGCGGACCGCATCTCATTTCTGCATCCGTCTCTTGATGGACACGTGGGCTGCTCCCACCTCGTGTCTGTTGTCACGGATGCTGCCAAGAACACGGGTGCGCAAACATCTTTTCAAGACCCCGGTTCTCTTCTTTTTAGTTTTGCAAAATAAACATCAGTTTATCCACACATTTGCATTATTTCTTTCTAGATTCCCTGTAATATTTCTCCTCTGTCGTACTCCACTCAGTATGATTCTCTTCTTTCGGCTGTACACTCAGACATGGAGCTGCCGGCTCACACACCTTGTTTTTGAGAGAGGCATCGTCCCTGGGTGTGGAAATGGCACACCCTGAATGATACTCTAAAGTCAAGGATTCCCTCTCTTCTGATTAGAGAACGTACATTCTCGGTCACACAATTGAAGCTGTTACCCTGCCTCAAGGGCAACACGCGGCCCCCTCCTCTGCCTGTTGCAGTGTGATGTTTACAACTCAAAGCAGCATTGAGCTCTTTGAGTTCAGCCGACACACCAACAAGGAAGCCAGATTTCTGCATTAAAACAGGCTAATGAATTCTGTACTCAAGAGTTTACACGCCGACTCCGTTGGTAAACATGAGATCTCTTGACTGAATTAAAAAGCATGTGAAAATGCTCTTTTGTGAACATCTACCCTGCTCCTGCTCCATCAGACTAATCTCACCGGACTAACTGCACGGGCTTCGGAACCATTTAAAATGATGCGTTTTGAGGGAGACAGTAGCTCTCCACAGGCCCACTTCTCAGGCAGTTGCCTTGTTAGTATTTTGAACCCAGCAGGCTTTGGCTGAATCCACAGTTCCTTTTTTTAAAAAAACTTCTGGCTGTGCTGGGTCTTCACTGGTGCATGCAGGCTTTCTGCACTGCGGCGAGTGGGGGATGCTCCCCAGCTGTGGGCGGGCCTCTCCCAGTGGAGGCTTCTCTGGCTGCAGAGCACAGGCTTGAGGGCTGGGACTTCAGCAGGTGTGGCTCCCGGGCTCAGCTGCCCCACAGAAAGTGGGATCCTCCTGGACCAGGGACTGAACCCAGGCCCCCTGCACTGGCAGCCCGATTTTTAACTGCTTGACCACTCGGAAAAGTCCTGAATCTATATTTCAATGAGATAACCTGCAGGGAAGATCTGAAAGGGGTGGAGCTGAGCAGAGGCGAAGGCAGAACCCTGTCGGGTGATAGCTGACAATCTCTGCAGGCCTATGACGGACCCCCCTGAAGGCCCGGGCCACCCGGCCCCCAAACCCGCCTCCTGTCAGGCCCCAGTTTCTCAGCCAACCTGCCCAGCAGAATTACCTACGTGCTTTGAAAGCCTCCAAGGCCTGGCACCAACCCAGACCACATGAAAGAAAGGTGGGCCCGGCATATTTTTAAATCCTACAAAGTGATTTGAACGTACAGCCTAAACGTAAAAACCAGAGCTGGGAGGAGGTTTGGACTTCCTCTGAATGGGGGTACACAGCCTGCAAACCACTGTTCTGTACAGCATCTCCTCGGACTCAGCATTTCCACGCAGCAGATGGACTCATGCTGTTGCTCCTATTTCACAGATGCGTAAACAAGGATTCTGGGAGGCCAGGTGACATGCCCAGGGTCTCACAGGGCACTCGAGGTTGCAAACCCCCAGCCCAGGTCTCCCCACTGCACTGAGCTGCTTCACAACTTGAGGAAGCTTCTGTAAACACCAAATATGCCTCAAAAAAAAAAAAAAAAAAGAATACCCTGATGGACCTGAAACACAGACAACCTTTTATATTTCTCTGAGCCTGATGAGCAGTGACTATGGAAAGTTCCCAACGTTTCACAGAAACGGCATCAATTTCCGCTTGGATTTTACATTTTAAATTGCATTCTCATTTGCTCATTTTCTTGATTTCCTCCGAGCCCAGCCAAGGCCTCCTGACCCTTTCTCTACATCCTGGATTTAATACCACGCACCTCTCCTGGACATTGAAAACGCGCATGCCGGCCTCGTGTCTCCGGAGGCAGAATCAGCCCTGCAAGCGCCTGCCTTCCGGCTCTTCAAGCACAAATGACCGATTTGCTGTGTTTGGGGGCACATCCTCCTCGAAGAACAGCCAACGCTTTAAATTAAACCTTCCCTCCCGATTTGAACGGGGGTCATCCACTGTGACATCCCTTCCGCCCTCCGTCAGAGCCGCCAGCTCTGCACCCCTGGGCTCCTCAGACCATCCTATAGTCCAGGGATTATTAAAAAGTAGGGGAATGACACTGAGAAACGCTGTCCACAGTGAATCCCCAAATCTCTCTGCCCTGGCGGCCAGGACTCATTAGACCTGAAGCTGCTTGTCTTCTCACCGAGAGACCGGAGCCCAATTACCGCGCCCGCGCTCAGGGGAATGAGCCGGGTTCCACCAACATTTCACTTTTAAGCTGTTTACTTGAAACAGTCCTGGGGTTCTAACTGGCTTAATCCTTAATTAAATTAATTCCGAAAGGATTTTTAATATATTAGATGCGAGAAGGAGTTATTTCCAAAAACATCAACAGAATATTCTCAGGAAAAGAAGGTAAGGGCACTTCTGCCCAGGGCTTCTCTGCAGCTGTGCCCACATCTGCCCGTGGGTCTGGGCTGAATCACCCCCCTCCTCTCTGAACTCAGCATCCTTGGCTCTAAGGCGGGGCTGCTGAGGATCCACCCCCACAGACAGTCTGAATCCAGGGCTCCCTCGCCCAAGGCTTCCAGTACAATAGCTGTAACCGGTTGAGAGGTGAGGGTCCACAAGCTGGTCCCCCAGAACCCAGAGGGATGGCATGGTTCAAGGGTGAGGTTAAGAGGGCAGGGAGCCGCTCCAGCACCGAGTCCATCCGGATGCCCGGCTTCCCAGCGCTGCCCCACTGATCATCTGCAGGGACCCGTCCACCTGCCTCTAGTAAGAAGCTTTGCACACAGACTGAGAGTGGATCCAGCTGGAGCCCCCCCGTCATGACCCCCAAGGGGCCACCTGGGACTCTGCTGCCACTGCCGGGGGCCTTTACCCTCACCGTACCCCAAGCGACTGCTCTTCTCACGCCCCACCCCCACCCGCACCCCCCAGCGGGAATGAAGGCCCAACCCCAGCAGAGCTGTGCCCCCACCCAGGACGAGGGCCCGCGTGCCTCCGCTAGTGCATGTGGCACGGCCCCCCTCGGCGCGTCTGCGTGCAGACGTCTTCACTGTCCTCTCACCGCCGGGCCAGTCATACCCAAGCCTTTGGCACCAGGGCCCGGTGGTGTGGACGACAACCCTTCCACAGACAGTGGGCGTGGAGGGGGTTTTGGGGTGGCTCAAGCATATTACCTTCTGTCATTGCTACATCTGCTCCACCTCAGACCGTCAGACCTTAGATCCCGGAGACTGGGGACGCTGACCTGGACCGTGGCCTCAGGAAGGGAATGTTCATGTCCTTCACCATCTTCATGGCGCCCGACGCGCAGCTGCTGTCAGATAAAACACCCAGGGCCTGAACACAGCGCCAACCAAACCCACAACCATGCGCCTGGGCTCTGAAGCCAGTGGGGAGGGCTCTGCCGTGTTCCCGGGGACGCTGGGTGCTCAGCTGTCCTGGGCAAGGGCTGCAAAGTCCCTGAACGTCTCAGGGTCCGGCAGTTGCGGGCTTCATGCAGAGTCGGTAGCTGCACCCTGAGGCCCTGGACACTGGCGGACACGCGTGCCCGCGAGGCACTCAGACCTCACGGGGCTGGTGGCCTCTCCTGCTCAGATGGGCCATGGGATCCCATCCTTCTGACTGCGAGTGAGAAAGATAAAACACCCACGAAACGCAGCTGGTGGGATGGTAGGAACAATGGAGTGACATGGTCAGGCGTGTCATTGGCGCACAAACCAGCATCCAGACTGTGCTGTTTTTTCTGGCCGAAAAAGAATCCCGAGCACTAAGATCCCGAGCACTCAGGATCTTAGTTCCCTGACCAGGGATCGAACCTGTGCCCCCTGCACTGGGAGCGCAGAGTCTGACAATGTGTTGGGTTCCAAGGTGCAGCAGAGAGGATCAGCCGTACGTATACATACATTCCCAGAGAAAGGCAAGGCCAAAGGATGCTCAAACTACCGCATAACTGTACTCATCTCACAGGCTAGCAAAGTACTGCTCAAAATTCTCCAAGCCAGGCTTCAACAGTACGTGAACCGTGAACTTCCAGATGTTCAGGCTGGATTTAGAAAAGGCAGAGGAACCAGAGATCAAATTGCCAACATCCATTGGATCATCAAAAAAGCTAGAAAGTTCCAGAAAAACTACTGCTTTATTGACTATGCCAAAGCCTTTGACTGTGTGGACCACAACACACTCTGGAAAATTCATAAAGAGATGGGAATACTGAACCACCTGACCTGCCTCTTGAGAAATCTGAATGCAGGTCAGGAAGCAAGTTACAACTGGAAATGGAACAGACTAGTTCCAAATCAGGAAAGGAGTACGTCAAGGCTGTATATCGTCACCCTGCTTATTTAACTTATATGCAGAGTACATCATGAAAAACACTGGGCTGGATGAAGCACAAGCTGGAATCAAGATTGCTGGGAGAAATGTCAATAACCTCAGATATGCAGATGACACCACCCTTATGGCAGAAATCAAAGAAGAGCCTCTTTTTTCTCCTTGATAAAGAGCCTCTTGAAAGTGAAAGAGGAGAGTGAAAAAGTTGGCTTAAAACTCAACATTCAGAAAACTAAGATCATGGCATCCGGTCCCGTCACTTCATGGGAAATAGATGGAGAAACAGTGGAAACAGTGACAGACTTTAATTTTTTGGGCTCCAAAATCACTGCCGATGCTGATTGCAGCCATGAGATTAAAAGACGCTTACTCCTTGGAAGGAAAGTTATGACCAACCTAGATAGCATATTAAAAAGCATAGACATGACTTTGCCAACAAAGGTCTGTCTAGTCAAGACTATGGTTTTTTCAGTAGTCATGTATGGATGTGAGAGTTGGAATACAAAGAAAGCTGAGAGCCGAAGAATTGATGCTTTTGAACTGTGGTGCTGGAGAAGACTCTTGAGAGTCCCTTGGACTGCAAGGAGATCCAACCAGTCCATCCTAAAGGAGATCAGTCCTGAATATTCATTGGAAGGACTGATGTTGAAGCTGAAACTCCAATACTTTGGCCACCTGATGCGAACAGCTGTCTCATTTGAAAAGGCCCTGATGCTGGGAAAGATTGAAGACAGGAGGAGAAGGAGATGACAGAGGATGAGATGGCTGGATGGCATCACCAACTCGATGGACATGAGTTTGGGTGAACTCTGGGAGTTGGTGATGGACAGGGAGGCCTGGCGTGCTGCAGTCCAAGGGGTCGCAAAGAGTCGGACACGACTGAGCGACTGAACTGAACTGATACATATATATCCTCTACTTTTGCTGTGTTAGTTTTTAGTGCACAGCAGAATGAATCAGCCACACGCATACATACATACCCTCTACTTTTGAATTCCATCCCACTGAGGTCACCACAGAGTACTGAGTGGAGTGTCCCGTGCTACCCAGTAGTTTGTCGTTGGTAATGTGTCTTAGGCACAGTATCACAGGTGTGTCAATCCCCACCTCCCAATTCTCCCCTCCACCCCTTCCCCAGGAATGAGGAGTTGTGACCACGGGACCACCAGGGAAGTCCCCAGACCGGCCTCTTACGGCATCTGTTTGAACATGAACTCAAATGCTGTTCCTTGGCTAACTCTCACCTCACAGGCCTGCAAAAAATCTACCGAGGTGGGTCTCCCTCCATTCATTAGGGAAAGCAGTGGAAAAACACTAGGAAAAAAATTCTCCACATTCTGACAGTATGGGGAGAAACACCACTGTGTCTGCTGAAGAACTCTGCGGGCTCTGCTACAAAAGACCCCAAAAGAGACACTGGCCCTTTGTTAAAACTGTTCAGAAAATCACCAGCCCAGTGTAAAACAGCAGCTACGCTTCAGTGCCTGAGAGAGCAGTTACTTCTACAATTATACTGAAATTGTGCATTTGAAAATCCTCACGCACCCCTCTCACTTTTAAGGCTTAAAAAAATCCATTAGACCAGGTACATCACTCGACTTTTTGTTTTTTTGTGTGTCGGAGTTTGCACCCATTTCAAAGAGTAATTGCAGGACCATCAGTGAGCTCTGAAGTGCCAAGCAGTGACTGGCACTTCTAAGTAGAGTGTATGAATAAAATATATTACTAATAAGTTTAGAATTGCAATTTGTACCAAGTTGTCTGTCTTTATGCAACTTGCTTCACAGAGAGGAATCTCTGAATAATTCATTATGTCCTCACCCAAGTCTCTTGAAAAATATTGGAAATCCTGTAGATAATATTCTACCCCTTCCCCGGTAGCTCAGATGTTAAAGAATCTGCCCACAATGCAGGAAACCCAGGTTGGATCCCTGGGCTGGAAAGATCCCCTGAAGGAAGGAATGGCAACCCACTCCAGTTTCTTGCCTGGGGAATCTCATGGACAGAGAAGCCTGATGGGCCACAATCCATGGGGCTGCGGAGAGTCGGACACGGCTGAGTGACTGACGCTGAGTTCTCCCCAGCCAGAGTGGGGAGGAAGCCACTCAGCTGTGTGTCCCTGGAGACCAGAGGCTGACAACCTTGTGAGACGACTGAGTCCAGCTTCCAGGCTGCTGGCAGTTCTGGTCCTATGGTCAGTCAGACTGGTCTCCGAGTCCCCACCCTGCTCACATGTGGTCCCTCCCTAGGGAGCAACCAGGCAGATCCTGTCCACACCCATCACCGCTCAAATGTCTGAAGAGAGTTCTGGGGCATCCCAGGTGGCGCCAGTGGTAAAGAATCCGCCATAGGAGGCGCAAGAGACACACAGGTCTGACCCCTGTGTCAGGAAGATCCCTGGAGCAGGCAACGGCAGTCTGCTCCAGTATTGTTGCCTGGAAAATTCCCTGGACAGAGGAGCCTGGTGGGCCCCAGTCCACGGGGTCACAAAGAGTCAGACACGACTGAGCACACGCACACAAAGACAGCTTTGAGATCTTCACACCCTCTTCCCTGGGTTAAATATTTCCATTTCTGTGGCTCCAGGAGTTGACTCTTCAACCATCTCTTTAAATAATGTATTATGGGCTAAAATGCAACCGGATAGCTTCTGCCACCCAACACCCACGAACACTGTCGCCTTGACTTTACAAAAATAATTTAAGGGATCCTCCCCAGACCTCGGCGCACAGATGTTAAACTCACTGAACATGGCTCCGGGTGCATATGTGTATTTAATCAGTGTTTTCTGGTGATAAAAACTAAATCTTGAATTTTTAAAGGGCCTTCAGACTCAAATGTGTTCAAAACGGAATGCTTCCAGGCAGTAAACAGAAACTCACCTGAAGGTGGCCTTGGAGCCACAGCCCAGCCCCAAAGCAGGCCTCGCCTTGGACGGCTGGCCCGGGCGGAGCTGAGCTGAGCTGGACAAGTGCCTGCCTTCTCACTGAACGTTTTCTTTTAGGAGAAACTGGTGGAGAACTGAAAATTCATTTGGCAAAATGAACGGGAAGGTTCTGTATTTAACGACAGGAACAAAAAAATTATTAGTAGCATTCACTGCCAAGGTCTGATAAATGAAATACTTGAAGAATTCTTCTTGGATTTCACATATTTTTTTAAACTTAAATAGCATCTGGAGGGGGACACCCTTCCCCTGCTGCTGCTGCTAAGTCACTTCAGTCGTGTCCAACTCTGTGTGACCCCATAGATGGAAGCCCACCAGGCTCCCCCTTCCCCTAAGGAGAGTCTAAAATCACTGGGCTTGGGTTTTTCCGTAAGATGTCTTGGGGAGACCCAGTCAAGCACGCTCTCCCTAGCTCCCTCCCGAGGCTGCCGCATCCACTCACGCCTCCCTTGCACTCTGGACCCCTTGGCTCCCCAGCCGTCTGAACTCCATCCAAGGCCCAATGCTCAGCACTCCGACCTGCAGGGTGCTGTTCCAGGTCAGCACCGTCTGGGTCTCCAGCAGCACAAGCTCCACTGCGTGCGTACTTCAGCTGGCTCTGAATTATGCTAAGAAGGACCACGCCTTTCACTTGGTGGCATCACCTCCGGCCCGAGCCCAGTGTCTGATGGAGGAAAGGGTTCGCTTCCAGGCTGCTTCACGCCCATGGCTGTCAATGGGAGGACCTGGGGCCTCACCAGGAGACCCCTTGCTGGCCTCCTGAATGTCCCCCCAGCAGCAAGTGATCTCAGAGCGAGGAGGTGGCCACATGCCTCTGACAGCTCCTCTCAGAAGCCACGCCATCATGGCCGATATGTCCCACTGATCACGGGCACGTCGCTGAGCTCAGTTCACACTGAAGGGGTGGGAACTAAGCCCCACCTCTTGATGGCAGGACAGTAAAGAGCTTATGAAAATACTGCTAAACCAAGAGGGGAGCCCAGGCGACACACAGAGGAAGGGGAGCCAGGACGCGACGACTGAGGACTGCCACCCGCCACCAGTGCTGCCCGCATACTTCACGGCTTTTTCTCAGACAACAATTCTCTGCCGGAACCACATCTGAGGGGAGAGTAGTTCATGATTTAAAATCATTCATCAGATTTTTATGGAACTGGGGCTTTTTCTATAGCTCTCTATATTCAGACATCCCACTAAAAAGGCCCACCTGGGATCAGAGGCCTGAGGGACACTTTTATTCTGGCCGGTGACGGGCAGCCTCCAACCCAGCCCCGGGGAGCTCCCCGTTCGAGGGTGAGCGGGGCTGGGCTGAGTGATGGTTTCTCGTTAGTGGAACGCGGCGAAGTGTTGGGCTGTCGCCTCTGAGACCGGCTTACAGAAGACGGACCGAAATCTTGCTGGCGTTTCCTGCTCTCCAAGGCATTTCTCTCCTGACACGGCACGATTTAGGGAAACAAGGGAGAAGCCCCGAGCTTCTCAGTCCAACAGCCGTGAGAAGCAACCCTGCCAGCAGTCACGTGAGCCAGCGTGGACTCAGATCCTCACTCAGTCAAGCTCTGGGATGAGGAGACCCCAGCCGACTCTGGAACCATGGTCCTTGAGAGACCCTGAGTCCAGGCACCTGCCCAGTTACGTTATCATTGGACTCCTGGCCTGTGAAACCCTGAGGTCACACACACTGTTACTTGAAGCCACTAAGCCTTGGGGTGACTTGTTAGGCAGCAAAGATGACTAATACATTCAGTGTTAACACAAATCTACAGCATTTGGCATTTAAAGAACCCCATGGCCCAGGTTATTACAATTTTTTAACTCCTATATACTTTTCAGAACTCATCACACTTTACACTTAAGGTCTGTGCATTTTATAACATGGAAGATACATTTCAATAAAGGAAAAAAGGAAAAAATTCTGAGGGTACAGTTTTGATCCCGTCAGGGAACCAAGATCTTACTTGCTACAGACTGTGAGCAAAAAATAAATAAAAATTGATGCAAAGAAAAAAAATCCATGGCGAACAACAAAGACGAAACAAAACAAAGCTGTCTGCGCTTTGCGAGAGGGGCTGATGTCCGCGGCCCTCTGCCTGCACCGTGCGGGCTGACAAGGGCTGAGGGCCCCACCCACCCACCGCACGAACCTCTCCCTCCTCCTTTTTCTGTTCCTAGAGGCTTCCTTAGGCCGTGATGGAATTTTCAACTGTCAGGAGAATCAACAGTCTACATCCAAGCCTCCGAGGAGACTCTCAGTTCAGGACCAGATGGTGGTCTCAGGCCACAGTTTCACCCCGTGATCTCCTCTTCCCTCTTGGCTGCCACTCTCCCCAGGAAGAAAGGGCAGAAGCCCAGTGCAGGTCAGAAGCCTGCATCCAAGATGCTGAAAAATACACTGAAGGAAAGCTGGGGTAACCTTCCTCGCTGTTCCAGTGGAGACCTGAGGTCCAAAGAGTCTTTCTAAGGAGAAACGTGGAAGGGGTTCCAGAGGAGTTTAATTCAGGGAGAGGATGGTGGTGGGTCAGGAGGGGGGTTCACTGCCATGAACGTCTTTCCTTCTGGATTTCACAACCCCCTTTGGCTTTTTGTTTGTGCTCAGAATGAATTCTATCAGTATCGCCACCAAGAAGGAGCAGACCCTGCTCACTGCCCGTGAGAGGTGGGGGGGAAATGGCAACATAGGAGACAGTCAAGTATTTCTTTCTTGGAGTTAAGCAACAAAACTCTGGAGTGGAGAGTCTGCATCTCTCTCTCATTGGCAGTGGTCTGCATTCCTGCCACTTGAGATAATTTGGGTCAGAACCACCACCAGAGGAGCCCGCACGAACACTGCGCCTCAATTTGTACGACATCTGTGGCTTCTGCTCCCTTCCTGGTTAAAAGCGGATTGCTGTTGCTGTTCAGTCGCTCAGTCGTGTCCGACTCTTTGCGACCCCATGGACCGCAGCACGCCAGGCCTCCCTGTCCGTCACGTCTCCCAGAGCTCGCTCAGACTCACACCCAGTGTGCTGATGACGCCGTCCAGCCACCTCGCCCTCCGTCACCTGCTCTCCCCCTGCCTTCACTCTTCCCCAGCATCGGGGACTTTCCAGTGAGCAATCAGTTGGTACCTGTGAATCGTGGTAAGGAAGCTCCCTCCCCCAGCTACATTTCACATAAATATCTTCCGCTTCAGTCACCAAAGACATCTGCCATCACAGGAAAGAAGCAGCTGACTGTTCAAGAGGCAAAGTTTGATACGTCAGGAAAAGTCAACTATCCCGGGAAGCTGCAAACTCAACTACACTGTGTTAAATATTTTACTGACTATAAAAAAGAGCAGGAATTATGCAAGTGTGCCGCTTCAGAAAGCACATGAAAATAACAGTCTAATTCAACTTTAATTGGAGGCCTGGACATGAAACAATAATCGACTCTTTAGCTGTAACTCCAAGGTATTATATCTCATAAATATCACATTTTCCAAGTACCATAATTTATTTGAAAAGGTCTCATTGACTCATCAAATTCTGTCTTTAAAATGCTACCCCCATCCTGAGAAAATTAGATGCACACTCTAGAATGAAATGGCCTGCCAGATAAAATGTAATTTTAATTTGAGAAAACAAAAATGTATGTTAATCAGTACTTTGTCATTTAATAGCATGATGGTATTTTTTTCAAGGCAAACAAACACCACACTTAACACACAACAGCAGGTGAGGATCAGTTCTCTGCAGTCTGTTCCCACTTATTTTTCCAGCTTTCATTTCTGACCATAGGCCTCTTCAGGGGAATCCCATTCAGCTTTCGGTTTCTGAATAGTCTCCGAAATTTCTAAGGCAGTGCTCTGCCAGGTGGCTCAGTGGGTAAAGAATCTGCTTGCAATGCAGAAGCGGCAGGAGACCCGAGTTTGGTCCAATCCCTGGGTTGGGAAGATCCCCTGGAGAAGGGAATGACAACCCACTCCAGTGTTCTTGCCTTGAGAACCCCATGGACGGAGGAGTCTGGCGGGCCCCAGTCCATGGGGACACAGTGTTGGACACGACTGAGCACGCAAGCACGCTGTGCTGTGAGTGCTCCGCCCTGCCCCCTGGGAGTTTAACTGGAGCATTTTCCCAAGAAGCTGCCTTTGGGCATAAATAACCCCCTGCTCTCCCCTTCACGTGCTCAGTACTGTTCATCGGGGATTTCCACGTTCTGGCTTTATTACTGGCCTGCCTGAGGTCTACCAGTTGTCCATTTCTCATCCACACACACAAAACTCTCAGGCCAAGGACCATCCGTGGATGCCCATAGGAACTGGCACCGAACTCCTGCCAGTCTGATGCTGACATCTGTGACCTCAGTAAACTGACCGCAAAGTACAGTGTGGAAATCCCAGGCAGACGAAGAGAGAAACAAAAGAGCCCATTTTCATGCTGACCCAGAACACTCTCATAATCTCTCTGCGATTTTAAGGTCAGGGGAAAAAAAAAAAGTTTGGCTCAGTCCTGTGCCATGCTCAGCCGTGTCTGACTCTTTGCAACCCCATGGGCTGCAGCCCTCCAGGCTTCTCTGTCCGTGGGATTTCCCAGGCAAGAGTACTGGAGTGGGTTGCCATGCCTTCTTCTAGGGGATCTTCTGATCCAGGGATCAAACCCAGGTTTCTCATGTCTCCCTCATTGGCAGGTGGGTTCTTTAACATAAGGCCACCTAGGAAGTTCTTTGGATGGTCCACTCTGCTTAACATCTTTAAACATTAACATGTAAGTTTTAAAAGCATGAAATAACTTTCCCCTCTGTGTCTTCATACAGTCCCCAAAAATACCTGCAGCAAGAGTTGAAGGCCCCTGTCAATGCCTGACACTGAACTCCCCGCATGGGGCTCCACGTGGCTGGTTATCAGCCTCACGCAGAACAAATGTGGTCAAACTATCTGTATAAATCTGCTGTGTGACCCAACAATGTGTCCAAGGCTCATGCGGACTTAGGACGCTGACATTTAATTGATAACTGAGAAGCACACGCAGATGGGAATCTTAAGGCTCAAAAAGAATCATCCGTTCAGTTCAGTCGCTCAGTCATGTCTGACTCTTTGTGACCCCATGAACTGCAGCACACCAGGCCTCCCTGTCCATCACCAACTCTTGCAGTCCACCCAAACCCATGTCCATTGAGTCAGTGATGCGATCCAACCATCTCATCCTCTGTCGCCCCCTTCTCCTCCTGCCTTCAATCTTTCCGAGCATCAGGGTTTTTTCAAATGAGTCAGCTCTTCTCATCAGGTGGCCAAAGTATTGAAGTTTCAGCTTCAACATCAGTCTTTCCAATGAACCCAGGACTGATCATAAACCACATGATTATACATCTCTGTGACCCCGCAAAACAGCAGACATGGTACGAAGGGGTGATGTTCTCACTTGACTTTCAGCATAACTGCTTCCCTCCTTGTGTGGCTCTTGTCTGCCACAGGCTCGCGGGGACCCACAGGGCTGAGGGCCAAGTGGTGGTGGGAAGGAGCCCTGCTTTGCGTAGGAACTCCAGCCTCAGGAGCGCAGCGGCTTCTGAGCCTGCCTCTGTTTGGAGGGTGGGGACGACCTTTCCTCCCACATCCAAGTCCAGGAGGAAAACTGCCTTGGATTCCCAGTTAACTGCTCTTTGTCTGTTGCAGAAATTAATTTAAGCCACAGAGTGGGGGTAGGGGTGGGGAGTGGTGGGGGGGACTTATGAGGGAGCTGAGCCTCCAGAATCCTTTGGTTTCCTTGACTGTGTGGAGGGTCACCAGTGCTTTTTCAGAACCGGGGAGACAGAAGCCCCACCGGATCGGTGGCGGAGGGTTGGCAGAAGCACTGTGTCTTCTCACTGAACTGTCATATGCGCTTGACTCTGGCTTATCTCTGCAAAGACAGCAACGGCAGATTAAAATCTGCTTAAAAAAAATAAACCTCACTTTCACATCTTGGTTCATTGAACCTTATCAGAGCTGTTGCAAGGAGCAAGCCAGGCCTCTATGAGAGTCAGTTGAGAACTTTGCCTTCCCTGTGACAAGATTCCCTGCCCAGCCCTGTGATGGTCAGAGGACACACGCGCACACACGCACGCACACGTACAGACACGCGAGGCTCAACAAGAAACAGCCACTTCCTACCTCTGTGGAGTTTTCCTAAACTGGTCTTATCTGGCTATTCATCTCGGGATGGGGGCAGGGGAGCGGAGGCTCAGAGATGGACAAGGGTGCACACGTGTGAGCATCAGACACTGCGCTCGTGACTGCCACAGCGGTCCCTGCACTGGTCCAGGGCCTCATCTTCATCTCCAGGAGGAGGCCTGCCACTCCTCCCTTCCAGACGGAGAGGAGAAGATGCAGTCTGACGGAGGCAGGCCCGAGGCGACTCGACAGCCTGAGTTCTCTCTCTGTCAGCCGGCTTCCCTGCCACCCCAGCTGTCCGAGCAAAGTGCTGGAGCCCCCAGGTCTGCAAGACCCACTCCCCCAATAAAGGACCCGCCGGACTCTGCCTCTCTCCGAAGCCCCCACCCAGCAGCTCCCAACCCGTAGCTCTGGGCTAGTCCTGAGCCAAGCCCTGCTCCAGGCAGACAGCATCTTCAGTCTGTAACTTACTCATCCCTCCCAGGCCCCCCAGGAGGCAGAACCAGCACACCCTGTCCTCCCAGCTGCCCCCTCCCACCCCCTCACCACGTCGGGGCTCCTGACTCGGGCTGAATGTCACCCTTTGTCTCAGAAGCCCTGGGCTGGCTCTGACGGCTGGAAAGCCTGAACAACAGTGATGAATCAGAGGCTTTATTTTTGAGGTTTCCTCCAAGCTGCCTCTTCATCGGCTCTTAAATAGCAGCATTCAAGCTGCAGAAGTTTGCTGGCCTGGGGCAGCTAGTGGGGAGAACTTGGCCTTTCCTGGCTGAGGCTCTCCGAGACCCGGACAGGGGCAGATATGTTTAACCTGATTTTAAAAAATTATTTTCACATCCCTCAGGTTGCATGAGCAATGCTGGACTCCTATTTCCAAGGGGGCGACCTTTTCTAAAACTGTGTTATGCTTTTCACTCTCCTCTAATGGCGTGACTGAAGACCACACGTTACATCTGTTTGGTGCATCTGAGTGAGCTGGTGGCCCCAGGACAGGGGGACCTCTCTGAACTAAAGAATCATCCAAGGGTATGAGGCTGATGGAAAGCCCTCATGGAAGGTGAGCCATTCTTACTGAGATTAAAACCTTAAACTCAATTACACAGTTATCAGGCTTGAGAAGGGGAAATGTAGGAATAATTTGCAAATTAAATATTCAGCCTTTCCTGCTGTGCCATTTGACTGTTACTCACAGGACAGAAAGATATTCTCCACTTCCAGCAATTATTTATACACACACGGCCCACGCCCCACACCCCACACCCAGCCTGATGCTCTGAAGAGAGCAAAGGAGATTTTTAAAAGAAGGCAGAGAGCGTTAAGGGAAAAAACCAAAAGCCAACAGTGAAACTCTGAGGATGCTGGGTGGAAATACCATGATGTCAAAACACAAAACTGCCTCCAGTAAAAATTATTTTAGCACATTTACCTGTGTGTGGATCAGCCGAGTGTTGAGGAGACCAGGAGCGGGTGGGCTTGTTGTGGTCCTTGGACGATAAGGATAAAGTCTAATCTCTGATGGGTTGGGTCTGCATCAAGGCCTCGGACTCGGGACCCAGCATGAGAACACTGGGGGCAGAAACGGCTGCCCTGCTCCCCCAGACCTGGCCTCCTGGGGTCCCTCACGCACACCACCCCATCCAATAATTTGCTAACTTGAATGCTTTCTGGCAAAATGGAGAATTCTTCTTTGCTGGCGTTTCCATCCCAACCTATGGAAGGTCATGCTCAAGCCCCAAATGTCAATTACCGTTACTGAACCAGAAAGTACTGCCAACAAGGACGAGACTGAACAATAAAAATAATCGCGGCCACTTACTGTCTTGCTGGACCGTCTACCAGATGCTTCGGGCCTTTTTGTTACTTAACTTCAGCCGTGCCCGACTCTTTGTGACCCCAGGGCTGTAGCCTACCAGCCTCCTCTGTCCATGGGATTCCCCAAGCAGGAATACTAGACTGGGTCGCCACTTCCTCCTCCAGGGGATCTTGCAATCCAGGGATCGAACCCTCCCAGTTCCCTCTCAACTCCTCCGAGGTAATAGGCATTTCTTGACTCTTTTCCCATCCACAAGATCAGGGTGAAAACAGGCAACCTTGTCTGAGTCACAGGGAAATGGGAGGCAAAAACTAGGAGTGTACACCCCACAGAGAAGGGCGAGCACTGAACTGATGGTTTCAAACTGCGGTGCTGGAGAAGACTCTTCAAAGTCCCCTGGACAGCAAGGAGACCAAACCAGTCAACCCTAAAGGAAGTCAACCCTGAATATTCATTGGAAGGATTGATGGTGAAGCTCCAATACTTTGGCCACCTGATGAGAAGAGCCAACTCATTAGAAAAGACCCTGATGCTGGGAAAGATTGAAGGCAGGAGGAGAAGGGAACAACAGAGGATGAGATGGTTGGATGGCATCACCGACTCAACGGACATGAATTTGAGCAAGCTCCGGAAGACAGTGGAAGACAGGGAAGCCTGGTGTGCTGCAGTCCATGGGTTTGCAAAGAGTCAAACATGACTTAGCAATTGAACAACAAGACACCAGTAACGCCTATATTATTTGAAATTAACACGCCAGCAGCTACACTGACTAACCACAAGTGACAAGGAAAATCCTGGCAACAAGACCTCACTCCCATGCCCGATAGAAACACACAGAAATGATGCAATACCAGATTCCTTCTCTGCCTGTAAATGTGACTCATTTGCATACTCATGGACTAACTGATGGGAAGGTGAAGCCTGCCTAACTCCCAGACAAGGAGGTGTGCGCCTTTTCAGTAATTTTTCCAGGAAGTTAAGGGGCATAGCTTCCACACTGCAAAACTGCACAGGCTCCCACCTGGTAGCAGTTTTTCTAAATGGGATCGCACACACTGGTAACTTAAAATGGGTAACTGACAGGGACCTACTGTACAGTGCAGGAAACCCTGCTCAATGTCACGGATGGGAGGGGAGTCTGGGGGAATGGACACAGGTATGCGGTCAACTGCAAACTGGCACTCGCCAGGAGCACTCGCCAGCAGCTGAACAGCGAAGGCAACTGCAAACTGGCACTCGCCAGGAGCACTCGCCAGCAGCTGAACAGCGAAGGGGGCGTTTGCCTCTGCCTGTGCTGCAGCTGCTGCCCTCTGACGCTCCCTGCAGGGCATTCGGGGTGGAGAGTGGGGCACTCTGAGCCCCAGGGAAACCGGGACAACAGGTCTTCAGATGCTTAAGAGCTTTTCAGGCCTGATTTCACGATCCCCATCCTTGCATCTCCTCATATCAAGAAAAGGACTAACTCCCTTCATGGTGACACCAGCTCCTTGACCCCAGCAGGAAACCTCTTGTAGAGAAAGCACTTGATTGCACTGAACGCCCTCTTGACTGGAATCTGATGTGTTGCTGTGAGCAAGCCCCACACGGGCACACGCGTGTCTGCCTTTGAACTCCATGACGGCCCTCTGAACGTCCCATACCTGGACGGGCGCGCAGCAGCCCCTGAGGTCTGCCCTGGGGGGTGGGGTAGTAGCGGCTGCACCCCCACCCTACAGCTCACGGGGCCAAGCAGCCAGCTCAAGGTCACAGAGCCAGGAAGTGGAGGAGTCACTGCAGCCCAGGTCTTCCGACGCTGAGGCTAACCACGTTAAAGGTCGTCCTAACAGCATCCAGATATCTCAGCTTGCACCACCCTCCTCTGCCCAGACGGTGTAATCTAATACACACTGCAACCTCATAAAGCATCTCCTTAGGGGTTTTCTTTTCCAATCCATGCATCTCCCTGTGGCTCTTCTGTGAGTGCGCCTTCCTTGATGGGGAGGGCCCAGCCACATACACGACAGACGAATTAGTCAGAGAAGGCCAAGAAGGCTCCAGCCGCTGGGGAAGAGGTCATGTCTCTCAGACATCACTTTCTCGAGACCACGGCACAGCACTGAATCCAGGGCCGTGACAGGTGACAGGCTGAGGGGACTGCAGGAAAGAAATGCTAGGATTTGGAAAGTGGGACACAGGCAAAACTTTAAAAACAAGCATTTTAAAAGAGATGTCTCTAAAGGCAAGGAGCCAAACCCAGGGAGGAAATGGAAATTAGGAGCCTATATGAATAGAGAGACAGCGACAATAGCCATCCCAGGAGGACTGGACAGATAATGACCAGCAGTGGCGGGGAGGGGGCAGAAGACCCAGGTGCTGGCCACCCAACACATCCCAGGAAGGACATTATTCCAGACACAAGTCTTCCCTTTGACCTCAGCGTCAGCATGTTACAGAGTGGAGGGCGGGTCAGGACCCGGGGGACCTGGCCTGGGTGGCCGCCGCCCCGCCGTGCGGACCCTCTTTCTGGAGGGCCCTATGGTCTCACAACACCCGAGACCCCTGACTCTGTCTTTCTTGTTGAGAGAACAAGCAGAAGCAGGAGCAACAAGGGCCCCGGGAATGAGCCGGCAGGGATGGGGTGGCCGGCCGGGCAGCCCCACAGAGACAGGCAGACGCCCCAGAGGCCGGGCTGGGCGCCTCCCACCCGTCAGGGGCCCAGAGCCGGGCGGTGGTGGCTCTGGGCCCAGAGGAGGCAGGCTGCAGGAGCTGCCCGCCGCGTGTGCTATCACCTGTCCCTCCAGCCGGCGTACGGGGCTTTCTCTGCCAGGGGCTGGCAGGAGGCTAGGGTCCCTTGCCTGACGGGCCGGGGTCAACAGAGGCCTCTCTATGCTCAAAGACAGTGTGAGCAAACCTGATCCCCGGTGAGCTCTCTCCATCAGGCAAAGTGCAAGGCCTGCATAAGCGGCCGGAGAGACGGGTGGTGAAGTGTGTGTGTGTTGAAGTGTGGGGGGTGTGTGTGTGTGTGGGTGGGGTGTGTGGGGTGTGTGTGTGGTCATTCATTTCTGACTTTCTGCGCCCCATGGACTGTAGCCCACCAGGATCCTCTGTCCATGGGATTCTCCAGGCAAGAATGCTGGAGTGGCTTGTCATTTCCTTCTCCAGGGGATCTTCCCGATCCAGGGATGAAACACGCATCTCCTGCATTGGGAGGCAGGTTCTGTGTCACCGCACCACCAGGTTAGTCCAATTACAAGGATGCCCATGGTTATCAAAGGTAACATTTCAGCTCAAGGAACGTCTGCTGAAAACCAGATGGAGGCTCACAAATATGAAAGAGAGGGCTTCCCTATGAAGGCTGGCGTCTGTCCTGCCCTGAGACAGCAGAGCCCAAATGAGACACCAGGCTTCCTAGGTTTGCACAGAATCTGATTTTGAACTTCAAATTCTACCACTTACCCTCCTCTAACATTTAAAAATCACTTGCTGCCTCTTAGTCTAAACCACTCAACCAAAACAAACCCGCTGACAGCTGAATCAAAACGCACTAGCCATGAAAATACAGCATCTTTGTAACCTTCGGAAGCATCGTCTCTTCAGCTGGGTATGCTGCGTCAGTTTTCCACTCCTGCTATAACAAAAGCACCACAGACTTGGCTTAGAACAGCCAGAGGGCCCCAGCCTTGCTGGCACCACGGGCCAGTTTGGTGGAAGACAACTCTTGCACCAACAGGGGCTGCAGCGTGGAAGTGCATCCCCTTATCGTGCACTTTTTCTCCATTATTAGTACACCAGCTCCAACTCAGATGATCAGGCAGTAGATCCCAGAGGTTAGGGACCCCAGGAAACACAGCCGGGAGGTCAGTGGTCCAAAGTGAGTACTCCAGGGCTATAACCTAGGTGGGGGCAGGGCTGTGCTCCTTCTGGGGGCCGCTGTACCCTCGCTTTTTCCAGCCTTGAGAGGCCACACGTCCTCCACGGCTCACGGCCCCTCCGCACTCTCAAAGCAGAATACCCCTCCCTCTGCTTCATTATCCTTTTCTGACTCTGACTCTCCCGTCTCACTCCTATAACTATCTGCCTAGATGATCGGCCTCCCAGATAACTGGCCTGCAGGACCATCTCTCCATCTCAAGATCATAGCCATGTCTTAACCACGTCTGCAGAGCACGTTCTGCAGACTTACCTGCACAGGTAAGGCATCATTCACAGGTCCTGGCTATGAGGATGAGGGTACCTTTCTGGGGTCATCACTGTCTACTGCATAGACATACGTTTATCACACAGGTCCAACGGGGCATCTGCAGCGATGTTACGTCATCTTTTTGGGGGGCTGGGTGTTTGCTGCAGTGCATAGGCCTGTTGCCCGGGGCATTTGGGATCTTAGTTCCCCAACCAGGGATTCCATCTGTGTCCCCTGCATTGAAGGTCTCCTTCCACTGGACCACCAGGGACATCACAAAATATCTTCTTGTACGAAACACTGTATTACAAACATTCCCATGGATCCATATAGTCATCAAGATTGCTTTTAAACCATATAAAGTTTCATCTGGTTGAGAAAACCCACTATAAATATATGGTAAGGGGTGACAGTGGTGGTTTAGTCGCTAAGTTGTGTCCAACTCTTGTGACCCCATGGATTGCAGCCCGCCGGGCTCCTCTGTCCATGGGATTTCCAGGCAAGAATACTGGAGTGGGCTGTCATTTCCTTCTCCAGGGGATCTTCCTGACCCAGGAATCGAACCTGGGTCCCCTGCATTGCAGGCAGATTCTTTACCGACAGAGCTATGAGGGAAGCCCATGGTAAGGGGTGATGGGTTTAATATCATGAATAGTTTGCCCTTTTAAATTTTCTTTGTAATATTTTACAAAAAATAATTTTATTAATTTTCAGAAACAGGAGTGAGGAAAATAGAAAGCAGCATGGAGAGACGCTGACCGGGGGCTGGAACCAGTGCCCAGCTGACAGAGGGGGGCCTGGTGCACAAAGGTCTGCAGTACCCCCCGGGAAGAGGGTGCTCTGGTCTGTACTGCATTCCACACAACAGACAATCGGACTGTCTTTCAGCAGAACAGGCACAATCACTCTATTGTCCAGCCTCATGAATGGCCTCCAGAGCCACAAAGCAGGGACAGGAAAGGCAGGAACAGCCATGCTCCCTCATTAGAGCCCTCTGGTCTCAATGTGGCCACTCAGGATTAGAGCTTGCGGATGCAAACTGTATTGGACTCCACAGCCAGGATTACCTGATGTCCCTGCTTTACAGAAACACATAGGAATCAGAGTGCAACGCACACTAAAAAATTCCTGAAAGATGCTGGGGGCTGGGGAGGGGGCATGGGGGGAGGCTGGGGAGATGGAGGCTACAAGTGAATCTGCTCACACCAACTGCTCAGTCACACAGCACAGGATGCGGTCAGCAGGCTTGCTCTTTGTAAAGGGCCAGAGAGCGAGGACTTCCAGCTCTGTGGGCCATTCATGTGTCACGATCACCCAGTCGACTCTTGCTAGAGGGCCAGGGCAGCCACACACACGCCACACACGGCACAGCTGTGTGCCCACGAGACATTCAGAGCACAGGCTGGGATCCAGCCATCCGTATGTGGTCTGCCACCACAGGAGGAGGAGGACAGGAGTCTTCACGCAAAGGTGAATCCGTCCCCAGGCGGCTTCCTCACCCTCACTGGCCTCCATCCACCCTGGTCCGCATCTTCAGCAAGCTGCGGCTGTGGTTTTTAAAGGTATTTATTTACTTGGTTGTGCCAAGTCTTCACTGCAGAATGTGAGATCTAGTCCCCAGACCAGGTATCAAACCAGAGTCCCCTGCACTGGGTCCAGTCTTAGCCACTGGACCACCAATCAGGGAAGTCCCAAGTCTTGGCTGTTTTTAAGCATCGATGAGGTAGTATGGGCTTCCCTGGTGGCTCGGTGGTAAAGAATCACCTACAGTGCAGGAGACCCTGGTTCCATCCCTGGGTTGGGAAGATCCTCTGGAGAAGGGAATGGCAACCCACCCCAGTATTCCTGCCCGGGAAATCCCCATGCACAGAGGAGCCTGGAGGGCTGCAGTCCACAGGGCGGCAGAGTCAGACGCGACTGAGCACACGAGGCGGTGGATTTCCTCATTGGCCCCGCTCTCCACTCCCCCTGGGCCTCTGCCCCTTCTCACGTGACTCTGGAATTCCTCCCACAAAGGCCAAGTATGTTTCCTGGCCTCCTGACTTTGGGCTCAGTCAAGTGACTTGCTTGGTCCATCAGAAAGTGAAAGTCGCTCAGTTGTGTCCGACTCTTTGTGACCCCAAGGACTATACACTCCATGGAATTCTCCAGGCCAGAATACTGGAGTGGGAAGCCCTTCCCTTCTCCCTGGATCTTCCCAAACCAGGGATTGAACCTGGGTCTCCTGCATCGCAGTCAGATTCTTTACCAGCTGAGCCACCAGGGAAGCCCAAGAAGACTGGAGTGGGAAGCCCTTCCCTTCTCCAGGGGATCTCCCCAACCGAGGGACTGAACCTGGGTCTCCTGCATTGCAGGCAGATTCTTCACCAGCTGAGACACCAGGGAAGCCCAGGAAGACCGGAGTCTTCACCAGCTGAGCACGGGGGAGTGCGGCACCAATGCTGACTGCCTGGTGCTCGTCCTCAGGAAGCAGCTGGGCTTGTTCTTCTCGGGCTTCTGCCCATCCTGGGGTGACACCCGGGAGGAGGGTGGGAGGCGTGTGCACGCCTGGACCGTGGCCGCAGCACGAGAAGGCAGGGCGCCCGCTGAGCCCGGGACCTCACCAGACCTCCCGTGACCCGCAGGTTACCTAAACGGTGACACCAGGATGGTCTGAAATGGTTTATCAGGTGACCCAGCAAATTGATATGGATAGTGTACCAATCAGAAAGCAAACGACCACTTTACCTCAAATCCACTAATCACTGCCAAAGAAATCACCTCCATATAAAGTCTTGGAACAATTTGCTGATTGAAACACACACACACACACACACACACACATAGTATGTGTGTGTATATTTATATATATATGTGTGTGTGTGTTTATGGGTGTGTGTGTGTGTGTATATGTGTATGTGTATGCGTGTGTGTTTATGGGTGTGTATGTGTGTGTTTATGGGTGTGTGTATGTGTATATGTGTATGTATGTATATGGGTGTGTGTGTTTATGCGTGTATGTGTTTATGGGTGTGTGTGTGTGTATGTGTGTGTATATGTGTGTGTGTATGTGTGTGTGTTTATGGGGTGTGTGTGTATGTGTGTATATGTGTGTGTGTGTTTATGGGTGTATGTGTGTATATATGTATGTGTGCTTATGGGGGTGTGTGTATGTGTGTATATGTTTATGTGTGTGTGTATATGTGTGTGTATTTATGGGGTGTGTGTGTATGTGTGTATATGTGTGTGTATATGTGTGTGTGTATGTGTGTGTGTTTATGGGGTGTGTGTGTATGTGTGTATATGTGTGTGTTTATGGGTGGGTGTGTATGTGTGTGTATATGTGTGTGTGTTTATGGGTATGGGTGTGTGTGTGTGTATGTGTGCGTGTTTATGGGTATGTGTGCGTGTGTATGTGTATATGTGTGTGTGTTTATGGGGTGTGTGTGTATGTGTGTATATGTGTGTGTTTATGGGTGGGTGTGTATGTGTGTGTATATGTGTGTGTGTGTGTGTGCGCGTGTTTATTGGTATGTGTGCGTGTGTATGTGTGTATATGTGTGTTTATGCATGTGTGTGTTTATGGGTATGTGTGTGTATATGTGTGCGTGTGTGTGTATATGTGTGTGCGTGTGTATATGTGTGTGTTTATGGGTATGTGTGCATGTGTATGTGTGTGTGTTTATGCATGTGTGTGTTTATGGGTATGTGTGTGTGTATGTGTGTATATATATGTGTGTGTATGTGTGTGTGTGTTTATGGGTGTGTGTGTGTTTATGCATGTGTGTGTATGTGTGTATATATGTGTGTGTGTATGTGTGTGTGTATGTATGTGTGTGTGTTTATGGGTGTGTGTATGTATATGTGTGTGCATATGTGTGTGTATATGTGTGTATGTGTTTATGGGTATGTGTGTTTATGGGTGTGTGTGTGTATGTGTGTGTGTGTTTATGGGTGTGTGTGTGTATGTATATGTGTGTGTATATGTGTGTATGTGTTTATGGGTGTGTGTGTGTTTATGGGTGTGTGTGTGTATGTGTGTGTGTTTATGGGTGTGTGTGTGTGTGTTTATGGGTATGTGTGTGTGTTTATGGGTGTGTGTGTGTGTTTATGGGTGTGTATGTGTATGTGTGTGTGTGTTTATGGGTGTGTATGTGTGTTTATGGGTGTGTGTGTGTGTATGTGTGTGTGTGTTTATGGGTGTGTGTGTGTATGTGTGTGTGTGTTTACGGGTGTGTGTGTGTGTGTTTATCGGTGTATGTGTGTGTGTATGTTGTTGTTCAGTCGTAAAGTCACGTCCGACTCTCGTGACCCCGTGGACTGCAGCAAGCCAGGCTCCTCTGTCCTTCACTCTGGTTTGCTCAAATCATGTCCACTGATGCTGTCTAACCATCTCATCCTCTGCCACTGCCCTCTCCTTTTGCCTTCAGTCTTTTTCCAGCATTACGGTATGTATGCGTGTGTGTATATCTATCTATCTGTCTATCTATATACGCATACAGTTCAGGTATATACTTATATATCTCAGATACATGTTTACTTTAAAACTTGCTCAACTGATTTCATTATTAATAAATGTTCTAGGTATTTCATTCGAATACTGCATAGCTGCTTTCATCTATAAATCAGAAAAGATATCTACACAGCAATATCGTTAACACAGGCAATTTCCAAAATTTTTCAGTCCCAGTGGTATATCATTTTCAGGCTACTTCATAAAACACAGGGCTTGTCATCATTGCTAATGCAATATGGAACCACCTGACTTCAACTGTTTATATACAGGAAGTATGATTAATAAGGGCATTAAATAAAATGGTACTTATAAAGCAATTATAAACAAAATATCCCCAGACGTTCTTCTGAATTAAACGAGAAGACAAAACAGAACATACTTTGTTTTGTGGAAAAGGGGAAACTGTGTGGCGCGGCCCTGCCGTTTTCCTGCTAAGCTGATGGGAGACAAGCGCCTGGTTCCCGCTGTGCACGGATGTTACCAGTTCATCCCTGTCTTCAGCTCTCCAGGCAGAGACAAGTCTCTGGTCACTGAGATCATACTGTCCACACTCTGAGCAGGTCACCTCAGACCCCACCTCGGCATCTGCACCCACACGAAGCAGGTCCCCAGGCCCAGGCGCCTCCTCCCGCCACACCGGAGCATCACACCTACCATGCTCGACTCTCCCCACCACACACGCCTGCACACCTGGCCGCCACAGCTCGGGTGGTTCTGCTCAAAAGCTCCTCTCTAAGTGGGTGATTCCAAACACGCAGTCATTTCCCCAAGCCACGCTTCCAAAGACTACGTCACTCACACAAATGGCAGATACGCTGGTGTCTATGTTAATAAACACACAGATGTTTACAACTTTCCATTCTGACAACAAAAACAATTTGCATGGATGCTGACGGTGAGCATTTGGAGGGATCTGGTGGGAACACAGGCAGCTGCATCCGCCGCACAGTGGACAGTCCATACTGCCAGGAAAGAAAGCAATGGCGCACAATAAACGCCTTAAAAAGGAAGAGCGGAAACACCTCTGTTGAAAGATGGCTCAAGTTGGAGCCGCAAGACCCCTGACGGCTGCCTGGTCCTCCGGCCGCTCCTGCCCTCTTCCCCACAACCCAGGAAGCTGGGGCTTCAGAAGCCAGCGGTGGGCAGACAGAGGACAAGGATTCAGAGCTCACTGAGCATTAAGCTCTGTCACTACACCCAGCTGACAGGTTTCAGCGGTGTAAACAAGCTTTTGAATATATGCAACTAAAAATAGCAATTAGTCAGAGTCTTGTATTAGACACGTTGACGTCATCAGCAGGCAGTTCTGTTGGTTGTGAGCCCCTGCCACACTCACTCTGAAATGTCACCCAAGTCCCTGCCACCCCGCCGGCCCCACCCCGGTCCAGACTCTCTCCTTCCAGCATCTTCCAGCAAGCTGAGCTTCATCCCGAGTCCCCGCTTCATCCAAAGCTCACCTGAACCCAAGCACATTTGCTTTTCTCATCCGTGTGCATCAAATATTTGTCAGAGGAGGGAGTGTGTTCTCCCTAATTCCTTTGCACACTCCACAGGCCTGAGCTTCGACACATGTTTTGGTTAACACCGTAACAGCTAATATTTACTGAATCATTACTACGTGATGGGAGATGAGCTAATAAGCCTCTTACATGCATTATTTCAGTGAGTTCATCCCAGAAATCCACGCATAAGGATGATTCCTTACCCTCTGCACACAGATAAAGGAACACTGGTTTGCAGACGTTCATTGACCTGCTCAAGGTCACACAACTAGTAACGGTGTGTGGAGCTGAGGTTCAACACCAGGAGTGTTAGACTCTCAAGTTCATGCTTCCTTAGACCTGGTCCTTCCCAGCGAAGACCTGCCTGGGTCTGGAGTGGGGCCTGGAGACACACTGTGGGAAGCAGCCCAGCGATCCAGGTGTGCATCCAGACTCGGGGTCTCTGCCCTACACTCCGCAGACCGATAGAGAGGGCTCAGGCAGTGCACACAGCAGGGGGCTGCCTCTCGCCTGGGCTCAGCCCCTCCCACTGGACTCCCCCACCCATCTCTGGGAGCTGATGGAAACCAGAGCACACCAGATCGCTCTTCCAGGGGAGTGGAGGCAGTGCTGACAGTCCCTCTGGGAAGTCCTGATGGTACGGCCTGGGAAGGGAGCAGGGCTCGAGGCTCCACCACATTCACGGCAGGTCTCAGGATGAAAACCATTCTAGTCCTTCTTTGGAGGCCTGCCTTTCTTCTTCAGGGAGTCACCCACACACGCCACATGTCAGCCAATGACAGACCAGCCACACGGTCTCACCCCACTTCGCCCAAGCTCAGGGGAGACACAATGGCTTTCACTGCTGTGCCCAGTAAACCGGGCATGGGAAAACACCCTCAGCACCCTGTCAGTTCACTGTGAGCAGCTGGCCCCTCCTCTCGCTACAACGATGGGGCTGAGCACAAACCACCTGCAGGGGACTAATTCAGCCCCGCTGTAACAGAAAAATATAACACCTGGGATGGACTGATTCTGAAGCTGCAGCTGCAATACTTTGGCCACCTGATGCAAAGACTCACTGGAAAAGACCCTGATGCTGGGAAAGGTGGGGGCAGGAGGAGAAGGGGGCGGCAGAGAGTGAGGTGGTTGGATGGCATCATCAAGTCAAGGGACACGAGTGTGAGCAAACTCTGGGAGACGGTGAAGGACAGGGAAGCCCGGCGCGCTGCCAACCATGGGATCACAAAGAGTGGGACGCGACTGAGCGAGGACAGGATGGAGACTCCCCAGGAGGCCACAGGCGCCAGTTCCCATCAGCCTCGAGCTTCACTGTGCTCAGGGCTCCCCTCTCTCCTGCTCCGTCTGCCCTGCTCCCTCCTCCTGGCTCCACTGACAGCAGGAGCGCCTCTCTGCCCAGCAGAGCTGAGACAAACTCAGAGAGGCTACTGGAGAGTACCGAAAGAAGCAAACACAGACATCGCAAGCAGTCAGAGAAAACAAGGCCGGGAGGGCACCGAGTGCAGGCTCCCGTCCCGCACGCCTGGCTCATGGGCTCGGCCCGCGTCGCGCTGTCTGGGCTCCCATCACCCCCAGGCTCGGGGCCCAGGCTCCTCCCTGGGGCTCCGGTCTGCCTCCACCAGAGGATGCCTGCCTGGGGACCCCGTGGACACCTGAGGACTTTCTGGTCCAGACCAAGCGAAGGACCCCGTGTCCCAGGCATGCAGATGGGAGCTGAAACGTGGACCAGGGAGGAAGCAGAGGCTGAACAGGAGCTAAAGGGGCCGGGAGTGGAGAGAAGCGCTCTTTTTGAGCTAAACTTGAGCTCCTCAATTCTTTTTCAGTTGAATATCTTATTTCAAAGAACATCCAGTATTTTCACGACTGATCTAAAAGCAGAAACCAGGTCTCCCTGTCTCCTAAGGGAGCGACATTCTCATCTTTCAGAGTAAAAGACTGAAACAATTCTTGACCCTGTTTCTTTTCTTACACACATAGTATCAGTCTGTAAAGCTGAGAGGGCTTCATTCGCCACAAGAAATCTAAATCTGTCTCAGACTGTCCTTCTTTCCAGCAGTTTTCTAACTTAGAACTGCCTAAAGGATGCAGATTGAGCCAGACTAGACTCATCACTGCATAATTGGAAGTTCACTTTTAGCTGTCCCGATTAACCAAAAAAGGGGGGGAAATCACATTTCAATTTTCCTGAGGGGGGAAAAGAAGTTATCTTGCCATTGATACTATATTTTGAGATCCTAGAGATAATACGTATCAAGTGTAAAGCAATCGAGAAATTAGAGAAAAAAATTCTGTGGTTGCACACACCTATTATCCTTATAGACGAGTTTATATCTGAAAGCTGAAAACATGTTTAAAGACTAAAAAATGAGAATTCTGACTTGATCATCATTCCACTCTCTATACCCATCACTACAATATGCCATTATTCCCACACTATATAAAAACATGAGTTAGCAATTGACAAATTCTTTCAATGTCTGTGAATACACTTGCTAGAGAAACTGCCGACTGCTGCAGAAACCCTGCAAATGTCAAACATTTTTAGGACTTTTCTTCGGAAAGGGGCAATTTTTCAATCAAAACAAGCTGAAGCTACAATTTGGTTTGTATGGGGTGGGCAGGTCCCCAAAGGACGCTGCTTCATGTCACTGTGTCTGAAGCATCTTATAAGTTAAGCTCCCCATCCCCAGCCCTGGCTTCCCACCACACCAGTGATGCCCTAGTTTGAGACTTTTAAATCATTGCTGTTAAAAAGAAAACAAACTCTGTAGCAGGTCTTTTAAAAGCAGCAAAATTGGGAATGTGTCCAAAACACATTCCAAATGTGTCCAAAACATGGAACTGTGTCCAAAACAGTGCCGCGAGTGGGACTGGGGTTGTTTGACTTGTCCTGTTACGTTGCAGGGAGATGGGTGGGAAACCAACAGTCAGTTAGGAATAGGAAAGCAGGATGCTAGCACTCGTGTGGTTAATTGTTTCTAAAGCCCAGGCAAAAAGTATGTTTATAAATGATAAATCCGGACACCTGAAGTTTTATAAGGGAGCATGCTTGCTAACGGCATGAACTTTGACAAGCTGAATCTGACCTACTCTTTGACAGTGAGATAAACACACAATGATTTTTTTTTTTCATTCTGTTATCCTGTCCTTCCAAGAGCTCAGAAATGCAAAGCCACCTTATTCAGTGCCCTTCTTTAAACAGTGGTGCGGGCGAGTTCTGTGACCAAGAAGCTTACATGGCAACATGAACTGTCCTGAAACGTCCACAGTAAACTCATCCCCAGAAACATGTCCTGGGCTGGGTGCCTTTCAGGCAGAGCGTGTCACTGGACAGCCTGCGATATATGCACGGACCTCTGGGCCCCTCCCCCAACCTGCTGATGCAGCATCTTCGGCACCGGGGTCCTGTCAGCCAGCCTCACCTGCAGGCTCTGCTTCCACAGAGCTAAGCAACCATGGACTGAAAATAATAGGAAAACAGAATTTCCAGTGACTTTCATAGGGTAAAACTTGAATTTGCCATGCAAGGGCAACTATTTATACATTTACATTGTATTTACAACTATTTACATGATATTTACATTTTATTAGAGATGACAAGTAATCCGGAGATGATTTAAAGTGAAGGGGGGAACACGTGCATAGCTTCCATGCAAAATGCAAACACTGTGCTACTTTATACACGGGAGCATCTGTGGGTGGCGGGGGCAGGGAGGGATGACTGTGTCTGACTTGTATTTCTAACAAGTTCCCAGGTGATGCTGAGAGACAGGTGGGAGTCCACTTGCAGAAGCTCTGCCCTGGGAAACAGAGAACGGCACGGCGGATGAACGGGTACCACGCACAAGGGCCTCTGACAGCAGCTTCACTGATGGAAAGGTGGGGCGACCCTCAGGCCCAGGGAGGTGGTGGTATTCGCTGGTGAAGGAGAAGACAAGACACAACCCCCCAGGGCGCGGTGGTCCACCGTCCTTCAAGCACTTCACCCCTCCCCATCCACACAGCCACGTGCAGTGGGCACACACCACCTCCTGATACCTGACTGGGCTCCTTCGCAGCCTGGGAGCCGCCGAGCATTCAATCAGGCACAGCCGATTCTCGTCTCAGGAGCCAGTTTTTACCTCTAGTCGGTTTGGGGAATTTCTGTTGGGAATTTGGGACTTTCCAACAATCATTTTAACTTTTGGCTTGCTCTTTTCCTGGACTGCTCAAACCTCCCAAATCCTCTTTTCTCAACAAGAGACCCCTAACTGTCACGACCAGCCTGAACCAGACGTAATGCACACCCGTAATGGAAATCACAGGTGCCTGCCACTTGTCCTTCTCCAAGGCTCCTGAGGCTCAGGACACTGGTGTTTGTGTCTGGTGAGTGGCACAGTTATGTCTTCTTTAGTGTAAGCTCCAAAAACATAGAGCTCCATATTTTCTACCATACGCATCGTAGCACACCATTTAATAAAGGCTCTGTGTTGACGATATGACCTGCAGTAACTCTCTGTATCAGGGAGTCCCTTTCACTGTATAACAAAGCAACTCCAAGGTCTGTTTCCATGACAACAGCAGCATCACACAGGAAAGAGAAGGAAGAGGATACAGAGGTTCTTTAGAAATTGCTGCCAAATGCATATCCAGTTTGAGACTTAAAACAGTAATCTGGGCATTAGATTTGGGGTTAAAATCTTTTCCTTCTTGAACATATTCTCTAATGATGTGACTATTTTTAAACGTCCAACAGGAAGATTCAGAACACTATAAATACCATCCATCTGCCAAATTTCAGGAGGTCTAAAATTAGGTTACTAGGTTCATCAATTTCCCTTAGAAGATTCTAATAGGGAGAGATCAAACCTTTCTGGTGGCAATAACAGGGAGATGCTGATAACCCAAATGCTATGAAAAATAAATCGCATTCATTTAAAAGCTAAAAATTAATAAACTCCCCAACCCCATAATTTTCCCAAATAAAATTAAAATGGGAAGTGTTTTACAAGATAGGAGTTTTAGCAGCCCCTTCAGATAATTTATCGAGCCACACAATGAAGACAACTCACAGTGATGTATATTATAACTAAATCACATTGTAAACAAATATGTGAGAAGAAAAGTGTATTTTTCTATTGTTCTTGAGATCAGCCTCTGCTCGCGTTTGCTTTTCTTTCATGGATGATGTAGAAATAAAATAACACAGCTTCAGCAGCTTTCTCCCCACCTAATTTCTTTTCCTACCATGATTTTTCCTTCATTAATCAAAGAAAGAGTCCTCTCATACTAAAAATATCCCAGAACAGCCAGAATCGGGACCTATATTTTTTCCTCACCTACTGGGAGAAAAGGTTATTTCACCTACATGTGTACTAAGTTATTTTTAAAACCTGCCTCCTTCTCCTCTGGTTATTCTATTTCAATACACAAGAGGGGACCAGACAGCCTCTGAGCTTGCTCTGAGCACCCAGCTGCTGCGCGGTCCAGAGATGGAGAGTGGAACCCACACCCCTGAGCCTGAACACACGGAGCGCTCTGCGAACACAGCTCGCAGGCAGCTCGGCCTCGCCACAAGCATGGAAGTCAGGCCGCTAAACCAGGCGGCGCCTGCTCAGAGAGCCGTGCGCCCCTCACTGTCCTCAACAGCCATCCATGGCGCCACCTGGCCGGCCCACCACCTGTGAGAACAGTATCGGGGTCAACAAAGTCAAAACAGCAATTCTCCACAAAGCCAAGGCCAACTCGAGCAGAATCTCAGTAGTTTCTGCTCACTGACTTGCTAATTTAACATATCTGAGAGGCAGCTAAACGGCTGAGTTCTGGGTGAGCGCCGAGGACAGGGAGGCAGAAGGTGGGCTTTGGCTTCAAGGGGCAGCCACGGACAGCAGTGGTGGAGATGCTGACTGACCGCACAGGGTCATAAATGTCTCCAGCGAGGACTGTACGGGGGGCGGGGAGCCAGAGGAGCTGCTGAGTGGGGCCAGGGGCAGGCCACGGAAATCTTCTGAGAGAAGAGATGCCCAATGTGGTGCTAAGACCCTAAGAGATGCCCTCAGGTCCTCGGAGATGCCCAGGTGGCAGGAGGTGTGGCAGGAAATGCCCAGTGAGGTTCAACCTGTGGTTAGGGAACAAAGATCCCACATGTCTCAGAACCAAAAAAAAAAAAAACAAACTATAAAACAGAAGCAATACTGTAACAAATTCAATAAAAGCTTTAAAAAAATGGTCCACATTAAAAAAAAAACTTAAAAAACAAATGATCCTCTTATATAAATCATTCTCAGGGCTTTAAATCCCATACCTACTGCACTTACCTAGAATGGCTGACATTCAGAGTCTGGTGGTTAAACGGGTATTCTGCCTCAGTAAGACTGACTTTTACATTTTATTTTCTAATGAATTTTCAGACTTGCTCGCTTGCTTGCTAAGTCACTTCAGTCGTGTCCGACTCTGTGTGACCCCATAGACGGAAGCCAACCAGGCTCCCCCGTTCCTGGGATTCTCCAGGCAAGAACACTGGAGTGGGTTGCCATTTCCCTCTCCAATGCATGAAAGTGAAAAGTGAAAGTGAAGTCGCTCAGTCGTGTCCGACCCTCAGCGACCCCATGGACTGCAGCCTTCCAGGCTCCTCCATCCATGGGATTTTCCAGGCAAGAGTACTGGAGTGGGTTGCCATTGCCTTCTCCATTTTCAGACTTAATGTGAAGACTATGGAGAACATGCTTTTTTGGTTGGGCAGCAGGCATGCAGACATCCAGCCACACGGCGATCTTTAGGTTCACCTAGCATGACTAGCTGGCTGATCACCATATGGATGGCATTACAGTCATAGAAAGAGCTTCCCTGGTGGCTCAGATGGTAAAGAATCTGCCTGCAATACCCTGGGTTCGATCCCTGAGTTGGGAAGATCCTCTAGAGAAGGGAATGGTTACCCACTCCATTATTCTTGCCTGAGAATTCCATGAACAGAGCAGCCTGGTGGACTATAGTTCACGAGGACGCAGAAAGTCGAACAGCACTGAGTGACTAACACTTTCACTTTCACAGCCACAGATAAGAAAAAATCTCCATTGATCCTAGGACATTTCCTTTCAGTGGGAGGAAGCAAAAAAAAGGAAAAACCTGTGAGATTTTGTGATGTCTCTTGTGAAAATAATACACTTTCATTCATCTGAGCAAGAAACGTTAACTGAGGGCTTGCTACCTGCCAGAGGCTGTTCCAGGTCAAGTACAAGAGCGAGCGACACAGCATCTGCTCTCCGTGCCTCACGCTGGCGGAAGAGACACAACAAGCAAGTGACAATTAAATGACATGGTGTCCGGGTGACACGGAGAAGGCTGAGCACCGGAGAACTGATGCTCCTGAACTGTGGTGCTGGAGAAGACTCTTGAGAGTCCCTTGGACTGCAAGGAGATCCAACCAGTCCATTCTAAAGGAGATCAGTCCTGGGTGTTCACTGGAAGGACTGATGCTGAAGCTGAAACTCCAATACTTTGGCCACCTCATGCGAAGAGCTGACTCACTGGAAAAGAATCAAAGCGAGAAGGAGGCGGCAGAGAACAAGGTGGATGGCGTCACCAACTCAATGGACATGGACGTGAGCAAACTCTGGGAGACAGTGAAGCACAAGGAAGCCTGGGGCACTGCCGTCCATGGGGCCACAAAGAGCTGGACATGACTTATTGGCTGAACGATCACCAGCAGGGGTGACAAGGACTATCAGAAGCACATAAGGAGGACAGACGAGCAGGAATGGCGATCTGAAGATGCCTCCTCACGTGAGCAGAGACCTGAACGATACAAACGAGCACGCTGGCGACCCAGGCGTGAGCTGCGCCCATAAGAATCCAGCAGCGCCGAAGCCCTCAGGAGCAAACGAGCGTGTCAGCCTGTCCTGAGAGCGGGACAGGAAGCAGGCCACAACCACCGTGGGCCTCGGTGTCCAAAGTCAGAAGCCTGTATCCCATTTCTGTTTCTCGGTAATGGTCACAGAAGTCCACTGCAGGGAGTGGACAGGGCAATGGAAGGACATGATCTGCCTGATACACGCGAAACACCAGCGGGGCTGCTGTGTAGGCAACAAAGTACAGGAGACAGGCAGAAACGGGGCCAAACAAGATGCCCCTAGGCCAACTGCACGATTTTCAGAGGCTGTGTCCCTGGACTCTCCCATCGCTGGGCTCCTGGACGACTGGGCGTTTAGTATCTAGGAATATAATGGAACCAAAGCACAGAGCTGCAAGCAGCCAGCGGGTGTGTGGACCTGTAGGAAGGTCTGTCTCAGATATGGACACGCTCCCTTTTCATGTTTTCTACTTGCCAGCTTTCTCCCCCACTTCCGGCTCTGTGCCTTAGGTTACTCTAAATTACAGATTTGTAATGAAAAAAACCTGATTCATATGAATTACCTAACCCCCGGTACATCATCCACACTCGGCAAATGCAGATGAAAAGCGCCTCCCTTTCTAATTTTAAGACTCGCTGTGTGAACTCTGTGTGTTCAAGCCTCCTGGTCTTTTGTGATTAATTTTAGTAACGGGAGGAAGACCTGCTTTAGAACAAATGAGTCATGACGCAGCTCCACATCTAAAAACTGAAAATCACCTCCTGCCCGGAAAGTATCATTTTTAAGTATAAAATTTCTGCTGCTGCTGCTGCTGCTGCTAAGTCGCTTCAGTCGTGTCCGACTCTAAAAGCTTCCTGCCCTGAAAAAGAGGTGGGGAGGAGCAGGCTAGGAACTTGAGGTTGCAGACGGCAAGCAAGGTGCACACTGCCTTTGGAATGGTATTTGTCTGAGGCAGGTTTATGACATGGGAAAAAGAAGAAAAACCCTCAACTGCTATAAAACAATTTATAGCCTGTGCAATTCAAAACATTCTTTCAGCAGCCACATCGTAACAATATAGATTTCTCCTGAGCATGAAGAGCAGCCTCGGTGACTTCTGCGTGGGTTATTTATGCTGGCGTGGCGAGGCGCGTCATAGACACACCCCTGATTTCAAACTGGAAAGAAATCAAAGGCTGCTCACTCCTCAGCTGCTGTCCTTAGCTCATCATTTCTCTTCCTCTTGAACTGTGAGCTTATACACCTCTCCAGAGTAACTGCAGAATTAGCAAATACATCAAGGAACATAAATCTGAAATATGCAGCTGACAAAGCAAGCATTTCCTTTTAATAGGTTGTTTGCCCCACCAATGTTTAGCCAAAAAAAATATATGTTCATTAAGTTAAAAAATTCTAGTCACAGGGACTTCCCTGGTGGTCTAGTGGTGAAGATTCTGTGCTTCCACTGCGGAAGCCCGGGTTTAATCCTTGGTTGGGGAACTAAGATCCTGCATGCCACTTAGCACGGCCAAAAATTAAAAATAAAAGAAAATTCTGCTCACACAGTTAGCAAGCATAGTGAAGTGGGCATAATTTCCTCAAATATGGAAGATTCCCTCCATACGTTAAAAAAAAATAATCTTTTTGAAGGAAATTCACTTCCTAAAGACTAAAATCAAGAAATAGCTGGTACTGACTCTGAGAGAATCTCATGAAACATTTTACAGGTGTCTTACTTGAGCTGAAAAAATTATTTCCTGTTTTGGGGTCAGAGACTTCATTTGTTCTTCCATTCACTCAACACATGTTCATGATCGCCTGCGAGTCAGAAATCACGTGAGACAGTAAGGGTGCAGAAACGGGTAAGGTTTAGGGGAAGAAGACACTTCAGTGTGAGCACAAGAGGCCTTCCTGTGGTAAACTGCTAAAGTAATGGCCCGCGTGACTCACCCCTCCCAGGACTCACACTCTTCTCCCTGCGCCCTGCGATGGTTCATTCTGGGTGCTAACTTCACTGGACTGTGGGCTGCCCAGATGTGTGGTCAGATATTGCCTTGGTGTCCAGGGAGGGTGTCTGGGGTGAGATTAACATTTAAATGGCTGCCAGCCTCCACAGCTGCATGACCTCGTTCTACAGAAGAAATCTCTGCGTGAAACACACACACACACCTGAGCATGCGTGCACACACACATACACACGTATGCCCCTGTGTGCCACCGTCAAGGTCTGGACAGAGTTCCCACTAACAGTCAGTCCAACGGCCAATGTTGTTCTGGACGCTTGTTCTCACTGTCAGTGAAGAAATGTCGCACTGACAACGCCTAGAGACTCCTCAGTCACCTTCCCGCCTCTCCTGTCCCGAGAAAATGCACTTCTTTCTGTCCACCGACGCTTCCCAAACCTCTCACCAGGAGAAGGGGACGACAGAGGGTGAGATGGTTGGATGGCATCACTGACTTGATGGATGTGAGTTTGAGCAAGCTCTGGGAGTCGGTGATGGACAGGGAGGCCTGGAGTGCTGCAGTCCTTGGGGTCGCAAAGAGTCGGACACGACTGAGCAACTGAATCGAACTGAACTGAATCTCCCGCTGGAAATTCATTAAACAGCAAAAACAGAAAGCAGAGCCAAGGTGAGGAAGGGATTAGCTAATTGAATGGGACTCCTACCTCAGCTTCTGAAAGAGTGACTCATTAAAACCCAGGAACCAGCTCTGGTGTGACCCAAAGAGCTCTCGGGGCGGGCGTTCAGCTCAGGGAGAGCCAACTGTGATGAAGTTGCCAGAAACCCAGGGTCCTGGAAGCCCCACCTTCACCTTTTTGAGGAGAACCCTAACCAAGGCTCCAAACGGCTCCAGGCTCACCTGTCTCCATCAGCACTCTGCTCCTCACTCATGGGCCCTGCGGGCCTCGCCGGTGAATGCTTCTACTGTCAACACCTGAGGTGCATGTGTGAGTTGCTCACTCTTGTCTGACTCTTGCAACACCATGGACTATAGCCCGTCAGTCTCCTCTGTCAATGGGGTTCTCCAGGCAAGAATACTGGAGTCGTTGCCATTCCTTTCTCCTGGGGATCGTCCCCACCCAGGAATCAAACCAGGGTGTCCCACGTTGCAGGCAGACTCTTTACTGTCTTGGCCACCAGGGAAGCCCACATCCGTTCTCCACATCTGTGTCTTTTTGCTGCAGCCCCTAAACAATCACACCACACTCTCAAAGGCTGACAGGGGTCAGGCGGGGAGACTGACCATGTGTGTCATTCTGAGAGTAGAGTCCCAGAGGTTCCCAGAGGTGTTCGAGCAGAGGCAGCTTCAGCCACTAGACTAAGTCGACAAGCCCTCCTGGTGACCCCCTTGGGAGTGTGAGTGCGGAGCGTGAGGGGTGGGACGCGGTGTGAGGGGCGCAGAGCGTGAGGGACGGGACCCGCAGGCGAGCCCCGAGTGTGGTCGCTGGACTACTGAGGCCTTGGCTCACAGGTCCCCTGAGCGACCCACCAGGGTCCGCAAAATGCACGGGGCTCCCTGACGCGCGCTCTTCTTTCCAGTCCTCCTGACATGTAAACATGTCACCTGAGTTTACACGGAGCCGCACTGGGCGAGAGATGCGACTCCCTTGGCTTCCCAGATGATGCAGGGGATAAAGACTCTGCCTGCCGATGCAGGAGACACAAGAGACGTGCCTATGATCCCTGAGTCAGGAGGATCCCCTGCAGAAGGGCCTGGCAATCCGCTCCAATATTTCTGCTTAGAGAATCCCTTGGACAGAGGAGCCTGGTGGGCTGCAGCCCACGGGGTCACAAAGAGTCAGACGCAACTGAGAATGCATGCAACTCCCTTAAGTCAACAGGAGACACCGGAAAATACTGGTCTGTTTGTTTTTAAACGAACATTTTGAAAACAACTGAAATCTTAAAAACGTCACCACCTTCAGAAAGCCTTCCCTCATTAGATGCGCTCCCCTCCACTTAAACTCAACAGCATCTTGTCTCCCACTGCCAGCGGCGTCACCGGAAACCTTAGAGTCTGCGGATCTGCGTCCTTTCCACCAGAGAGGATGAGCAGGATGGTGGGACCTGTCCATCACCTTTCTATCTCCAAAGCTTGAAGCCCTCTGTAGATATTTGCTGTTGAACATGACTTATCGGCTAGACAATTCTTTGTGATCCCATGGACAGCAGCATGCCAGGCTCCTCTGTCCATGGGATTTCCCAGGCAAAGAAACTAGAGTGGGTTGCCATTTCCTTCGCAAGAGAATCTTCCTGGATCAGGGATCAAACCCACATCCCACATGGGCAGGTGAATTCTTTACCACTGAACCATCAATAAACAGTTAGTGACCGAATATTACTTAGGACTGAAAACAATTTTAAAGATCACCAAGTTCACACTCTGTACAGATGACCAAGAAAACCAGAGCCATCTTCACAAAGGCTGACTTGGCAGTACCGGGGTCCCCACTTCCACTCCAAGACTCTCTTACCTCACTCCACTGAATTTTAAATGCCACTTTTCAGCACTCCCACATTTTACACATTACACTTTACTTTGTCAGTTTAGGAAGACAAAAAAATGTTTGGGTTGCAACAGGGTTTAGCTCACACAATTGTCTTTTTTCCCTATTAAGTGTAAAAGCACACTCTGAGAAAATAGATCTGCTAACAGGCTTCAGCAATATGTGAACCGTGAACTCCCAGATGTTCAGGCAGGTTTAGAAAAGGCAGAGGCACCAGAGATCAAATTGCCAACATCCGCTGGATCATGGAGAAAGCAAGAGAGTTCCAGAAGAACATCTATTTCTGCTTCATTGACTATGCCAAAGCCTTTGACTGTGTGGATCACAATCAACTGTGGAACATTCTGAAAGAGATGGGAATACCAGACCACCTGACCTGCCTCTTGAGAAACCTGTATGCAGGTCAGGAAGCAACAGTCAGAAGTGGACATGGAACAACAGACTGGTTCCAAATAGGAAAAGGAGTGCGTCAAGGTTGTATATTGTCACCCTGCTTATTTAACTTATATGCAGAGTACATCATGAGGAACGCTGGGCTGGAAGAAGCACAAGCTGGAATCAAGATTGCTGGGAGAAATATCAATAATCTCAGATATGCAGATGACACTACCCTTATGGCAGAAAGTGAAGAGGAACTCAAAAGCCTCTTGATGAAAGTGAAAGAGGAGAGTGAAAAGGTTGACTTGAAGCTCAACATTCAGAAAACAAAGATCATGGCATCTGGTCCCATCACTTCATGGGAAATAGATGGAAAAACAGTGGAAACAGTATCAGACTTTATTTTTTTGGGCTCCAAAATCACTGCAGATGCTGATTGCAGCCATGAAATTAAAAGACGCTTACTCCTTGGAAGGAAAGTTATGACCAACCCTGATAATATATTAAAAAGCAGAGACATTACTTTGCCAACAAAGGTCCAACTAGTCAAGGCTATGGTTTTTCCCGTGGTCATGTATGGATGTGAGAGCTGGACTGTGAAGAAAGCTGATCTCCGAAGAATTGATGCTTTTGAACTGTGGTGTTGGAGAAGACTCTTGAGAGTCCCTTGGACTGCAAGGAGATCCAACCAGTCCATTCTGAGGGAGATCGATCCTGGGTGTTCATTGGAAGGACTGATGCTAAAGCTGAAACTACAATACTTTGGCCACCTCATGCAACGAGTTGACTCACTGGAAAAGACTCTGATGCTGGGAAAGGTTGGGGCGGGAGGAGAAGGGGATGACCGAGAATGAGATGGCTGGATGGCATCACCAACTCTGTGGACATGAGTTTGAGTGAACTCCGGGAGTTGGTGATGGACAGGGAGGCCTGGCGTGCTGTGATTCATGGGGTCACGGAGAGTCGGACACGACTGAGCGACTGAACTGAACTGAATTTATTTCTAGATTTATTTTACATGTTTTGAGTTTTGTTATAAATGCAGCTTTGAAAGGTTGAATTTTAAACACTTTAGTGGCCTTTTTCCTTTGCTCGGTTTCTAAGACACAGAGGAGAGCCTGAGAACAAGGAACACACGTGGCTGTCAGGAGGCAGAGCAGGCGGTTTCCTGCCCAGGATGCACAGACTCCTGTGACTCCAGCAACAGTCAGAGCCGGACACGGAACGACAGACTGGCTCCAAATCGGGAAAGGAGTACGTCAAGGCTGTATCCTGTCAGCCTGCTTACTTAACTTATACGCAGAGTACATCATGAGGAATGCTGGGCTGGAAGAAGCACAAGCTGGAATCATCATTTCGGGGAGAAATATCAATAACCTCAGATATGCAGATGACACCACCCTTATGGCAGAAATCATAGAAGAGCCTCTTTTTTCTCCTTGATAAAGAGCCTCTTGAAAGTGAAAGAGGAGAGTGAAAAAGTTGGCTTAAAACTCAATATTCAGAAAACTAAGATCATGGCATCTGGTCCCATCACTTCATGGCAAATAGATGGGGAAACAGTGGAAATAGTGACAGACTTCATTTTTTGGGGCTCCAAAATCACTGCAGATGGTGACTGAAGCCATGAAATTAAAAGATGCTTGCTCCTTGGAAGAAAAGTTATGACCAACCTAGACAGCATGTTAAAAAGCAGAGACATTACTTTGCCAACAAAGCTCCATCTAGTCAAAGCTATGGTTTTATCAGTGGTCATGTATGGATGTGAGAGTTGGACTATAGAGAAAGCTGAGGGCCGAAGAATTGATGCTTTTGAACTGTGGTGTTGGAGAAGACTCTTGAGAGTCCCTTGGATGGCAAGGAGATTCAACCAGTCCATTCTAAAGGAGATCAGTCCTGGGTATTCATTGGAAGGACTGATGCTGAAGCTGAAATTGCAATACTTTGGCCTCCTGATGTGAAGAACTGACTTATTTGAAAAGACCCTGATGCTGGGCAAGATTGAAGGCAAAAGGAGAAGGAGACGACAGAGGATGAGATGGTTGGATGGCATCATGGACTCAATGGACATGAGTTTGGGTAAACTCCAGGAGTTGGTGATGGACAGGGAGGCCTGGCGTGCTGCAGCCCGTGGGGTTGCAAAGAGTCAGACACGACTAAGCGACTGGACTGAGCTGTGCGCTGGGTCTCACGTTTGGTTCCGAGTCCGTCATTTACAGTCGATGCTCTCGGCTTCTTCAGATGGCTTTTTGACAGTCTTCAGACTTGCAGGGGCACCCAGATCAGAAGTTTGCCACCTTTTAACAAGGCCGTTCACTTCCTCTCAGGCGCCTTGGCAAACATCCTGGGGCCTGGTTGACCCCCGAGGCCACCTGCCTGCTGGGGGCTCTCCCAGGGGAACTTCAGGAATGACCCAGGATATTATTTTTAAATCCCCTGAATTCGCTCAGTTGTTAGGCTCAGATACAAGAAGTGTGAAGCCCGACAGGAATCCTTTCTCCCCGACAGGCTGGGGCACTGGTGAGAATGCGCCAGGTGAGCAAAAACAGGATGCTAAGCAAAAATTGGACAGAACCTCAGGAGCCAGTGACCTCCCGACAGAGCCCCAGGAGCCAGTGACCTCCAGACAGAACCTCAGGAGCCAGTGACCTCCCGACAGAGCCCCAGGAAGCCAGTGACCTCCCGACAGAGCCCCAGGAAGCCAGTGACCTCCCGACAGAGCCCCAGGAGCCAGTGACCTCCCGACAGAACCTCAGGAGCCAGTGACCTCCCGACAGAGCACAAGGAAGCCAGTGACCTCCCGACAGAGCCCCAGGAAGCCAGTGACCTCCCGACAGAGCCCCAGGAAGCCAGTGACCTCCCGACAGAGCCCCAGGAAGCCAGTGACCTCCCGACAGAGCCCCAGGAGCCAGTGACCTCCCGACAGAGCCCCAAGAAGCCAGTGACCTCCCGACAGAGCCCCAAGAAGCCAGTGACCTCCCGACAGAGCCCCAGGAGCCAGTGACCTCCCGACAGAACCTCAGGAGCCAGTGACCTCCCGACAGAGCCCCAGGAAGCCAGTGACCTCCCGACAGAGCCCCAGGAAGCCAGTGACCTCCCGACAGAGCCCCAGGGAGCCAGTGACCTCCCGACAGAGCCCCAGGAGCCAGTGACCTCCCGACAGAGCCCCAGGAAGCCAGTGACCTCCCGACAGAGCCCCAGGAGCCAGTGACCTCCCGACAGAGCCCCAGGAAGCCAGTGACCTCCCGACAGAGCCCCAGGAGCCAGTGACCTCCCGACAGAGCCCCAGGAAGCCAGTGACCTCCCGACAGAACCCCAGGAGCCAGTGACCTCCCGACAGAGCCCAGGAGCCAGTGACCTCCAGACAGAGCCCCAGGAGCCAGTGACCTCCCGACAGAGCCCCAGGAAGCCAGTGACCTCCCGACAGAGCCCCAGGAGCCAGTGACCTCCCGACAGAGCCCCAAGAAGCCAGTGACCTCCCGACAGAGCCCCAGGAGCCAGTGACCTCCCGACAGAACCTCAGGAGCCAGTGACCTCCCGACAGAGCCCCAGGAAGCCAGTGACCTCCCGACAGAGCCCCAGGAAGCCAGTGACCTCCCGACAGAGCCCCAGGGAGCCAGTGACCTCCCGACAGAGCCCCAGGGAGCCAGTGACCTCCCGACAGAGCCCCAGGAAGCCAGTGACCTCCCGACAGAGCCCCAGGAGCCAGTGACCTCCCGACAGAGCCCCAGGAAGCCAGTGACCTCCCGACAGAGCCCCAGGAGCCAGTGACCTCCCGACAGAGCCCCAGGAAGCCAGTGACCTCCCGACAGAACCCCAGGAGCCAGTGACCTCCCGACAGAGCCCAGGAGCCAGTGACCTCCAGACAGAGCCCCAGGAGCCAGTGACCTCCCGACAGAGCCCCAGGAAGCCAGTGACCTCCCGACAGAGCCCCAGGAGCCAGTGACCTCCCGACAGAGCCCCAGGAAGCCAGTGACCTCCCGACAGAGCCCCAGGAGCCAGTGACCTCCCGACAGAGCCCCAGGAGCCAGTGACCTCCCGACAGAGCCCCAGGAGCCAGTGACCTCCCGACTGAACCCCAGGAAGCCAGTGACATCCCGACAGAGCCCCAGGAGCCAGTGACCTCCCGACAGAGCCCCAGGAAGCCAGTGACCTCCGGGGCTTGAAACCGTCCACAGGCCACTCCCCACCCCCCACGCACGCTTTCTCAGAACCCCAGGAGCCAGTGAGCTCCCGACAGAACCCCAGGAGCCAGTGACCTCCCGACAGAGCCCCAGGAAGCCAGTGACCTCCCGACAGAGCCCCAGGAGCCAGTGACCTCCCGACAGAGCCCCAGGAAGCCAGTGACCTCCCTACAGAACCCCAGGAGCCAGTGACCTCCCGACAGAGCCCCAGGAGCCAGTGACCTCCCGACAGAGCCCCAGGAGCCAGTGACCTCCCGACAGAGCCCCAGGAAGCCAGTGACCTCCCGACAGAACCCCAGGAGCCAGTGACCTCCCAACAGAACCCCAGGAGCCAGTGACCTCCCGACAGAACCCCAGGAGCCAGTGAGCTCCCGACAGAACCCCAGGAGCCAGTGACCTCCCGACAGAGCCCCAGGAAGCCAGTGACCTCCCGACAGAGCCCCAGGAGCCAGTGACCTCCCGACAGAGCCCCAGGAAGCCAGTGACCTCCCTACAGAACCCCAGGAGCCAGTGACCTCCCGACAGAGCCCCAGGAGCCAGTGACCTCCCGACAGAGCCCCAGGAGCCAGTGACCTCCCGACAGAGCCCCAGGAAGCCAGTGACCTCCCGACAGAACCCCAGGAGCCAGTGACCTCCCAACAGAACCCCAGGAGCCAGTGACCTCCCGACAGAACCCCAGGAGCCAGTGACCTCCCGACAGAACCCCAGGAGCCAGTGACCTCCCGACAGAACCCCAGGAGCCAGTGACCTCCGGGGCTTGAAACCGTCCACAGGCCACTCCCCACCCCCCACGCACGCTTTCTCCAAAGTCCACATAGCTAAGCCACAGGAAGCCTCCAAGGCTGACGTCTAAAGAGCCCTGAGCATCTGTATTGTTTTAATCTCATCACAAAAGATTTTCCTCTCCCTGCTCTTTCCAGACTGAAGGGGCGCGTCTGGATGTGACCTTTCGCAGAAGGGCTGATCGGTGTGAGCCTCTGACAGGGACGCTTTGCAGCTTTCCTCTTTGGAGTCACAGAGAAAGCAACGTGTGGCAAAGCAGGATTCAGTGTGCTAACACTCACGCAAGTGCACACACCTTGGAAGCCCCAGAGCCTCGCAGAACGAGGGGCTTCAGGAGCAGACACAAGTCAGGAGGAGCAGAGGGGCTCCGGATTGAAGCACAGAGGGGCCGCGGGTGGAGGGGAGGGGTCTGAGGAGGAGCTGGCCCGCTCGGTGGGCCTCACCCCCTCCGGGGCAGAGCGATGACAGGAGACTCAGCAGGGCGGGCGGCCAAGGCAGCTGAAGAAACGAGGGCACCCAGGTCCCTTCAGAAGAACAGCATCACAGTGCTCACTCCCCAAAGCCGAAGGAGGTGACAGGCCCCCCGTCACCTGCCCAAGGCTGGGCTCCAGTCTTAACTTGGGTCCAGAGGGGTAAAGAGCTATTTCTAAACATGGACCCGTTTTGCCTTATTTCTTCATCCTCTCATAAAACCCTGGACGCGGGGCAGGGGTGCTGGGCGCTGTGGGCGCACACCTGCAAACCCAAACTCTGCAGCAGCTCCACACAGCCCTGCGGCGCCAGGTGGGGGCACTCTGCTCGCTCTGAGCACGGGACGAGAGCCCGTGTCCCGGCATCCAGCCGCGAGGCCAGGCTCAGCAGCATCAGTGACCAGGTTACCTCCCGGCATCCAGCCGCGAAGCCGGGCCCCGACAGCATCAGCAACCAGGTTACCCTCCAGCATCAGGGTCTTTGAAAATCCTTCCTTTTCTTAACTCCTCGGGCTGCAGAGGCTTGTGCTTAAAGTCTCAGAAATCATGACTTTTCTCTGTAAATAAGATGGGAGGGAATTTCTGACCAGAGAACGCTGCCTGTCCACGGGGGTTGGGGAAGCTGGGAGACTGGCCTGAGGGTTTCCAGGAGGTCCCTCCACTGAACCCAGAAGCCTTTTCTCCTCAGGGTTCCCGGCACTTCTGCAGTCTTTCAACCAGGCTGCTCCTTTGGAGTTGAGGATTATCTGTGCTCAAAAGAATATTGGGGCTGCCCTGGTGGCTCAGGAGTAAAAGAATCTGCCTGCCAGTGTAGGAGACATGGGTTTGATCCCTGATCCAGGAAGATACAACATACCGCAGAGCAACTAGGCCCGTGTCCACGACTGCTGAGCCTGTGCTGGAGAACCCGGGAGCCGCCAGTGCTGAGCCCACGTGCAGCAACTCCTGAAGTCTGTACCCCCTAGAGCCCGCACTCTGCAGCAAGAGAAGCCCAAGCACTGCAGCTAGAGAGAAGCCCCCCTCTCAGCACCGAGGGGAAAGCCTGTGCGGCACCAAAGACCCGGCACTACCAAAAACAAACAAACACATAAATACATTTAAAAATTTTAGAAAGGAACGTCAATCTCCCTTCCCATCTGGTTCCTGTGATCCGCGTACCATTAGGTTATCTGTCAGTACTCTTCTGTTCATCTGGAAGGCAGCAGAGGAGGTACAGCATCTGGGGGTTCCACAGGATCTCTGACTACTTTTTCCTCCTCTCCGAATGCCCTGGGGTCTGCTGAGCTCAAACCACAAACCCACCGACACTGGGTGTCTTAAGCATTCACTGTGGTATGAAGAAAAAACACTAATTCTTTTTAAATGTCCGGCGGGTGGGAAATGTTTGGAGCAGTTTCATGCTCTCAGATTAGATTCCACTGTTGCCAGTCCTTCCATCCTCTGATCTGGTCCTTTTCACGCCCTTCAGCGCTTTTCTAAACACTCGTACAGAGCTCTCAAGGACCACGCCAGGCTGCAGGCTGTTAGTGTGCGCGCTGACCACACGGCGACAGGCCAGGGTCCCCTCTCCTTCCCTTCATGACCCTGGAAAGAGTCGCCACACACCCACCTGTGTTCCAGGGACAACAGGATGCCACCCCAGGTCATTTCATTTTCTTTCCTCAATATTCCTCAGTCTCCACATGGATAAAATAAGGGTAATCCAGAAAAATCTCCAATACCCCTTGCGTGGCTTGTGTTCAGTCGTGTCCAACTCTGGGGACTGTGGTCCACCAGGCTCCTCTGTTTCTCCAGGCAAGAATACTGGAGTGGGTTGCATGCCTTCCTCCAGGGGATCTTCCCAAACCAGGGATTGAACCTGTGTCTCCTGCACTGCAGGGGTAGGTTTCTTACCCCTTCCAGCTCTATAATCCCATGATCTTAAAACATACCCCCTATCCTCAGCTCAGCTGGATGTCCTGACACCTTCATGTGCTTCCAAGTATTTCTCCAGTGAGTTCAGTCTGGGAAGTTTGGAGATCTGTATGATAAATAAACCATCCTGCATGCAGACAGGAAGCCCCAGTCACAGGTCTCTGAAGGCAACACTGCCCATCGGGAAAGAACTCGCAAACCTTTTTGACTGGGCAGGCAGGATGGGCCGATTCCTTTTGCACCTTTTTAATAGCTCACACACTTCTTTTTCTCTTGGATTAAAAACAACAACAACTCATAGCTTAAATTTTGAGGCCATTAAAACATGAGTCAGACACAAAGATGAGGAGGAGAGAGCTTGGCGGGTCAGATGGCCGGTGTGCCTGCCGTTCCATCCCCATGTGGAGAGCCCTCCACTCATGCTCGGCACCTGGCACCAGGCTCAGAGGGAGTAGCCTGAGATCAGCCAAAACAGCAAAATTCTGAGCATGAAATGAGCTGCTGAAGACAATTCACAGGCAACCCCAGCAACGGCCGAGGCTTTCTCAGGTATTAGAGTCTGTCCTGGGCAAGCCTGTGTGTGTTACCATCTGAGGCCAACAGAGGACTCGGAACAGAGTCACAGATGGGACCACAATCGGTCGACAGCCTCTCTGTTAGTAGCTCAGCCATGTCTGATTCTTTGCGACTCTATAGACTATAGCTCGCCTGGCTCTTCTGTCCATGGAATTCTCCAAGTAAGAACACCGGAGTAGGTTGCCATGCCCTTCTCTAGGGGATCTTCCGGACCCAGGGACTGAACCCGGGTCTCCTGTATCGCAGGTGGATTCTTTACCATCTGAGCCACCTGGGGGGTTCTGTTAGGGAACCATGCACCCGGCCTCTCACCCTCTTGGTCCCCGCCCAACCTTCCTCTCTCATCCCATCTGTGGGATGGACATCCTCAGAGTTCTCTCCTGGTCTCTAACTTCTCTTCTCCTTCTATAATCTCTCTCCAGCAAAATAACCCACTTCTAACACTTGAAACCAACCAACCAACAAACAAACAAAACAGAACAACTGGAGCAAGTGCTTGGAGCACACGGTTTAAGCAACAGCGGCCACAGCGGTCTGGCCCGAGGCATCCAGGTGTGTCCACTGTCCCCGCCTCCCGCAATTCCTTTTTGGTTACAGTCATGACTTTGCCTGTCACAGCTCAGACTCTGCTCCACACGATGTAGTTTCAACACTGGGTAATCCCCTGCCTCCAAACTCCCCCTCTCCTCCCCTGATCCCACTTTTCAGGGAACAAGGGAGGCCACGGCCAGACCTAGGGCCCAGGCCCACGAGTTCACAGATGTTCACAGCTGGGCAGCTGCAGGGGTCATCTGTCCAGTGAAATAGATGTTGGATTATTCAAGCCAACAGGAGCATCTACAACTCCTGATGAAAAGGCAGCAAGAAGCCCATGAAGCCAAGAAGAAACCGCCTATGATGTCGGCCAAGAGCAGTGACAGCCCAGCCGGTTCACCGACCATCAGGAGCAAATGAAGGGCGGTTCATGTTCAGTAAAGTTTGTTTTCCTAAAAGACCCGCACTGTGTCTCTGAAAGCCACGGCGATGAATTTGCTAGATTTAGCCCACATGGCCACCCAGAGCCGAAGAGAACAAACAAAATAACAGGAAATAATCCTGCCAGGGCTCACAGGACTACAGGTCTGTTCATTAGGAAAGCCCAAAGTCACACAAAATGAACTGGTTAGTCTTCCCATTAATAGTGTGTGCCCAAACAACAGAAGTGCAGGCATTAAAAATACTCAGCTCAGAGACACTCGTCCACAGAAAATGACAGTTAAAAATACTCAGCTCAGAGACACTTGTCCACAGAAAATGACAGTTAAAAACACTCAGTTCAGAAACATTCATCAAAATAAAATGATAGTCTCCAGGCTACTTACATCTGTATCGGGTCCTTTATCAGCCCCCGGACAAGAAAAAGTAACAAATTCATGGCACCTCTTGTGAACCACAAAACAGCAAACTGGTGGAGAGAAAAGAAAACTAAAATTAGAAGAGTGGATTGAATATTCAAAGCTTTGTCCTCCAAACAGGGCTACCTGCTGTCAGAAGTCAAATTAATTTCACTACAGACAGAATCTCATAAACTGCAATCAGACAGCATTTCATTGGAGACTTAGCCTCATTTGGTATTGCTTGGATTCCCGGATAACAGAACCCAAAATACCAGCACAAACATGGCATAGGAGACCTAAAGCTTAACTTGTCTCCTCTAAAGCTGAGGGAAGAGGACCGGGGGTGGTAAGACCCTTCTCCTGAGGTATAAACCAGGAAGCTACATGTAAAGCACGCTGTGCTCCCCTCCCCCCACTGACACACACAGCTGTGTAAACGTAGATAAGCGTTAGACCCTGTAAAATATAAGGAGAATGCTGCTGCTGCTGCTACTTATCACAAATAATACGTGGGTATCACCAAGAACTTCCTTAGCAGAATTCTGAACTTCAAGAACTCCTGAAGACACAAAACATCTACGGAAAACAGCCCTTTGAAGTGGAGGAAAGTTGGAAAGCACCCTCTCTCTTGAATCTACCAGCTGGGGGGCATCACCCACAGATATACCAAACCACGACGCAGCAAGCATTTTCCAAACAACAGGCTTTTCATAAGTCTTCCTGAAGATGAATCAATAAAATAGTCATGAGTTATAGAAACTGGTAAGTCAGATTTTTATGAAAAGTATAACATGGAGGACACACCCAAAATAGAAATAAATGTCCTAGGACATTCTCGCTCTAAAAGTGCAGCACCAGCTCCAAAGCGCACACCCTGTGGCTCTCCTGTTTTCTGCTGAACAATAAGTCGGGCTTCCCTGGGGGCTCAGACAGCAAAGGCCCCACCTGCCATGCAGGAGACCTGGGTTCCAACCCTGTTCGGGAAGATGCCCTGGAGAAGGGAACGGTAACCCAGTCCAGGATTGTTTGTTTTGTTTCTTTCTTTTTGAGGCTAATTACTTTACAGTATTGTAGTGGTTTTTGCCATACATTGACATGAATCAGACATGGGTGTACATGTGTCCCCATCCTGAATCCCCCTCCCACCTCCCTCCCCATCCCATCCCTCAGGGTCATCCCAGAGCACCAGCTTTGAGTGTCCTGTTTCATGCATCGAACCTGGACTGGCGATCCGTTTCACACATGATAATATACATGTTTCAGTGCTGTGCTCTCAGATCATCCCACCCTCGCCCTCTCCCACAGAGTCCAAAAGTCTGTTCTTTTCATCTGTGTCTGTTTTGCTGTCTCGCATACAGGGTCATCATTACCATCTTTCTAAATTCCATATATATGCGTTAGTATACTGGAACAACAGACTGGTTCCAAATAGGAAAAGGAGTATGTCAAGGCTGTATATTGTCACCCTGCTTATTTAACTTATATGCAGAGCACATCATGAGGAACGCTGGGCTGGAAGAAGCACAGGCTGGAATCAAGATTGCCGGGAGAAATATCAATAACCTCAGATATGCAGATGACACCACCCTTATGGCAGAAAGTGAAGAGGAATTCAAAGGCCTCTTGATGAAAGTGAAAGAGGAGAGTGAAAAGGTTGACTTGAAGCTCAACATTCAGAAAACAAAGATCATGGCATCTGGTCCCATCACTTCATGGGAAACAGATGGGGAAACAGTGGCAGACTTTGTTTTTTTGGGCTCCAAAATCACTGCGGATGCCGATTGCAGCCATGAAATTAAAAGACACCTACTCCTTAGAAGGAAAGTTATGACCAACCTAGATAGTATATTAAAAAGTAGAGACATTACTTTGCCAACCAAGGTCCGTCTAGTCAAGGCTATGGTTTTTTCCATGGGGGCAGGAGGAGAAGGGGACGACAGAGAATGAGATGGCTGGATGGCATCACCGACTCGATGGACATGAGTTTGAGTGAACTCCGGGAGTTGGTGATGGACAGGGAGGCCTGGCGTGCTGTGATTCATGGGGTCGCAAAGAGTCGGACACGACTGAGCGACTGAACTGAACTGAATACTGTATTGGTGTTTTTCTTTCTGGCTTACTTCACTCTGTATAATAGGCATCAGTTTCATCCACCTCATTAGAACTGACTTAAATGTATTCTCTTTAATGGCTGAGTAATACTCCATTGTGTATATGTACCACAGCTTTCCTATCCATTCGTCTGCAGATGGACATCTAGGGTGCTTCCATGTCCTGGCTATTATAAATGAGATGAACACTGGGGTACACGTGTCTCTTTCAATTCTGGTTTCCTCGGTGTGTATGCCCAGCAGTGAGACTGCTGGGTTGTACGGCTGTTCTATTTCCAGTTTTTTAAGGAATCTCCACGCAGTTCTCCATAGTGGCTGCCACTCCAGTATTCTTGCCTGGAGAATTCCGCAGACAGAGGAGCCTGGAGGGCTACAGTCCATAGGGTCGCAAAGCGTTGAACACGACTGAGCGACTAACACTTTCACTTTCAGCTCAAAAACAACTTTGCTCAGAAATCCTGGGTGAGTCCTACATAGAAGGCAGGCGAGACCTCCCCAGACCCTGGCTCTCTTCTGCTGCTGCTGAGGGTGCTACACCTTCCTGCACATGCGTCAGGACGCAGAGCCCACTGAGCAGGGCGGGAGAGGGCGGCAGTTCTGCTGAGAGCCGAGACCCCAAGATCGAGGGGGCACCTAAAGGCCCGGGGGGAAGTTCAGGACGTTTGTGCATAGCACGAGCAGCCAGTGAAGGGTCTGAACCCAAGTAAAGAAAGCCCTTCATCGGCTTCTGAGGGGCTGACGGCGGTGACGGGAAGGGCCGTAAGGACCGGGGAGGGAGTGTCCTAGGTCGTCTAGGATTGAAAGTGATAGCCATCACTGTTCAGCCCAGAAGAGACGGAAGCGTGAGAGGCCAGGGACAGTGAAGAGGACCTGCCGGCTGACCACAGGCACCACTTGTCAGCCTCCTGCCATGGGCCACTCTGCCGGGTCACGTCACCTGCCTTGATTATCTCACCGAATCCTCACAACGCTACTTAATATGCTCCGACATCTGTGTTTTATGGACAGGAAAGCACTGCACTGATCTCTGGTGTCCGCTCTGCATAAGTTCATGATGTTTGCAGACAGGACAGGAGGTGGGAGAGACGCCAGCCGGAGCGATGAACAGGGCAGATGGACACGGGTCTTCTGGACAGTCACCCCTCCGTACAGAGGAGCCAGGAGCCAAACTAGGGTTCGCTGGACCCCACGCCCACCTCACACTGGTGGATGGGAGAGGAAAAGGTGGTGAAGGAAACACAGGGCCTGCACATGGTGCCAGGGACGCGCGTGGAAAACAGTCCAAGGTAATAAGTGCACAAAAGTGAGGTCAGACACGTGGGTGGTCAAAAGGTTCCTTCAGGTTTTCTGTGATGTGATGATGTTACCTTTGGCCAGCCCTGTGTGTGTGTGTGAGAGAGAGAGAGAGAGACCCAGAGGGTGAAGGGGTGTGTGTGTGTGTGTGTGTGAGAGAGAGAGAGAGACCCAGAGGGTGAAGCTGTGTGTGTGTGTGTGTGTGAGAGAGAGAGAGAGAGAGAGACCCAGAGGGTGAAGCTGTGTGTGTGTGTGTGTGTGTGTGAGAGAGAGACCCAGAGGGTGAAGCTGTGTGTGTGTGTGTGTGTGTGAGAGAGAGAGAGAGACCCAGAGGGTGAAGCTGTGTGTGTGTGTGTGTGTGTGTGTGTGTGAGAGAAAGAGAGACCCAGAGGGTGAAGCTGTGTGTGTGTGTGTGTGAGAGAGAGAGAGAGAGAGAGACCCAGAGGGTGAAGCTGTGTGTGTGTGTGTGTGTGTGTGAGAGAGAGACCCAGAGGGTGAAGCTGTGTGTGTGTGTGTGTGTGTGAGAGAGAGAGAGAGACCCAGAGGGTGAAGCTGTGTGTGTGTGTGTGTGTGTGTGTGTGTGAGAGAAAGAGAGACCCAGAGGGTGAAGCTGTGTGTGTGTGTGTGTGTGTGTGAGAGAGAGAGACCCAGAGGGTGAAGGTGTGTGTGTGTGTGTGTGTGTGTGTGTGAGAGAGAGAGACCCAGAGGGTGAAGCTGTGTGTGTGTGTGTGTGAGAGAGAGAGACCCAGAGGGTGAAGCTGTGTGTGTGTGTGTGTGTGAGAGAGAGAGAGAGAGAGACCCAGAGGGTGAAGCTGTGTGTGTGTGTGTGAGAGAGAGAGACCCAGAGGGTGAAGCTGTGTGTGTGTGTGTGTGTGTGTGAGAGAGAGAGACCCAGAGGGTGAAGCTGTGTGTGTGTGTGTGTGTGAGAGAGAGAGAGAGAGACCCAGAGGGTGAAGCGTGTGTGTGTGTGTGTGTGTGTGAGAGAGAGAGAGACCCAGAGGGTGAAGCTGTGTGTGTGTGTGTGTGTGTGTGTGAGAGAGAGAGACCCAGAGGGTGAACGTGTGTGTGTGTGTGTGTGTGAGAGAGAGAGAGAGACCCAGAGGGTGAAGCTGTGTGTGTGTGTGTGTGTGTGGAGAGAGAGAGACCCAGAGGGTGAAGCTGTGTGTGTGTGTGTGTGAGAGAGAGAGAGAGAGAGACCCAGAGGGTGAAGCTGTGTGTGTGTGTGTGTGTGTGTGAGAGACAGAGAGACCCAGAGGGTGAAGCTGTGTGTGTGTGTGTGTGAGAGAGAGAGAGAGAGAGAGACCCAGAGGGTGAAGCTGTGTGTGTGTGTGTGTGTGTGTGTGAGAGACAGAGAGACCCAGAGGGTGAAGCTGTGTGTGTGTGTGTGTGTGTGTGTGAGAGACAGAGAGACCCAGAGGGTGAAGCTGTGTGTGTGTGTGTGTGTGTGTGAGAGACAGAGAGACCCAGAGGGTGAAGCTGTGTGTGTGTGTGTGTGTGAGAGAGAGAGAGAGAGACCCAGAGGGTGAAGCTGTGTGTGTGTGTGTGTGTGTGAGAGAGAGAGACCCAGAGGGTGAACGTGTGTGTGTGTGTGTGTGTGAGAGAGAGAGAGACCCAGAGGGTGAAGGTGTGTGTGTGTGTGTGTGTGTGTGAGAGAGAGAGACCCAGAGGGTGAAGCTGTGTGTGTGTGTGTGTGTGTGTGTGAGAGAGAGAGAGACCCAGAGGGTGAAGGTGTGTGTGTGTGTGTGTGTGAGAGAGAGAGAGAGACCCAGAGGGTGAAGCTGTGTGTGTGTGTGTGTGTGTGTGAGAGACAGAGAGACCCAGAGGGTGAAGCTGTGTGTGTGTGTGTGTGTGAGAGAGAGAGAGAGAGACCCAGAGGGTGAAGCTGTGTGTGTGTGTGTGTGTGAGAGAGAGAGAGAGACCCAGAGGGTGAAGCGTGTGGAAAAGAGTGAAGTGTGTGTGTGTGTGTGTGTGAGAGAGAGAGAGAGACCCAGAGGGTGAGCTGTGTGTGTGTGTGTGTGTGTGGAGACAGAGAGACAGAGGGTGAAGCTGTGTGTGT